>NC_058133.1:266537010-266606025 GCF_016433145.1 Gracilinanus agilis | reverse complement strand
GGGGGGGGGGGTGTGAAGGGGATAAGAGGAGTATGAATCAGGTAACCATGTTAAAAATGTATATTAATAAATGTTAAAAAAATTAAAAAAAATATATCAAGATATTCATAGCACATTTTTTATGATTAGCAAAGAGCTAGCAAAGAGCTGGAAACAAAGCAGGTATCCATCAAATGGTTAAACAAATTATAGTATATGATGATGATATTGGAATATAACTTTTGTTTAAAAAAAAGACAAATATAATGACTAGAGAGAAAAGTATGGAAAGATTTACATGAACCAATGCAGAATAAAGTAAGTATAGCTTAAAAAAAAATATACACAATGACTATGACCATGTTTTTGAAAGTCACAAAACTAGGTGGCTCAGTAGATAGAGCCAGACATGGAGACACAAGGTCCTAAGATCAAATATAGCCTCATATAACTTCTTATCTATGTAACCCCGGGCAAGTCACTTAGCCCCAATAATCTCATGACAGTTACAAATATTTTCTGTGGAGTAAAATGTACATGCAGAAAACTGCATTTTACCAAATCTTATTAGTCCAGCAACAAAATAAAAAAGATCTTTTTTAAGGAGAGATTTTAGCACAATAAAAAAGCAGCTTAAATCTGCTTTCCAAGGTCAAGAGAAAGTTCCTCCTTATTGTCACCTTGTAATTGATTCTAAGCAATAGAGAAGTAATGATTCTAAAGTAATCAATATAGCATTGATTCTAAGGCAGAAGGCAAGGTTTTTAAAAAATCATAAAACAATTTGAAAAGAATGTTACAAAATTAAAAATAATAACCCCAGTCTTAAAGAGGTATCAGAAGACACCACCTCTACCCGAACCTCATTTTACAGGTGACAGGCTCACTAGCATGGTTACACATATGCCCATTTTCAAACCCCATTAATGTATTCTTGGGGTTTAGAGATATTTTTTCCCCTTTTCATTTAGAAAATTTTATTTCTTGGTTACAATAGTTCTCAAGGAAGGAATAGGCTGGGAAATTTTGGTGACCAAAAAAAAGTATATATTAATAAAAATGTATTTTATAGGCGGGCGCTTCCCCGGCTGTGAGGCTGGGCTGCCCTGGAAGCCCCCCAGACTTGCCTGGGGGTCTCCTCCAGTGCAGCCACCGTAAAGTGGGTGTGACTGAGATCGATGAGGAGCCCGCTCCCACTCAAGGGCTGGAGAGCGGCCAGTCCTAGCACCCGCCGCAGCGACAGGCCAGGCCGAGGACGAGGACGCAGCGGCAGCGGCAGCGGCAGCGGCAGCTCGAGGCCACAGCGGCCTAGCTTTTCGGAGCGCCTCTGGGATGCTGATGGCAGTGCACGGCCTGGCCCAGGCTTTAGCTACCGTGTCCCTCAGTGTGACCCTGTCGTGTGTGACCCTCAGGGCCCTGGGGGGGCCTCCCTACAGTAGTTGCTTTATATCACGTTCATTCCATCTAAGCTCAGTCATTATGTCAGATTCAAATGGTGCTGATGAAAATTCTCACAACAAGGCAGGGACATCACCTTATCCAGGTTCAAAAGTTGAACTTAGTCAGGTACCCAATGAGAAAGTGGGCTGGCTTGTTGAGTGGCAGGAGTATAATCCTGTGGAGTATACTGCAGTCTCTGTCTTGGCTGGACCCATGTGGGCATATCCACGAATCAGTGAAAAAAATTTTTCTCCTAAGTTTAATGAAAAGGATGGACATGTTGAACTAAAGAGCCAGAATGGCTTGTATGAGATTGAAAATGGTCAACCTAGAAATCCAGCAGGTCGGATAGGACTGGTAGGCCGGGGACTTTTGGGACATTGGGGCCCAAACCATGCTGCAGATCCCATTATTACTAGGTGGAAAAGGGACAGCAGTGGAAATAAAGTCTTTCACCCTCATTCTGGGAAAAATATCTTACAATTTGTAGCAATCAAAAGGAAAGACTGTGGAGAATGGGCAATCCCAGGGGGAATGGTGGATCCAGGAGAGAAAATCAGTGCTACCTTGAAACGAGAGTTTGGTGAAGAAGCTATGAACTCCTTACAGAAATCCACTGCTGAGAAGCAGGAGATGGAGGAGCAACTGCATAAACTCTTCAGTCAAGAACATTTAGTGGTTTATAAAGGATATGTGGATGATCCTCGAAATACTGATAATATGTGGATAGAGACGGAAGCTGTGAATTATCATGATGAAACAGCTTCCTGCAGGCTTCTAATACAAAGAGAACAAAGAAAGAAGATCCAGACGTCCAAGGCAAGGCAGTGCTTCTCCCTCACCCAACCTGGATAGAAAGGTTATAACTTATTTTTCTACCTAAACTTTCATTAAAAATAAAATTTCCTACACTGTTGGAGTTATGAACTAATTCAAGCATTTTGGAGAACAATTTGGAATTATTTGAGTCTGTTTCCCAATGAGATATAGGGAAAAAGGAAAAAAACCATATGTTCTAAAAATATTTATAGCAGCTTTCTTTGTGATGACAAAGAGCTGGAAATGGAGGGGATGCCCTTCAATCGGGAATAACTAAAACAAACTTAGATATATGATTGTGATGGAATACTACTGCACCATAAGAAACAGTGAGCAGGCTAATTTAAAAAAAAAAAAACTTGGAAAAATCTACATGGAACAATGAATGGCAAAATGAAGAGAATGAAGTAAACAGCTAGAGATTTAATACTTGAAAAATAAATTGTCAGTGATACCTCCGGAGAGTGAACTGAAAGGTGGAAACATGAAAGACATAATTTGTATGAACATGTCTGTCTCCTGAATGTTGCCTTATGTGGGGAGGGGAGAAGGGAGTGAAATACTTGTGGATAAATTTTATTAAAAAATGAATTTCCTTGAAAAAATGTATTTTATAAAAGGAAAATCAATTACAAAGAAGTTCAAGGACTTATCCAAAGTTAACCACTTGATTCTTTCTTATCAATACATTATTCTACTGGCTATAAATTTTTCAGATAAAACAATGTAATATAGTGATAAAAGAGCCCAAGTTCAGAAAGCCCAAGTTCAAAGTATAATTATAATAAGTTACTTATTACCTATGTGAGCTTCTTAACCTGTCTAGGGCTAAATTAATTCATTGAAAAAATGAAAGGGGTAAACTACAAGACTTTTAAAGACTATTACACTATTGTGACCTATGAACCAAATAGTCCACAGATTTAAAGATTATCCAGTCCAACATATTTTTTTAAATTATTAGTATTTACATCTATTGAAATACTTTCAGTTTGTGGGAATTAAATTAACCTTCCAACCTGAAGGGAATGACCAAATTATTTTTTTTTCTGTTTAAGGAACTGAAGACACATTCCGGGAACATCTATGAAGCTAAAGGAAGTCAAAAGTTCCTGAATTGCAAGTTTTTATTGCAAACTATAATTATGAAAGGGATTAAACTATTTTATTGGTTTGGAATTTATGTCTGTCTATATAAATTTCCTAAAGTATTTATCCTCAGGAGTTGAAAATCACACATCACTTCAGCTTGGTAGAAACATCTCAGATCATGGGGTATATGCATGTATATCGGGGAAATGTGAACATGTTATGCTATAAAAAGTTTGTCATAAAGAGATGAGAACTAAAGGCCTTGAAGAAGGGGCCTCTACTCCAAATCATTCAATTGATGCATAAGCAAATGAGGTTTCAAGAAGGCAAGTGTCCCAGGTACAAAGAAGACTTAATAGGTGGAATCTGGATGGCAGAAAACCTACAGCATATTACCTTCCATCTGAATGTCTTAAATGAATTTGGGTGATGGGGGAACCTATGTTGGAAGGGTTGTAGAAAGACAAGAACACTAATACACAGTGGTGAACTAATAAAACATTTTGAGAATAATTTATGACTGTGAGAAAAATTACCAAAAATGTTAATATCTTACAAGTTATATTCCACTTGGGAAAACCTACAAAAATATCCATAGCAGTATTTTCTGTGGTAGACAAAAACAAAACAAAACAAACAAACAAAAACGGTGGGTGGGTGGGAGAAAAGTATATACCGGGGGCAACTGAGTAGCTCAGTGGTTTGAGAGCCAGGCCTAGAGACAGGAGGTCCTAGGTTCAAATCTGGCCTCAGACACTTCTCAGCTGTGTGACCCTAGGCAAGTCACTTGACCCCCACTGCCTACCCTTACCACTGTTCTGCCTTGTACAATACACAGTATTTACTCCAAGACGGAAGGTAAGGGTTAAAAAAAAAGAAAAGTATATGCCATCAATTTGAGAAAGACTAAGCAAAGTCCGAATATACTAAAATATTACAGAAACATAAAAAAATGACAAACATGAGGAATTCAGAGAAACTGAGGAATACATGTACAAACTGAGTAAAGGAAAAGAAAAAGGAAAAGAAAAAAATTTCTTAACAATCATGAAAATTAAAACACTAGAAAGTCAACAATTCAGTTTCATTCAATGATCAATCTTAATTCCACAGGACTGATAAAGAAACATTTTCCTCCTACTAATAGCGATACAGAATGTTAAGTGTGTTTTACTTTTTCTTTATACTAAGGAAGGATCTACTGAGACAAAAGTTGCTACAAAGTGACTTATATTTTTTTAAAAAGTCAATAAAAATTTAAAATATATATATAGAGAGAGGGCAGAGATGCTCTAAAATGGCTTGATTTTTTAAAAGCCCTTACCATATATCTTGGAATCAATACTGTGTATTGGTTCCAAGATAGAAGAGTGGTAAGGGTTAGGCAACAAGTGACTTGTCCAGGATCATACAATTACGAAATGTCTGAGGGCAGATTTGAACCCAGGATCTCCCAGCATTAGATGTAGCTCTTAATCCACTGAGCCAACCAGCTGTTCCTGGTTGATTTTTTAAATTTTTTTTCATTTAATTAAGAAATTTTTTACATGGTAACATGATTCATGTTCTTTCCCTCCTCCCATCCCACCACTCTCCTCCTGGAGCCAACCCAAAATTCCATTGGATTTTATATGTGTACCTATATCCATATTATTGATATTTGTACTAGGGTGATCGTTTAGAGTCTACATCCCCAATCATATCCCCATCGACCCATGTGATCCTTGCTTGACTTTTTTTTTAAAGCTATTACTTCTGGGTTTTGTTGTTGTTGTTGTTGTTTTTAATCTAAAACCCTTACCTTCCATCTTCAAGTCAATACTGTGTATTGGCTCAAAGGCAGAAGAGTGGTAAGGGCAAAAATGGGGGTCAAGTGACTTGCCCAGGTCACAAGGCTGGGAAGTGTCTGAGGCCTGATTTGAACCTAGGACCTCCTGTTCTAGGCCTGATTCTCAATCCACTGGTTTTTAGTTAAAATTTAAAAGGTTTGGTGAAGACCTACTTAAGTTTAAAATGATAAAAAGAATTAAAGTGAATCAGTCTAAAAAAGTATTTCAGCCACTTGGCCCTCACTCAATTCTCTCCCCTACTTTTTAAATAACCACTTTCTTAAGTATGAAGTAGGAATTATTAAACAATTTACTTTTTTAAAGATGAATAGGAAGGCCTAAGTGGCAGGAAAAGTAGGAGAATGAAGTACAATGCCAGAGAGGTAATAGATCCCCACCTTTAACACTACCATTAGGTTAGCAAGTTCTATACTTATTGGGACATATGTGAAACCCTGGACTTTCTCTACTTCCCAATACAGACCATTGCCTTTTGAGCAATTCTAATTATTATCATGACTAACTCTCTCTAACTTCTATTCTTCCCTTGTGCCCCATGTCTTAGGTTCAGAAACGAAGAACTATAACAAAGCTTCAAATTCATTGATCTCAATCACATTATTTTATAGATGAGTGAAATGAGACCAGATTAAAGTGGTCGAATTATTTAATCAAGGCAGAGCAGGGATTTGAACTCAGGACTTGTTAGCCTTTCATATTATGCAGACAGTGGGCAACTTGTTGGCTCAGGCCTAGAGATGGGAGATCTTGGGTTCAAATCTAGCCTCAGACACTTGCTTAGCTATATGACCCTGGGCAAGTCACTTAATCCCAACTCTCTAGCCCTTATTGCTCTTTTGCCTTGGAACCAATAAGGAGTATTGATTCCAAGCTAGAAGATAAGGATTAAAAAAAAAAACTGCTATTAGTTCCTCAAGACAAGGTTTTCCAGTATTTTAACATCCTGGTTGCTGTCCTTTTCTATTGATTAAATATGAACACTATGTGATAGGGGAGAACAAAGATAAAATCAATCCATCCCTGCCCTTGAGATTATGTTTTACTGGAGGTATCAATGACACACAAAGTATACACAAAGAAATTTCATGGGGCAGAAAAAGAGAACAAAAATGAATTGCGCAGTCAGATCTTTGTGGCACCTACCAGCATAGATCTATATGCAGAGGTAGGCAGTAGAATTAGTTAGTAGAGACTGGATGGAGATAAAGAGAATTGGAGTAGAGACGGAAGGAATTGAAAGCCTGAAAAGAAATGGAAATCTTCTAGCTATTTCAAATTAAATGCTCTTCTCTTCTATCTTTCCCCTTCCCTTCTTACCCTTACAGAATTTGTGGCTCTGGTACAGTAAAATGTGTTAGAAATTTAGAGGTAGGAGAGGCTTTCAACTGAGGTCAGGTTTTTTAAAAGGCAGAGGGCCAAGGAAAGAAAGTATACTCTACATGAGAGTGAGAGAGAGTACATGTAAAAAGACTCAGAAGAAAGTGACAGAAATGGGGCTGACCTAAACAAAATTTTCCAGATTTAATCTAACTAGTAGAGCCAAGTTTCAGCAAGATTTCACCTTTTTGAGGGCAGCTAAGTAGTTCAGTGGATTGAGAGCCAGGCCTAGAGCCAGGAGGCTCCAAGGCTCAAATCTGTCCTCAGAAACTTCCTAGCTGTATAACCCTAGACAAGTCACTTAACCCCCCATTGCCTAGCCTTTAACTGTGCTTCTGCTTAAAACCAATACACAGTATAGATTCTAAGATGGAAGGTTTTTTTTTTAATTTTAGGTTTCAGGTTTTTAAATTTTGATGAATCACAAATGAATCTCCCAAAATCCACTTAACTAGAATAGGGTCTTTCATATGAATCTGAAAGGCTATAACGGTAAGCTCTGGTATAAAATCTGTCACTGTGACGAATTTCTTTGACCATAAACAAGTCAATTAATGTGTCTCAGTCTTACTTTCACATACTGTAGTAGAATGATGGGTTTAGCCTAGATAATTTCTAACATTTCAAAATCTATGATTCTATGACTATATTTTATTAAGCCATCTGACAATTTTAAAATCAATTGCTAAAAGCCTAAATTTAGAAGTTTACATTTATATTTAATATTTATATATTGACAAATAAGCTAATATTTGTGAAAATAAAGGGGGAAAAGGACTTACACTAGGCCTGTTATATAGTAGGTGCTCTTTAAATACTTGTTCCTTTCCCTTTTCCTAGCCTTTATTGTTCAGTTATTTTTTAATTGTGTCCAACTCTTTATGACCGTATTTAAGATTTTCTTGACAAAGATTTTGAAGTAAATATTGAAGTGGTTTACAATTTGCTTCGCCAGCTCATTTTACAGATGAGGAAAACTAAGTGATCTGCCCAGACTCAAAGCCCCACACTTTTAGCACAGATTTTGAGCCAAGACACAGATAATATAACATTTAAAAACAATCAGTTAATTAAATATGTGGATGATTTGCTCTTGGCTTCACCAGATGCCAAAATATGTCAAGATAGAAAACATCATCTTTTAGAATTACATAAAAGAGGCCATAAGATCTCAAAAGGAAAGGTTCAGTGGTGTCTCCCCAAAGTGGAATGTTTAGGGTTCATTTTAACTGCTGGTACCCATTATATTTCTCCTAAGCACATTGAAAATATTCAAAAATTGAGTGATCCTACCACTAAAAAAACACTTAAGAGCAATCTTAGGAGCAACAGGTTTTTGTAGACAATGGATCCCCTTGCTACAGCAAAATTACTAAACCCTTCATAGCACTAACAAAAGAATCAGTCCCTGAACCACTTAGAGTCAGAACACCAGTTAGCTCTATTGAATCTAAAACAAGCTATCCTGTCTGTCCCAGCTCTGGGCATCCCAGATTATAACAAACCATTTACTTTGTATGGACATGAGCGTAGAGGGGTAGCTTCAGGTGTTTTTAACTCAAACTTTGGGACCTTATCAGCGTCCAATTGCTTATTATTTGGCCCAGCTAGACCCAGTAGCTACAGGAGCACCACCATGTTTTAGAGGCGTAGCTACCACAGCTCTGTTAATAACAAAAACTGTTGATCTAGTATTTGGCTGTGTGTTGCTTGGAAATCAGGGAGGTCCCATTTAAAAGTATTTCATGGACTTCCTGTGGACATGTGGGGGACTTTGAAACTACATTTTCCGTGATCCAATGGGTTTCCGATTTCTGACGTGATAACAGGAAACAACTATGTATAGCGCAGCTTAAATTCAGAGGTTGGGCTGGAGACGAGCTCTTTGGCTACATAGACAAGATGGGGACTGGCAGCAATTCTAATTTTTACAGGCGCATGATCTAATTTATTCTATCAGCATGGCTTTAATTAAAATATTAATTTCCCTCATACTATCAGACTATCATTTTTTAAAATAACAGATGCCCATTAACAATTATGTGCCCACATGAAATAGAAGCATTACTGCTAAGACACAGGCATTTTCTGATCAGAAAATTACAAGGTATGAAATAACCTTACTAAATAATGAGAATATTACTTTAAAACGTTGTACAACTCTTAATCCTGCCACCTTGCTTCCTTGATTTACCAGTCTTAGAAGAACCATTACATAATTGTGAAACGTTAGTGTCCATGGCTGAAAAGTCTCGAGACAATCTCCTAGACATTCCTTTAGAAAATCCAGATCTAGTCTTATTTACTGATGGTTCTTCTTTTATGAGGGATGGCATATGCTACACTGGAGCTGCTAAATCAAGGAATTTGACACTGTGTGGTCAGCTTCACTGCCCTCAAATCTAAGTGCTCAAGGTGCAAAACTCATAGCCCTAAAAGATGTATAATTGCCAAAGATAAAAATGCAACAATTTATACAGATTCTAGATATGCATTTGGAATTTGTCATTCAGTGGGTATGTTATGGCTTCAGAGAGGATTTTTAACCTCAGCTGGAAAATCTATAACTAATGCAAAAATTATTAATGAAGTTCTTTCTGCTCTCCAGCTACCAGAAGCCCGAGCTGTAGTTCATTGCTCTGCCCATACAGGTGGCACTGCCCCTATCTCTAGAGGAAATGAAGGGGCAGATACTGCTGCAAAACTAGCAGCTATAGAAGGGCCAGAATTAATATTAACATTAATAACCACTGATGACTCAAATTTATCACATTCCTATAATGAGAAGGAAGTAGAAAAATGGAAGCATAAATTTAAAGCTAAACAGATGAATGGAGTATGGGTGTCCTCTGAAGGAAAACCCCTGCTCCCTAGAAACTTTTATCACCAAATTTGCCAATTCATTCATAAAAATGGTCATTTTGGTACCCAGAGCATCATGGGACTCTGTTAAAAGGTTATGGATAGCTCCTGGCATAACCACTATAGCCTCTAAAGTGTGTGCAGCTTGCCCTACCTGCCAAGCATTTAACCAACATGCCTTTCGTGGCAAGGCTTTTGGTGGGTGTCCTCTGGCTTACACACCTTCTGAGCACCTGCAAATTGATTTCATAATGCCAAAGGCTCGACAATATAAATTCTGTCTAGTCATAGTGGATCAACTGACCAGGTGGCCGGAAGAATTTCTTACTGCCCAAGCCACAGCAGCTTTTGTTGCCAAGGTGCTTTTAAAAGAAATCATTCCTCGTTTTGGCCTGCCTGCATGTATGGATTCAGACAGGGGAAGTCACTTACTGATTCAGTTTTATCTGAAATATATTCCTATTTGGGGATAACTCCCAAATAGTATGTACTATATCACCCCCAGAGCTCAGGCCAAGTTGAAAGGATGAACAGAGAACTTATGAACATAAAACAGAGAATCTATGATTGGCAAATTATGCACTGAGACAACACATCTGAAATGGCCTAAAATTCTCCCTCTAGCTCTATTTTATTTTAGAAGCAGGCCCAGGGGAGATCTACATACCTCACCATATGAGATGCTTTTTGGACATCCCCCTATACAGGCTAAGCCTTTTTCTCCTGCATATACATCACTATTAGGAGGAGATACTGCTATTGCTTCCTATATACAGGAATTGCAATACAAACTGCGGGAACTCCATAAATCTAGAAACTGCAGTACAAGCAGGACCAATAGACTTTTCACTTCATGACCTGAACCCAGGAGACAAGGTGTATATAAAGAATTTCCAGCACACTGGAGCAACTCAAGCCTTCATGGGAAGGGCCATTCCAAATATTATTAACCACTCCAATAACTATAAAAATTGGAGAAAAGTACTCTTGGATTCATTGCTCACATGTAAATAGACCATCTTCTATTGAAACTAATTGACTGTTTCCTGTTACATGCATTGGAGTTAACAGTTCATAGACAAATGGATGCTGTTTTTGGAATCACACTGTATTTTTTTTTCTTCTTTTTCTCTTTCCTGAATTTATTTTTAATTTTCTTATTGCTTTTCCTATTATCTTTTAAGAGAATTGATTTTTTCACTTTTTCTCATACTTAAAGTACATATAGTCACTATTATTTTTTTTATTTTTTGCAGTGATATATTGTTTATATATATATGCTGTAATATTACTGCTTACTCACAAGGCTTCAGACTTTAGGAACCTGCCATGTATTGTTAAATGTTATGGGACTGTAATTAATGCTTCTGTCTGATTCCAGAGGGGAACACAAGAATCGTTAAAAAGTGCTAAAAAGGCACAAGGGTCATGGAGACCAACCAACCAACCCCAATGGGATTGATGAGAAAAACTGCACAGTGCCAAGGAGCACAAGGTCAAAAAGACCATACCAAATACAGGTGGGATTAAGGAACTCCCATGCCAATACTAAGGATTTGAACTCAATGAAAGACTCAAAGTTGCGACGCTTAACATAGGTTAAGACATAGGATTCTTCAAACTACACTGCCAGTCAGGTACTGAAGGTTGGCCATCATCTTGGCTCACCCATATATTCCTGAGAGTGAAGGTAAATTAGACCAGGGAATGACAGACACTTCCCTTGCACATAAATTTGGTCCTTTTTCTCTCTTATAGAATGGCAATTTCCTGTACTCTTGGCTGCCAATGGGTAAGTGCAGTATTACTGCATTTTGTTCTACAGACGAGTAGGATGAAAATTATATTAATTGGACCCTAATACAAGGGCCTGTTATGAATTTATTTTTGTTTATTCAGAAATTTTATGTAGATTTTGATATTTTGATTCTGATTTTAAATGTTTTATTTCTCCCAAAGTTTCATTTTTCTTCTATTTTGCTTTTCTTTTCATGTTTTTGTTTTTTCTTTTGAACTGACTCATACAACCCCATAACTCAACCATGTATCCTGAGCTGATCTGGGTTTTTTTTTTAAATACCCTCTTCAAGGGGGATTGTATTTTTACAAAATCGAAGATTTAATTTTTTGTTCAAGAAAAAATTCTCAGGGAAAGAAGCTTGCTGACTCCGTAATCCAGAAAATGAACTGTTTCCAGAAAGATGCCTGAAGAATCTACATTGCATCAAGAGATCCAGAATGAACTTTGGGGTATAACTGATTGAACTGATGGGGTTTGAACAGTTACTTTGAATGTACATTTTATGCCAATAGGGTTTTTCGTCAATGCGCCTAGCAAAACATTGGTTTTGTGTTCTCTCTGTTCCATTCCCCTCTTATCTCTAACTGTTGTATTGTAGTACTGTGGGTATAAGATGATTATGTAAAAGGATCACTTGTGGTGACTAGGCACCCAAGGATCATCAGTCAGGGGGGATTGTGTTAATGGAATTAGATCATCCTCCTTCATTGCTAGACTCTAGCCATCAGAAATAATGTCACCCCACCCTACTTAGAGTTAAGTGGGGAGGGGAAGATCAGTTACCCACAGGTGACAATAAGTAACAAATCAAAAACAAATGACTGCCCTTTGGGCAGTCCAAAAACAGTGTTGAGGCTGCCATTTGTCCACTTCAAAATTGGAGGTGGATGCAGGAAGTGACGAAAGATGCTATCTTTTAAATATGATGTTAATGTGGAGGCAGTTGGCGCTTTAGAGTTGAACTTAAGAGTTGAAGGATCTCTGGTGAGACCTCAGGCAGCTTCCCTCTGAATTGCCACATGGGTAAGTTAGATTGACTTCCTTTCTCCTCCCTTGGTGTTTCTGGAGGCTCTACCCTCTCAAGGAGGCCTCTCTTGCCTTTCTAATTGTAAAAGGCCTTGTGGCTAGAAGCCTTGTTTAATTAACCTCTGTGCTCCTTTGCTGGGGCCTCTAAATTCTTATCTGGTCCGGACCAGAGTCTCTCTCTCTCTCAATTTCCCTACCTTCAACCTTCCTAACTGTAAATAAACTTCCATAAAAGTCATCCTGACTTGGGTCTATTTTTAAATTGAAATCGAGTTAATCCGATTTCTGGTGACCATACCTTAAATATCTAATTTCCCCTCTCACAACTCAGAAAGATGAGTTACTTGACTCCAGGTCCAGCACTCTAGCCATTGTACCACCTAACTGCCCACAATAATACTACTTAATGTTTGTTGACTCACTGAAATAAAAATGTAAAAGTTAATTTTATCAAAGGCAAGAAATAAAGCTAGTTTGTCCTTAAGTTTGCTCATAATAAAATGACTTATTATACTAGATGTTCTTTAAGGTCTCTTTTACTAGTCCAAAAATGCTATTTCAGAGTTTTATACTCTGAACTTAATGAGTCACAGGTGTTGTATAGCAGTCAGAAAAGCTGATTATATGTTGTCTTCCTGACTCCAAGCCTGGCATTCCATCTACTATGCTACCTTAATTGTCTCTAATTTGATTATATTCTGCACTTTTAAAAGCTTATCATTTCACAACTAGGAAAATGATTGCCCTCCTATAGTTTGTCTTGCCCTGACCACATCTAAAAATACTATGTACAGTTCAAGGCACATTTTGCGAAGGATTCCAAGGTGAGTAACCAGGAAAGTGCAGGTCGAAGAGATCAAATGCCATATAAGCATCATTTGAAGGAACTAGGAATTGGGGAATAGGAGCTATGGCTTCAAAGATTCAGAGTGAAATCTACATGAATCAAAAAGCAAAGGTCAGATCTGGGTGTCTGGTGGAAAGAAATGAACAACTCTCCTCCTGCAAACTTATGATTAGTCCCAAAGATGACAACAATGATTTGGGAAGAACTCCTAGGAAAAACCACCTAGAGATTAGGGAACTCTTAGAAAATACCTGATTCCTAATCCTGAACTCAACAGGAAAAGAAAAACTATCACCTCCAGGATACTGGGCTTTTAAATTTATCTTTTCCAGAACCTGATCCTGCCATACCATTTCCAAGCCCTCTCCATGATTCCATGACAGATTCTTGAATAACCAGATCACCTTTTCCTTTCTTCCTCTCCCTCCTTCACTACAGTTCTAAGAATAATACTCAAATCAACATTACAATAGAAAGAAACATATATTTACAACTATAGAGATCTTTACAAGTGACCTAGTGGCACAAGTGAACATAATGGACTTCAGGGAGGTGCCATTTAAAAGTATCTTACAAACTTCCTGTGGACACGTGGGGACTTTTGAGACTACATTCCCCGTGATCCAATGGGTTTCCAGTGTACGTGGGGACGTACGTATAGGGCAGCTTAAATTCAGAGGGCGGCCGGGAGACGGTCTCTTTGTTACCTGAGTGGGCTCTCTGGCGTGGGAGACTAGGAAGATGGGTGGAGATACAGACAGGTGGTAATTTTAAAGATAGCCAAGCACGGTCATATATATTTTACCAACATGACCATGTCAATTAAAATATTAATTTCTCTTATAATCTCAGTCTTTGTCATTTTCAATCATAACACTACTAGTAGCAATGCAATGATACAGGACAATTCTGAGGAACTTATGAGAAAGAACGCTATCCACATCCAGAGAAAAGAACTGTGGGAATAGAAATACAGAAGAAAAAATATTTGCTTGATCACATGGTTCAATGGGGATATGATTGGGCATGTAGAATCTAAATGATCTTCTCTATTGCAAACTTTAATAATATCAATGATACATGTAAAATCCAGTGGAATTGCTCCTTGGCTATGAGATGGAAGGAAAGAACATTCACAAACTAATTAAATAAATAAATGGGTTTTTTTTGGGGGGTGGGGGTGGCGGGTGGCCTAGTTAATCATCTTCTTGCATTTTAGAGATGAGGAAACTACAGCCCAGAGAGGGAAATGATTTGTTTAATGGCATAAGCAAAGATATAAATACAGGTCCCTCTTGCCTCCAAAGTCAGCATACATTTCACTGTACTAAGAAGACTCTAAGTTGCTCTGGGTGACTTTAATCACTACTCTTCCTAATTTCCTGGTTTAAAATACTTCTCCCAAGGAGCAGCTAGGCAGTTCAGTAGATTGAGAGCCAGATGGAATTCCTTCATTCAAATCTGGCCTTAGACATGCTCTAGTTGTATTAACCCAAGTAAGTCACTGAAACTGCATTACCTATCTGTTTGCTCACAAGAAACACATTTAAAAAACAAAACAAAACAAAGACACATAAAACTGAAGGGATGAGGGGAAAATTTAGTGTGCATCAAATGAATCCCAAAAACAAGAGGTACAGTCATGCTGCGCAACAAAGCAAAAATACAGTATTGATTCTAAGACTGAAGGTAAGAGTTTAAAAAAACAAAAAACAAAAAACAAAAAAACACTCCTCTCTGGCCACTAAGCTCTTACATACATTGGCTTTTTTTTCCCCCCTTTATCTTTAGCTTCCTCAAGGATGGGAGCTATTTTGTTTTCTAGTATTTGCATCTCCAGGACTTGTAAGGCCTTGTGCCTAACATTTAAGTCTTAAGTGCTTGATTTATACTTTTTTTTTATTTATTCATTCATTCTTTTTCATGGACTCAGCCTCCTAGAGACAAGAAGAGCATAAACATGGCATACAAATAAAAAAAGTTCAAAGAATGAGCTATGATAGAGTAAAAGTGAGTCCATGAATTGTGTTACTACCTCCAGGAGCACCGTGGGCCCAGCAACTCTGACAGGATGAGGTCTGACTCAATAGAAACCGGAAAAGCAAAATTCCCTTTTAGAGGACCTCTAACCTTAGAGCCATGTTCTAAATCTGGAGAACTACAGTATATGAGTTATGTTGCAGCAAAATAGCATGATGGATAAGCCTGGTATCAGGAAGACTCATCCTGCTAAATTCCTCAGATACCAACTAACTGGGTGATTCTGTGTTAAGTCACTTTACCCTTTTTGCCTCCGTTTCCTCATCTGTAAAATGAGATGGTGAAGAAAATGGCAAACAGCTACAGTATCTTTGCCAAGAAAACCCCATTTAGAGGTCACAAAAAATTGGGCATGACTGAAAGGACTAAAACAGAAGCATACAAGTCCTAGTGGGAATGCAGAAGCTCTGTGAATAATCCAAAGGTGATATATTTTATTAGCAACCCCAAGTGAATTTTCTTTAAGAGAATGTCAACCAAGGATGGGAGTCATGAAAACTGCATAGGTTTCTTGGAGAATGCAGGTGACATTCACTGGACAAAGTTATTTTAAAAGTTTTTAGACTCAACATGTGCAAATACAACTTATTGCTTCTTCCCAAAAAAACTCCTCTTGCAAAGTTTCCTCAGAGATGGGCATCATCATTCTTGTAGTTACCCAAATTTGCAAACTGGTGTTATTAATCATTCTCTCTCCTTCATTTCCCCTATTCAATCACTGCTGAATCTTGTCATTTTTACCTCCACAATTTCACACCCAATTCCTCTCCTCACTATTTAAAAGAGCTACCACACCTTAGTTCATCAGGTCATATTCTCATCACCTCCCACCTAAGTTGCTGCAATGTCCTTTTGGGGAAAGTTTTCAATTAGCAATAATCACACCTAGGTTAGACCTCATTGGTTATGATACTGCCACTTGTAATGTTCTTTAAATTTGACTCCCTGTCTCATTTTCCCCCACCTCGATCCACCCTCAACATTGCTGCCAAAGCAATCAAGCACAGGTCTGACCATATCCACTCCTCTACTCAAACTCCAGTGGTTTCATTGCCTCTGATAAAATATAAACTCCTATGCTTCTTCACATTTAAAGAACTTCATAATCTGGCCCCAACCTACCTTTCTAGAACTACTTTCAAGATTCAACTCAAATTCTACCTCTAGATGAGGCTCGTCCACATTTTACCAGCTACTAACACCCTCCCCACTAATATCATCTTAATCTGGATTCTATGTTTTTTACATACATGTTGTCTCCCTTGACAAAAATATAAACTTCTTGAGGCTGGAACTGTTTTACTTACATTTTTGTATTCCCAGTACTTCACATAGTGCCTGGCATATAATAATAATTTATAAATGATTGCTGATTGAAGATTTTCCACAATCTGGATACCAGACCTTTCCCTGGTTTGCTTTATATGACTTCCTGTCACATACTCTACATTATAGCCACAATGGACTGTTTCTCAAATTCAACATTCTATTTCCAATCAAGTCCTCATTTTTACCTCTTAAAGCAGATAGAATGACTTTAAGACTCAAATGCCACTCTCCTCTTGAGACTTTTATAATTGTCTGCACAAATTCTCTCTCTCTAACCCATCCTCCTAAAATTTATATATGTAAACAAGGAATGTCAAGCTCAAATAGAAACAGGGGTCACTAAACTATACTTAGTATCAAACCATGTATTTTTACTTAAATTGTTAAATTTTCCCACAGTTACATTTTAATCTATTTCAGACTGCACTCTGGAGTATTTAAGCCAAATGTTGTAAACCTCCCAACTCAGTAAAAAGTAAGCTTCATAAGGCCAAAATTATCTCCACTCATTTTTTGTATGTTTTATCCCTGGTGTCAAATATTAATAAATGTTTGAATACCTGAATTGCCACCCAAAGCTTTAATATTACAATACAGCATAAAAGCCAAGTCTCATAAAGATGACTCTCCATAGTTTAAAGGCAAGTTTGGGGGTTAAGGATAGAGGGGAGATAAATAATGGCCAGAATCTTATTATAAAACATAGACTGGTTAGTCAGGTAGGTGATTTAAATCTATAAATGAGTTAACATTCTGCCTTGGAATATTATAGCTACAACTGGGCAAGTCTCCTGATCATAGCGTCAAAGTTTTCTCATTTGTAAAAAATATCCTTGATATAATGCTCAATACATGATATCCTCTAGAAAAGTTTAAAATTTCATAACTCAAGATCTCATTTGCATTTTTAACCATGAAAAGCCAAAAGCATAAAGAAATATTGGAATTTCAAATCAAAGTTGATGAAGAAATTTTAGCTCAAGAAGACCATTCTTAGAGACTCTCAAATCATATTCAAACCATAAAGGTATTCCTAAGTTAACTGGTATTTGAAAGTAATTACGACTTTTCAAAATTACAAAACATCACAATTAGATTAAAAAGGGAGCATTTCATTTTCTCTTTAAAACTCCATTTCACTTTGCAGTACTAACATTACTTGTTCCTTATCATTGTATGTATAAACAGCTATTCAGAAAGCAACTGCAACATGTTGATGAAAAAATAATTACATCTTACTAAAATTAGGTTGTTCATTATATATTCAATGATACTTATCCCCTTGAGAATAGACGAGTGTTAAATTCTCGCAAAAAAAAAAGCAAACCACAAACCACATTTAGATGCCATTTCTAAACTTCCAAGCAGTCAGGCCAAAAAAGACAAGATAATATATTCTACTTAGTATAGTGACTTTTAGAGTAGGGATACAATGAAAGTCATAGGAAATTCAACTGAGTTTTTAAGCTAGAAGTACTGTTTAAACCACTATAGTATTATCATCATTATCCTTCTTTTACAAGTGAGGAAATTGAGGGCTTCAAAATTTAAAGTCTCAAAGAGCCACTAATAACACAAATGAAGAGGAAATCAGAACCATGCTTCCTTCCCCACTATTCAGTGTTTCTTCCAATATGATGCCTTTCAAGAATTAGTCACTGTATATTAGTGAAATCCATATAATTGGGACTTCCGGGTTAAGTTGGCTGCAGAGTAGGTGCAGAATTTTTACCCTCCCCACCACCAACCTGTATTATACTTCAAAAGAACAAAAAGGCCAAGTTCAGATGAGGGAAGGAACTCCAAAAAAAGGGTATAGCATTGAAGGTACTTGGGATTTCGGCATTTCCATGTTAGAAGGGAGGTAAATTAGCTCCAACCAAACCCAGAACAGATGAAACCCTCCCCCCACCTCACCTCGAGGCAGGATTCAGCCAGCACCCTAGAATTAAAGCAACACTGGGGAACAACCCCTAAGTTCTTGGCAGCAGATCAAGAGCACCCCTAAGAGCAGCTAGACCAGAAACCCCAGGAGGCTGAAGAGTCCACAACTTGGATGGGGAGAGGGGATTGAGGCTGGGGCAGCATACAGCAGAAACCTGCACAGATTCAAAAAGTAGCCTCAGGCAAAAACCACTTGTAGCTCCATATACAGAGAGCCCTCTTCACCCAGACTTCTGAGGGAAGCAAGAAACAGTAATGGCTAGCAAGGCTCAAGAAAAACCAACCAACAAAAGAAGCAAGAAAAGATAATTTTTACATAGAAAAAATCCAGACCACAGAACAGACAGCAAAGGAGGGCAAACATGTAAACACATCCAAACCCTCCCAAAAAATGAAAATTGGTCACAAGCTCTTGAAGAGTTCCAATCTGAGATCATCAGAAAGGTGGAAGAGATTTGGCAAGAAAAGTGAGAAATAGTACAAAAAGAAAATAACAGTTTAAAAGGCAGAATTTCGCAATTGGAAATTGAGGTTCAGAAATCAAATGAAATGATAAGCAAATTGAAGACCAGAAATGACCAGGTGGAAGCAATGAAGAGTCAGATAGATCAGATTTAAAAAACAAAAACAAAAACAAAAAGATTATAGCCAAAAACCAGTCTTTAAAGGCTGCATTGCGTAATTAGAATTGGGTAAATAGAAGCCAATGATCTCACAAGATAGCAAGAATGTAATAAAACTAAGTCAAAAGACTGACAAAATAGAAGGAAACATGAAATATTTCAATGAGAAGATTACAGATAAAGAAAACAGGTCTAGAAGAGACAACTTGAGAATTATTGGTCTTCCAGAAAAATTTGAGACAAATAGAAATCTAGATGTCATACTACAAGAAATTATCCAAGAAAACTACCCTAATGTCCTTGAACAAGAGGGCAAAATAGCCATTGAAAGGGCCCATAGAACACCCTCTACACTAAATCCTCAAAAGACAAACCCCAGGAATGTAGTAGCCAAATTCAAAATCTTCCAAGTTAAGGAGAAAATATTACAAGAAGCCAGAAAGAGACAATTCAGATATCAAGGAACAACAATCAAGATAACACAGGATCTGACAGGCTCCACACCACAAGACCACAAGGCTTGGAATATGATATTCAGAAAGGCAAGAGAACTGGGTCTACAACCAAGGATCAACTACCTATCAAAATTCACTATATACTTCCAGGGGAAAGTATATTCAACAAAATAGAAGATGTCCAAGTATTTGCAAAGAAAAGACCAGGACTAAATGGAAAGTTTGATACCCAACCACAAAAGCCAAGAGAAACATGAAAAGATAAATAAGAGAGGGGAAAGAAAAAAAAAATTTTTTAAGGGCTTCAATAAGATCAAATTACTTATATGTCCATATGGAAAGATGTTCTTTGTAACTCTCAAAAATTGTATTCACTATTATAGTAATTAGAAGAACTACACATAGGGAAAGGTTGGAGTACTAAGGAGTCTAAGACAGTGATGGGCAAACTATATGGGTCAAATCCAGGCCACAGTTTGCCCATCACTGCCTTAAGCAATTCCGTAATCACTATGCCCCCACATCCAGATGTAGTTATTAGGGAATTGCTTAAAGCAATGATGGGCAAACTACAACCTGCATCTGGCCCACGTGGGAATAGTTTGCCCATCATGTTCTAAGATGATACAAGAAAGAAAGAGAGAGAGAGGAAGGAAGGAAGGAAGGAAGGAAGGAAGGAAGGAAGGAAGGAAGGAAGGAAGGAAAAGAGAGAAAGAAAAAGAAAGAGAGAAACAAAGAAAGAAAAGGGATGGAGGAATAGAAGATGGCACCAAGAAAAACTTGAAGGAATAAGAAAAATAGGATATGCAATGACCCAAGACAATTCTGAGGGATTTATGGAAAGGAACACTATCCACATTCAGAGGAAGAACTGCAGGAGTAGAAACACAGAAGAAAAACAACTGCGTGGACACTTGGGTCGATGAGAACATCATTGGGGATGTAGACCTCAAAAGACCACACCCATGTAACTATCAATAATGTGTAAATAAGTCTTGACTGACCATACCAGTGGAAATGCGAATTAGCTACGGTGGGGGGAGGGGATGAGGCAGGGGATGGGGGGTTGAAGGGTAAAGCAAAAACATGACTTATGTAACCAGGGAAATTTCTTCTAAAAATAAAAAATTATTTAAAAAAAAAGAAAAATAGGATAATCTATACCACACAAAGGCATATGGGAAGAGGAGGGAAAGAATACTATTATAAGAAGGAGAGGAAGAGCGTTTTAGTTAGGTAATACTTAAACCTTACTCTTAAGAGCAATAAATTCTGAGGGGGAAGAGGAGCTAGATCCACTGGAGTAACAAATTCTATCTTACACTACAGGGGAAAAACAGAAGGGAAAAACCAAGAGAGGGAGTAGGGTAGGGACTAAATAAATGGAGGGAAAGAGAGGGTGGAGGGAATCTAATTGACCCTTAAAAAAAAAAACAGTAACAAGAGGGGAACAAAAAGCTAAGGGGCAGAAAGGGAAGTAAATTAAGGGTGGGAATTGGGGGGACTGATTAAAAGCAAACCACTGGTTTAAAAGGAAATAGAGAAAGAAGAAAAGGCAGAATTAGGAGAGGAGTTCAAAATGTTGGGGAATACACAGATGACAATCATAACTCTGAATGTTAATGGGATGGACTCTTCCATAAAACGGAAGCAAATAGCAGAGTGGATTAGAAACCAAAAGCCTACTATATGTTGTCTACAAGAAACACACATGAGGCAGATAGACACATATAGGAACGAAATATAGGGTGAAAGTAAAAGGATGGAGTAAAATCTATTGGGATTCAACTGAGAAAAAAAGGCATGAGTTGCAATTTGATAACTGATAAAACCAAAATAAAAAGAGATATGATCAAAACAGATAGGGAAGTTAATTACATCCTGATCAAAGGCAGTATAGACAATGAAGAAATATCAATACTCAACATGTATGCACCAAGTGGTATAACATCCAAATTTTAAAGGAGAAACTGGCAGAGCTCAAGGAGGAAATAGTAAAACAATACTAATAGTGTGTAAATGGAATTAACTCTAGCCATTCATAGTCAAAAATCTACTCATCCTAGCTGTAGAAATGATGTAATTCCTCACCTTCCTTCCTGGGGAGGGGAGATGAGTTACCCACACGTGACAATAAGTAACAAATCAAGAACAAGGGACTGCCCTTTGGGCAGTCCAAATCAATGTAGAAACTGCCATTTGTCCACTTGAATTAGAGGTGGACCCATGGGAAGTGACGAAAGACACTATCTCTTTAAGTAAGGTGGTTACTTCCTGTGGAGGCAGTTCCCGCTCTGAACTTGGTGCTGAAGGACCTCTCCTGAGACCACAGAATGCTTACACTCTGTATTGTCACGTGGGTAAGTTAGGCTGACTTCCTTGGCCTACCTAGGCCGCTTCTAAACTCTGCTTTAAGTAGGCATTAGCCTATCTGGCTGTTAGACCTTGTGGCTTGTAGCTTGATTTATTTAGCCTTTTAACCTTCTCTCTCACCCAGGCCTAACCAGGCCTGGACTAGCCTCTCCCTTTCTCTTTAATCCTATACCTTCACCTTCCTAGTTGTAAATAAACTTGCCTTAACCCGATGCTGACTTGGGTCTGATTTAATTACGGAATCAATCTGAACTGTTGATTCCTGGCGGCCACGTTTTAAATATATATCTATAAAATACCTAAATTTCCCTCTTACAATAGGAGACCTGAACCTTCCCCTATCAGATCTGGATAAATCAAACCAAAAAATAAATAAGAGGAAAGGGAGGTGAATAAAATCCTAGAAAAATTAGAGTTAATAGATATGTGGAGAAAAATAAGTAGGGACAAAAAGGAATACACTTTCTTTTCAGCAGCACATGGTACATTTTCAAAGATTGACCATGTAATAGGGCATAGAAATATGGCAAACAAATGCAAAACAGCAGAAATAATAAATGCAACCTTAATTAAAGAACAAATCATAGAAACAATTAATTTCATTGAAGAGAGTGACAATGATGAGACTTCCTACCAAAACCTGTGGGATAACAGCCAAATAAGTACTTAGGGGGAAATTTCTATCCTTGAGTGCATATATTAACAAATTAAGGAGGGCAGAAATCAATGAATTGGGAATACAAATCAATAAACTATAAAGTTAACAAATTAAAAATCCCCAGATGAAAATTGAAAGAGATTATAAAAATTAAAGGAGAAATTAATAAAATAAAAAGTAAAAGAACTACTGAATTAATAAATAAGACGAGAATCTGGTACTTTGAAAAAACAAATAAAACTGACAAAGTACTGGCCAATCTAATAAAAAAGGAAAGAATAAAACCAATTAACAGTATCAAAGATGAAAGGAGAGGGGCAGCTGGGTAGCTCAGTGGATTGAGAGCCAGGCCTAGAGACGGGAGGTCCTAGGTTCAAATCTGGCCTCAGACACTTCCCAGCTGTGTGACCCTGGGCAAGTCACTTGACCCCCATTGCCTACCCTTACCACTCTTCCACCTATAAGTCAATACACAGAAGTTAAGGGTTTAAAATAAAATTAAAAAAAAAAATCCACCAAAAAAAAAAAAAAAAGATGAAAGGAGAGACTTCACCTCTAATGAATAGGAAATTAAGGCAATCATTGAAAACTATTTTCCCCAATTATATGGCAATAAATATAGCAATATAGGTGATATGGATGAATGTTAACAAAAATATAAATTGCCTTGATTAACAGGAGAAGAAATAGAATACTTAAATAATCTCATATCAGAAAAAGAAATTGAACAAACCATCAAAGAACTCCCTAAGGAAAAATCCCCAGGACCAGATGGATTCACAACTGAATTCTATCAAACATTCAAAGAACAACTAATCCCAATACTTTACAAATTATTTGACATAATAAGCAAAGGAGTTCTACCAAATTCCTCATAACTCATAACTCATAAATTTGAGGAGATAAAAGACTAACAAGAGGGGGGAGAGGCAGGAAGCCTTACTACTGTGTTGGGAGGGGGTCCACTGATGAATGCTTCAATAGTCTGTGACTGCTGTGCTGGGTGTAGTCTGGGGGATTTGTTGTTTAAGAAATCTATTTGTTCTAACAAGTGGAGGTGTTGAAAATTCTGGGTCGAGGTTGGGACAACATGGAATGCATGAAACAATTCTAAGGCAAATAAGGAAAGAAAGGTAATCAGAGAAGGATATATATGTATATATGTGTATATATATAAATTGAGGGAGGGAGACAGAGAGACAGAACAAAGCAGATAGGGGAGAATGAGTTAGCAACTTTTTGGAAAAGAGCACAAAAGATGAAATTTTTAAAATTAAGGAACAAGACTAGTTGAGAGGAGAGAACGGGGAAATAGATTTCTCTGAAAGGGAAAAACTCAAGCGTTGAGCCTGGTGGATGTTAGAAGTCTTTGACAGTAATTGGAAAGTTGAAAAGAAGTTTTGGAGGAAGACAGTTTGAGATATCCTCTAGGAATTTGGTGATGTGGTACCACAACTAAGGAAAAAGGCTTGGACTAGATGTGTAAAGAATCCAGGAAGAAGTCTTGAGAGACATTCATAATTAGAATTGGTGACTTGAATGAAAAGCCAGCAAATGAGGATGAGAGACCAGATTATTAAGAAGAAAAGAACCTGGAAGCATCCATTAACCTAAAGAAGAGAGGAGAGAGTGATCACCAGTGTCAAAAATTGTGGAAGTCAAAAAAGATGAGGATTAAGAAAACACCATTTAAATAGACCATTTAAGAGATAAGAGTATCTGTGGAGAGAGCAGTTTCTGTTGATTAATGAATTAGGAAGCCTGATTTCAGAAGGTTAAGACAGAAGAATGGTGAAGTTTAGTGTAGATGATGGCTTTCTCTGAACCAATTACTATTTTTATGGTATTGTGTCTACAAAGGTTGTATTAATGATTTATGGCTTTTTACATTTATTTACAATATCTAGAGCACATGGCCAATTTTTGCAAAAGTTTCATGTGATGGTGAAAAATGTATATATTCTTTTGCTGTTCCATTTAAAAGAAACCTTCAGTCTTTTATCTCTGGTTTCACTAGTGATTTGTTTAGTTCTATGTTTTCCCTTTTGATTTTTCTGTTACATTTATCCAGAATCAAGAGAGGAAATTATAATCTTTTGTCACTATTGTGCTATTGTCTATATATACTTGTAGCTTAATGTTGCTTTGAATAATTTGGATGCTAAGGCATTTGGAACATGTTTATTAGAGATATTTGTTTCTATGGTTTCTTTTAGGACAATAAGAGTCTTTTAATTGCTTTTTATTTTTTGAATGTTTTTGCTTTGTTGGGTTGTGACAGCATGACTGCAATTCCTGTTTTAGGGATTCATTTGATATACAATGTTTTCTCCATCCCCCACTTTTATGTGTCTATCTTGGGGGGGGGAGGTTAAGTGCTTCTTCTAAGCAGCAGATTACAGGGTTGTTTTCTTATCCAATCTAATTCCTTTTTTTTTTATTGGGTTGCATTAATTCAGTCACATTTAAGATGATAAAAATTAGGTTTTTATTTTCTTCTGTTATCATCTATAATGCTGGTTTCCTTGCCTCATATCTCTGCCTATTCCAATCCATCTTCTACTTAGAAACCACAGTAATTTACTTAAAGTGCAAATCTAGGGGGGTAGCTCAGGACTGAGAATCAGACCTATAGACCAGAGGTCCTAGGTTCAAATTTAGCCTCAGACACCTTCCAAGCTGTGTGAGACCCTGGACAAATCACTTAACCCCCAGGATATATATGTATGTATGTGTGTGTGTGTGTGTGTGTGTGTGTGTGTGTGTGCGCACGCACGCTTGCTCTAATAATTAAAGGAAGGGAAGAGGTAAGAGGAAGAGAACACAGATATGAAAATAAAACTTAATTTAAAAAAAATATATACTCCAGAAAGAAGACAAAGGTTATTTAGCAGAGTCAACTAGAAAGCTCTAATGTCTTGGCCTTAACCTCAACAAACTGTCAAATGGTCAAATATCACGGCTATTTTCTCTGACCTACTTAACACTTCTAACTTATCTTTTTTGGTTTATCTTCTATAGCCCTTAATACTAATTGCAATGAAATAAAAAATAAAATATTTACACATTCACAAACATGCCAACTTACTTTTTAAGGAAATGGGCTTTTTTCCAATTCTACATTAACTGTCAAGAAATGATCACTGAAAGCTAGGTTAGAGCAATTTAAAAAGGTACAGGGCCTAATCTGCTATGGTCAAGGATACCTAATTAATAACTATTAAATCAATGTTTAAAACCCCAGTTCATGCTTTTTCAACTGTCTTTTTGCTTACCATTATTTATAGAGCTGAAGAGGATTTGGAAATTATCCAGTTCAATAAAAAAGAAAAATCAAAACCTAGTGAAACATATGATTGGCTGAGTCTCAGGATTCACTTTACATTGAAAAAAAATATCGAAGAAAAATTTTCTTCCCTTTGCATGCTTTTACTTAGGGTAAAATATTAGTATTAATAATAACAACAATTATGACAAACTGCAATACACTTCAAGGGGTTGCAATGTCATTGTTGAAGGTACACACTCTACTTAAGCAGATCACAACCCATCCATGAACTGCCACCTTCTCCTCTATTAAGGGAGCTCACCAACCTTAGCTTAAACAACAGATACAAAATTCACTCTCCTAACAAGGCATTTTGCAAACTTAAAGAGGACAAACCACTGTAAAATAGAGTAGGTCCTTAGCAAAAAGTGCGGCCATAATAAATGAGTATCCACTAAAACTATAGGGGAAAGAAAATCTTGCATTTTGGTAACCACTCTAGAATTTCATCATTATTATAACATTGATTAAATAAATCTTTGCTTTATTTGGAAGGGAGGAAATAACAGCAAGTGAGGTCACATAAGCAAATACAGGTAATTTAAAAGTTATGAAGAATTAAGTCCCCAAACAATAAAACAGCTATTAATGATTAAAACATTTGGCATTGCAATTGATGTTATAATTACACATTTTACTAAAGGATACATTATCTTTTCCAAGCAATGTATCATTTTTAAAAATCAAAAGCTGTGAAGAATCTAGTCATATCCAAAATAAAGCCAAATTTAAACAATATAAATAGCTGAAGCTATACCTTACAAAAGTCAAAACCTAAGTATAAATCAAAGTATGTTAGAGAAACACTGTTCTCCCCCAAATAAAAGGCTTACTAAAAATGCTTGACTGACACGACGGCTACAAAAATCTTCTATGGCGTAAAATGTACACAGAGAAAACTGCATTTTACCAAATCTTGTTAGTTCAGCAACAAAATAAAGTTTTTTTAAGGAGAAATGTTAGTATAATAAAAAGCAGGATAAATCTGTTTTCCAAGGTCATTTCTGCAATAAAACTGAATATAACTTTCTCTAAGAGAAACAAATATTCCACCTTATTGTGACTATTTGCAAAAATAATCATCTACTTGCTATAAAAGCACTTTTACAGCACATAGAATATTTAATAATACAAATTAAAGTTTTAATATAAAATATCAGCTAAAGTGATGTCTATATTTTAGCAAATTAATCAACAAGAAAATTCATCTTAGTGAGTCCTGTTAAAATCTGTCTTTGGGAAAAAAAAACTGCCTCCACCTCTGAACATAGTCCCCAATTTCAGGATACACACAAAAGAATTGTGTGATTTTATATTCATATAGACTTAAAAAGAAAATATGCTAAAACTCTCATCTTTATAACAAAAAATACATCTAGGGGAACCTACCACAAACTCACTTTCCTAAGAGCTCTGACTTGATTGTTTCACTATTTTCTACAAAATGTAAATTTCTAATTCTTCAAAACTTCAAGTTAAAAATTCTTATAAAAACAAAAAACTTAGGCAACCTAAAGTGCTAGTAAATTCAAAGAGGAAAGCCATGATAATTGTATATTTGATATAAATTCTAACATGTGCCAAGAACAATAAACACGTTTCTTTTAAACTAGAAAATAGATCTGATGTACTCTTGCTACTAGAGAATTATTCTCATTTCTTTGCAATTTAACTGCTTTCAAGTCTAGAAACAGAATTTTTATGTAGAATGGTATTTAAGACAGACCAAAAATTTCTAATCTTTAATCATACCACTCTATATCAAATATTTTATTTTCTTCAAATTCTTAACACAATTACCAAATTAAGAACTGAAGGCATGTCATAAAAACCAGTATTTTATTGGCTTATGCTTTTAACACAGAATGGAATGTTTAGAATATGAATCCTAGAGTCCATTGACTCCAGATTCAGCACCTTTCCCATTTGGATGCTAAGTTTTCCTTTCTAAACCATAGATATATTAATATGTTCTTATCAAAACCTGCAATTATTGTCCATAGACAATATCTGTCTAATGTAAAGTCTTAGACTTATAATTCAATTAATCAACAACATTTACATTTATAAAGTACATACAAACAGGCACTGTATCAGGTATAAAAGATGCAAAGAATGAAACAATCACTACCAGCAAGAAGTTTATATTTTAAAGCTTATATTCTAAAGAGAACATAACAAGTTAAAAGAAAATACAGAATAAATGTTAAAAAAAAACACAACTCAATTAAACAGAAAGTTTGGGAGGAGAAAGGGTATTAGCAATTGGGAGCATCAAGAAAAGTTTCATGCAAAAGGGGCCCTAGAAGAAAGGGATTCTGTACAGTAGAGGTGAGGCAAAAGTTCCAGATATTAGAAACTAGTGCAAACTTTTGCTAGTACAAAAGCAGAGAAGGGAAATAGTGCATCACAAATGAGGAACAGAGAGAAAGCAAGTTTGGCTAGATCAGAATGCAAGAGGGGCAGCACATGATACACAATGAAGTTAGAAAGTCAGGTTATAAAGAGCTTCAAAATTTAGAGTTTATATTTTACTACAGAAGTGAGAAGAAATCACTGGTCAGTGTCATGGTCAGATCTGGGCTTAAGGAAAATCACTTTGGAAGCAGAATATAAGATAAACTACAACAAGAAAGAGAATTGAGACAGAGAACAATTAGAAGACTATCAAAATAGTCTGGGTGAAAGGTTTAAGATTAAGGCTTGAACTATGATAGAGGCTGTGTGAACAGAGAAAAATTATTAAATGCAAGATGATGTGGAGGTAGGCAGTAGGGATGACAAGAAGTGGGGCAAATGGCTATGTAGGGTAAAGCAAGGAAATCAAGGACACAAATCTGAGAGATTAAAATAAGAGAAAATTAAAACCTATAGAAGGAGAGCTGCTGATGGGAGTTTTGGGGAATAAATAAGTTAAGGGAGCAGGACACCTAAATGATTTCCTTTAGCTAGAAGGAAAACTGAGAGTAGTTATTACAAAATCCCAAAGAGGAGAGAGTAGCCTTAAGAAAAAGGCAATCAACTGTGTCAAATACAACATAATAGCTAGGAGAAGGATGAAGACTGAGAAAAGACCATAAGCTTTGGTAATTATGAGATTGTTTATAATTTGGGGGAAATTTTCAATTGAGAGATGAGGTCTTAAAACTTAACCGCAAAGAGTCAAGAAATAATAGGAGAGGAAATGAAGGTAAATAAGACTAAATAGTTTTTTCTAGTTTGGCTGAGAAAGGGAGAAGAGACAGTTTGAAGGTCTAGTTTGGTTTATTGAAGGGTTTTTTAATATGACTGGGATTTAGAGATGTTTGAAATAATTAATAGGAAATAAGGAAAGAATTCATAGATAGGGAGAGAATGAAAATGGAGAGAGGATCTGATGAATGACTGGCCCTAAATCTTCATTCAAAAATACAGTAATACCTCCATTATGATCCCACTGTATTATTCTGTCAGTTGTCAATTCCTAGTCATGTAGTTATATGACAATGTATTTCAATGCACCTTAAAAACTACATTTCTTCTATTTCAAAGAATCAAAGGCGGAAAAGAAATTATGACATCATAAAGTCATCTAATGGGAAGCAAGCTCCTTGAGAAAAGAAATTCTTTTTTCTTCCCAGTACCTAGCACAGTCAGGACTGTGCCTATAGAAAGTACTTAATGTTTGAAATGATTCTTGTCCAACATCTTCATTTTACAGATAATGAAATTGAAGCCAACAGGTAAAATATCTAAACCAAGTTGGTAGAAGGGCCAGTACTAGAACTAGAGCTCTTGATTGTGATTCTTGTGTGCCCTATACTATGTTGTCATCCTGTTCTTATAATTATATTATAGGCCACAGATGGACTTGCATACTTTCACACAATTTAATAGAGCAAGTACGCCCCCATACTAACAAATACCTTAAAGTCTTTTAAAAGGAGCCTTGGCAAATTATCTTTGGGAATTGGAAGAAACTGCTTCTTTTTAAAACCACTTGCCAGATGAGCTTATAAGCTATACAACCACACAGTTTCATTAAATGTAATAAAAATTTTTTTCATTTCCTTTTACTGGTTTTTATTGCTTGGGGCTCAGAACCATTTCTTCTGCAACTTTTAGTTAACTGAAAGCCTGTCTTCTATTCATGTTCATCTCATCTGACAAAAACCTGTCCCATGGAATATAAAAATTCAGGCATTAAACAAACCTCAGATAATAAGTCAAAGGAAGAATCTCAATCATCTCTGACTCTTTGGTGATATATAAATCTTTCTCATCAACCAGTTCATTTGTGAATTATCTCAAAATGGTTTACTCTGTAACCTAACTTAGTTATAAAGTCTGTTAAACCAAGTTTGTTTATTCGTAGATTATGACTGTTTAAGTTTGTTCAACTTTTATGACACTGAAGGAAGCATAAAATTAGAGATCTCTTAATTTGTATGGCCTAAGAGTAATGTACAAGATTGCAACATGTAAAAGAATCTCTGACATAATTTTGGGTTTAAAAGGCCTTGAGAGAATTCTAACAATTGCACAAGTTTATTGTTTTCTCTAAGGCCTAAATCTATGCTTGTGCATAATAATAATAAGATTTTTCCTTCTATAATTTCTGCATCGTGGTAAATATATTTTGGCAGCAGTTATTTACCACATGAACATGGAGAGATGATATTTCTCCCATAACACTATCACATTTTTTAATGAAACAAAACTTAAAACAGCTTTATCTATCTGATCATCATCAAAACCCATTCACCAGACAAAATTCATGTGGAAAGGAGGCAGACCATACCCAGAATAAGAAAAAGAAAAAGAAAATCTATGAAGAAAGACAGCACAAGTCAACTTCAGAAAGTAATATGAAAGAAAAAATTATTTTAAAACACTGAAAGACCAGGGAAATAAGAGTAAAGAAAACATGGGAGAGAATCCTGAAATAGAAATTAGCATTTAAGAAACACATAATTTAAAAAACACTAGGAAATAAAGCCCTTATTCAACTTTTTTTTAACTGTTGGGAAAACTAGATAGTTTTATGAAAAAATGAATTTAAATAATTGTTATACCAGGTACCCAAATAAACTATAATTTTATCAACAATCTAATTATTTTAAATTATTTTTTAAATTAAGAAAAAGGATAGAAGAAAATACACTAGAGAAAATAGTAAAGAGCCACATTGTTCTTTGATGATAGGCTGAATTTTTTTAAACAACCCAATTAACCCAGTTATTTGAGGTCAAATTTAGAGTAATATTCAACATTTTTTCCCTATAAAAAGAAAATCAAGTGTTGCTGTTCCCCATTACAAAATCAGAAACTATATTTAAAGCACTGGATGAAGGCATTTGCAGGGTAATAGGGGAAAGTGCTATATTTGGGTGGGTTTTTATAAACTATTTGCTTTACTTATTAAAACTCTAATTCTTTTAACTATTGTGTCTATATTGTCCATCTTAAACTGTAGATTAATTTAAAGATCTCTTAACCTAGATTTCAGAAGTCCCTATATCTCTTTCTCAATGATCTCCCATACTCTCATCTACAAAATAAGTATTTAATGGATATTGAGATGACAGAGAGGAACAGTGATAGCAATTAAAAGAAATTAAAACTGGGTGTTCTCATCACTTTTTTTTTTCAACTAAGTTAACCTACTTCTTCGTTCCCAAACAGCTCCACAGAAATATTTGAACATGGAAAACATAATCACTAAGGCAAGTGAAAAAATAATTAAACCTCTACTCTGAGATAATCGAAGAAAAGAGTTTAAAGACAGAAAAGAAGGCAATCTAGATAGTTTGGGGTACACCACCACAGGGAGAAGAGGACATAGATTATAGTACAGGCAAAGGAGACAGAGAAAGAACAACCAGAGAACTGAAAAGAAAAGTGAAAACAACAGTTTCATGAAACTCAGGTGAGAGTTGAAAGGGTGAAGAATAAAAATTAGAAATGGTCATCACAATTAGTAATTAAAAGATCAATGATAACCTTTGAAAGAGCAGTTCCAGTTGAGTGATGAACATAATATCTAATAGACTTACTGAAAAGAGGAGAGTAAATAGAAGTAATAGGTATAGGATGGGCTGGCTATGAAAGGAGAAGAGATATGGCATAAAAAATTGAGGGGATGTCCCATAAGAAACAAAGAATGTAAGAATTCGAATAATTACATGAAATGATTCTGAGTGGAGAAAGTAGAACAAAAACTGTATATAAAATAAACACAGGGAAACAGATTGAACCTGTGACTCCCTCTACCAAGGTAGATTCATACCTTATCTTTAAATCAGTCTCAGAAAGCTGCCTGGGGCACTAAAAATTTAAGTAACTTGTTCAGATTCAAATAGCTAAAATGGATTAGAGCAGGGTCCTAAGGTATGGCTCTTTTGAGGGCCAGATATGGCTCTGCAGGAGCCATAAAGTCATTTTTTTTTTTCAGGCACTGTTACAGGAGCGCACTGTGAGCACTGTACGGCTCTCACGAAATTACATTTTAAAAAATGTGGCGTTTATGGCTCTCACGGCCAAAAAGGTTGTCAACTCATGGATTAGAGGCTTAACTTCCTAAGTATGTCCTTTGGATCTTCTGAAGCCAGCTATTTATCCATTCATTATATCTCCCAAATATAAATATAACAGCAAAAAATCCAACCAACCAAAAACAAAAGAAAAAGCCCTTAAATTCACACTAAAGAAGTTTAAAAGGGAACAAACCTGGGAGCAGTTAGGTGGTTCAGTGGATTGAGAACCAGGCCTAGAGACAGGAGGTCCTAGGTTCAAATCTGGCTTCAGACATTTCATAGCTGTGTGACTCTGGGCAAGTCACTTAACCCCCATTGCCTAGCCCTTACTGCTTTCTGCCTTGGAACCAATACACAGTAATGATTCTAAGATGGAAGGTAAGGGTTAAAAAAAAAAGGGGGGGGAACAAACAAATCTATTTCATGATTACATGTTAAAGTCAATATTCAAATCTTTTGCTTTGAGTATAACATGTTTTTTTAATTAATCTACTATTTTCCAAATAAAATAAAATACTTTTTTGAAAAAAAGATAAAAGTTCTACTTTCAAAACATTATAAAGATAATTTTCTAGATCTTAATTCCTTTTCTTGTCCTTTGATCAGAAAGAAAAGTTATCTCAAATATTAGGGGGAACTACATGAAAATATCTAAGTTGTTAAAGTTACAGAGAAGACCAGTTGTTCTAATACTAATTTATATTACTTCCAAGACAGGAATATGCTCACCTTTAAAAACACAACTCAAATTCCTTGAGAACTTCTTTACATATTTAGATAAAATATGGATGACTAATAATTAGCAGAGTGAAGGCATTCCAAGAAATATTAATCAGAAAGTTTTTAAGAAAGGGGGCAGCCTCTATACATTTTCCTTTATTAAATAAAAACCAGCTAAATTCATGTGACAAAATAAAATTACTATGTGCTAAAAAGACTAAGATTTGCTGAATAAATCTTTCATATTACCAGCAATTTTTCTAGAACTACTAATGAAATCAATAAAATGCTTATGAACCAACATTTAATTTTTTAAGAAGTAAAAACATTAACTAATAAATATATTAATTATAATCACATCAGCAAGGTTTCTACGAATATTCAAAATAAGATTCTTTGCTTTGGTTGAAATTCTGTATTTAAACACAGTTCTACAATCTTTGCCTTTGTCAACATCTTTCAAACCCTTACAAGTCTAGAACAAATATATATTCTACAATTTTAATTCTCTACACAAAACACTATCACATTTGATCAAAGAGATATGAACACAGCAAAGTCTCATTAGTAGTACAATTTTAAAAAAATTTCAAAACTAGTAAAAAGAACCCGCTGAGCAAAGAAAGGCTTCAATCTTGCACTAAAAGTTTCCCTCAACAGAAGTCCTACCTCTCCCAACTCTAGGTAGAAACATACAAGTGGAAATCAAACCTAGATCTCAGTATAATCATACAAAATATTAATAGTGACCCTAAAAGGCTGGATAGCCCTTTTAGATTAAAGGCTATATCCTAATAAAAAAATATAGAAATTCTCCCATATGGAATATCAATCTTTTATGAAACACCAGCAGCTAGAAGGGGACCTAATGAAGACCTTTTCAGAATTTGCATGTCAGAACAGTAATTTATGATCTGAAACTATACAATCTTAAGTCTTTTTAATATTTCCCATCAAATATACCTTTTATGGAAAGAAATAAAAAAAGGAAGGAAAATTACTTGAAAATTGGATCTAGACAAATGTGTTTTAAGGAACCAGTTATTTCAAAGCCTAATGTAAGATAAGATCCCAAGTCGGTATATAGATAGGCTATATAATCATAGAATGGATTCTCTCAAGCTTGATGATCTAGTTTATAAATGATTGATTTTCACAAATTCCAGACTCTAGTGAAAATGATGCTCACTAAACTCCATTAGTAAGTCATTCTACTTTTCCTATCAAGTAGAATTTGAGTCGGAGATCAGAAATCTACATTTTCTTTCTCTGTTCTCTAACAAAGTGCTTTTTACATCAAGAAGTACTTCTGTAGCATCTCTACCGACACAATAGGATAATAGAAAAGAAAGGCATACACTAACACTACCCAGGAACAAGAAAATTTATTTTAAAGCTGTGAATATTTTGAAATAAAAAGCACAAAGTAATATGGACAACAAAAATTCATGATATCTCTTGTATTTTTAAAGGGAAGCTCTTTAATGATTAGTTTGCCCATTCAACCTTTCCCTTAATACCATGATAGAAGAAAAGAATTTCATGTTAGCAAATGCTTCATTGGCTTTATTCTTCCTTTGAAAAAGATGGACCACATGTCACCTCTAAGAGCTCGTGAATTCTTAAAATAAAATATACAAAGCAAAACAATGATTTCACTTTTAATACCACAAAAGCTGACTGAGGATTTCTAATTTTCACAGGACTTATACAAGTCACACATACCTACTTCACAAAACCATAAAACAAAACTCCAGACCCACTAAAAATAAAGGATTGTCTATTCAAATTAAGTATCAAAATATGCAATTTCCCATTATGCTATTTATTTCTTCATATCCAAAATCATAATGGAATATTTCTGTAATAAAATAACTGCTGAGTTTATAAATTCCTTAATATTTCAAGAAAATATTTTAGTCATTTGAATTACTATTTAAAATAATTCTCTAGATCACAAATTCTTAACCTTATTTTATTATGGATATGGTTATGGATCTCTCTGGTGTTCTGGGGAAGCTTATTGACTTTTCTCTAGAGTAATGTTTTTAAATATATAAAATAAAATGCCTAAGATTTAAAAAGGAAACTATACTGAAACAGTTATCAAACAAATTTTTTTTAAGTTAAGGAATCCCAAGGTAAGGTTCCCTGCTTCAGAGAAAAACTAAGCATGGAACATGTCAAAACCAGGGCCAATTAATCTCTTTATTATACCAAGGAGTTCAGTTATTTCCAGGATGGTGCAAATGTAATAAAAAAAAAAAAAAATCAGCAAACTTTACCCAGGAAAAAAGTCATCCCAACACCAAAGTGTTAAAACACTATCCTGGCATAATTCTAAGACTGTCTATCTTGCCAATGTCTTCTTTTGGCACCAAAAGGAAAGAGGGACAGAATCTAGTCTACATGTATTAAGGACCTACTATGTAAAAGAAACTATTATGGATAAAAGAAAACAGTGTCTATTGACAGAGAGCTTATATTCTGTATTATATATGTTATGGTGAAAATAATAGAAATTTTGGCATTGCCATGATAAGGTGAAAATTCAGATTCTGTAGTTATATGCAGGATAATTTTTAAAAAGCAATTCAATAAGCAATTTAAGTACCTACTATATGACAAAGAACTACATCATATGCTAGGAATACAAAAAAGACAAAAATTAAAACCTCTCCCTTAGAGCTTACATTTTACTACAGAATATAAGCAAGAAAAGAGATAAGTTAATATAAAATAATTTGAAATAATCTATTATCAATAAAAGAGAGAAATACAGGCTTCTTATAGGAAGTGGCACATAAGCTATGCCTTGAAGGAGGCTTTTTAAGAGGAAACTAAAGAGCAAGAATTTATTTTTGTGTGTGCTTTTGTATGTAGTATGTATGTGTATGCATGCATGCATGTATGTGTTGGCTTATTTTTGTTTTTTTAGCAAGAAAAATTCACTGCTCAAGAAAAAAATGTAGAATACACTCCTACTCTGGTCTATAAATAAGACATAATCTTTCCCTTTATTTCCCACTGGTAAGAATGGCCTTGATTTAGAAATTCAAGTGGCTAAGGAATCTAAAGAAATTACTCGTATCTACACAAAATAACCCAAAACTACATATATCTATAACCATGTTTATATAGATAAAAATATATGTAAAATATATTCATATACCTCAAGACCAATAATTCACTAATGAAAATGCCTAAAAAGAAAGATTAAAGTTACTATCTGTATCCCAATAATAAACACTTAAGAATATTATCTTTAAAGGGTTTTCAAAATTTAAGTGCAAAAGAAAAGACAGTTTTTGGCAAACCACCTAAGTTTCCTTTAAAAACAGTAACAATACATATGTGCACCAACCCCTAAAAACCTGAAGGATAAGAAATACAAATATATGTAATGATATGGGCTCCCACAAAGTCCCAGAAGTTGACACTACAGTCTTATATGGCACTACCAGTTCACCAATATGTATTCGGAAGCAGTCAAATGGTTCAGTTTCAAAACCCTGGTCGTAAAGTTCAAAGCCAACCTAAGATACTATGTTGTGAAATCCTAGGCAAATCATTTAACCTCTGGATTTTTTAAGGGAGCTTATGGTTTTTAATACTAAAAGGAAAAAGACTTTTCCATCCATCTTTACAATCTCTACAGTTCAGTGCCAAATACTAACATCGAACTGTCAAAAGAAATGTTATCTTCCTTAATTTAGTTTTCTGCTTTGGGGTGCATCAGTATGTTAATGGAGACATTAACCTAGACAAGCTGTCCAGGTAACATAATGTAGTAGTGCCTTTTTTTTCTGTATGGAGGGTTTTCATTAACTATCAATGGTTTAACTACTCAGCTGTCAGAATAGGACCCACAGGAAAAACAAAAGTTCTTTAATGGAATAACCAAACATAGCAATTTAGACTTTTCCAATGATTAACACACATTCTTCTACCAGCCAAGAGTATGAATTTTTTATTTTTTATTATTTTGTTATTAAAAGAATGCTTTAATATCACTCTACCTGTATTATTAGTGACAGCACACCAAGACAGGAGGAGGATCTGCTTTATGCCCTACATCTACTTCTATCCAAAGCACACAGAAAAGTCCAAGAGCTTCTTCAAACAATCTGATAAAAGAACTGTAAAGAGACAGAAGTTTTTTTAAACTACCCTTGCTCCTCAGCAGCCCATGGGCCAACCATATCTATCATTCTTCGCCTGCTTCCTTTTGTATTCCTTAAAGGTGAACATTTGACTCTGCGCCATCACTTTTTGCCTCACACAAAAACATTATATAGCTAAACTAAAATAAAAACAGCCTTCTCCACAAATGGAGCCATCTACTCTGTGAACATCTTGGGTCTCCGGTGAGACAGTCCAGATGTTAAATGATAATACAGTGCCCTTTATACACCAGTTCCTAAAAGGTTTGGAGATTTCCTTATCTGACCTTACTACTGCTGAAAGTCGGTGACCACAGAGTATCTCTTGTTGACATTTACAGTGATTGAAGTAAAAGGAAGGGTTTCTTTTCTTAAATATACCTTAGAAAATTCAAAGGTCAATGAAAAATAAACCACTAAAAGCAGAGTACATCAGTCTGAGCTGCTTCTGCACTTGAAATGTTCATTATTTCATTAATCTTTAAGAATATTCCTGTTAATAACAAACAACACTGAGATAATGTTTTTAAAGTTTAGAAAGTGTTTTATCATTTGTTTCTCATTACAATCCTAGAAAATGCTACACTATTTTCATCTCCATTTTACATATGAGGAAATTGAGAAAGAACACAGGGCTTCACATAGCTAGTGGGAAAAGCAACTTCTGAACCCAATTCTACCTGACAGTAAATTAAGAATTCTATATTTACTATTCCACCTGGCTGCCACATACAAATCAAAAGATAAAGAAAATTTCATTTAAAATCAACAGAAAAAAATGACCTATACTATTCCCTGTATGATGGATACAATTCAATTATTACAGCTGCCAATTTTATATTCCCACAGAGCATTCAGAGAAAACCTTAGATGATTTCAAAAAAGCCCCTTTTGAAAAAAATTTGTACAAAAATATCTATAGCTGCGCCCTTTGTGGTGGCAAAAAATTGGAAAATAGCAGGGTGTCCATCAATTGGGAAATGGCTGAACAAATTGTGGTATCTGTTGGTGATGGAATACTATTGTGCTGAAAGGAATAATGAACTGGAGGAATTCCATGTGAATTTGGAAGGACCTCTAGGAACTGATGCAGAGCAAAAGGAGAAAAAGAAGAACATTGTACACAGAGACTAATACACTGTGGCACAATCGAATGCAATGGACTTCTCTATTGGAAGCAATGCACTGACCCAGAACAATTCTGAGGGACTTATGAGAAAGAACGCTATCCACATCCAAAGAAAGAACTGTGGGAGTAAAAACAGAAGAAAAACATTTCCTTGATCACAAGGTTCAATGTGGATATGATTGGGGATCTCTAAATGATCTGTGTTACTCTAAATCAGTTCCGGAACTTTTTTGGCCTATTGCCCCCTTTATTCCAGAAAAAAATATTACTTAGTGCCCCCTATAAATTAACTTTTTTTATTTTAATAGCAATTAATAGGAAAGATATATGTATTAATGTTTCTACCTTTTTCATAAAATATAGTAAAGAAAGGTGTAATTAGAAACATTGAACTTTGAAATTATGAAACTATTTATTGATCTAAACTATTCACCTCCCCCCAAATGCACCTGTGACCATCACCGCCCCCCTGGATCGCTGCAGCACCCGCCAGGGGGCAGTGCCGTCCATTTTGGGAATCAGTGCTCTAAATGATCACTCTACTGCAAATAATAATATGGAAATAGGTTTTGATTGATGATGCATGTGAAACCCAGGTGAATTGTTCATTGGCTACAGGATGGGAGAGGGAGGAAGGAGGATAAGGAGAACGAATCCTGTAACCATGGGAAATTCAAAATAAAATAAATAAATGTTCAAGGAAAAAAAGCTTCTTTTAATGTACTCTTTATCAATTAATCAATTTGTTTTGCTGATCAACTGGCCTAATATGGGGGCTACGGATATGTGTGTGTACATATATAATATTTTTTTGTTTAACATTTAATAATATTTATTTTTTTTTTAAAGTTAACATGGTTACATGATTCATGCTCTTACTTTCCCCTTCACCCCTGACGCCCCCCCCCCCATAGCCGATGTGCATTTCCACCGGTTTTAACATGTGTCATTGATCAAGACCTATTTCCAAATTGTTGTTAGTTGCATCGGTGTGGTAGTTTCGAGTCTACATCCCCAATCATGTCTGCCTCAACCCATGTGTCCAAGTGTATATATATAATGTGTATATATAATATACATATGCATGAATGTGTGTAAATGAAATTAACTCTAGCCCATTCATAGTCAAAAATCTACTTACCCTAGGCATCTAGATTATATCATCCCCACCTCCCTCAGGGGGAGTGGAGATAGTTGATCACAGGTGACAATAAGTATCAAATCAAGAACAAGGGACTGCCCTTTGGGCAGTCCAAATCAGTGTAGTGGCTGCCATTGGTCCACTTGAATTTAGAGGTGGCCCACAGGAAATGATGAGAGACACTATCTCTTTAAATACGTGGGTTACAACCTGGTAAAAAAGTTCCAGCTTTAGACTTGGTGCTGAAGGTGCTCGGTTGACACCTCAGAATGCTTCTACTCTGAATTGTCACGTGGGTAAGTTAGGCTGACTTCCTGGGCTACCTTGGCGTTTCCAAACTCTGTCTTAAGTAGGCTTATAGCCTCTCTGATTTCTAAGGTCTTGTGGCTTGTCACCTAGTTTAATTAGTCTTTTAACCCTCTCTCTCTCCGTCCAGGCCTGGACTGGCCTCTCCCTCTCTCTATTTACCTACCTTTTACCTTCCTAATTGTAAATAAACTACCTTAAACCGGATCCTGATTTGGGTCTATTTTAATTATGGAATCAATCTGTTTGTTGATTCCTGGCGACCACATTTTAAATACATATCTATAAATACCTAAAATGTCCCTCTTACAAATGTTAGTGAACATGTAATGATAAGCATGTTCATGAACACGAATATGTAAACACAACAAGCATGTGTTCATGTATGTCTATTATTAGCACTTACTAATAAAATTTATGCCAAAAAAGTATCTACATAATTATAAACTACATTTATTGTACATACTCATACTTTTATGTATGTAAAATAACAGAACCTTCTTCCATTTCAAAGAACAAAGAATTATAACAAAACCATAAGTGTGCCATTTCTGACCCATACCACATCATAGCCTATTTCTGACAATAAAACCTTTTATAAAAGAATTTCTTAAATCAAGGTTAATATCAGGAATAACTCTTTTCAGCACATCTAGAGAGATTCTAAGAATATAAATTAAATGACTGAAGAACCTTTTCCCAATTAATAATAATCCCAAGACACATTCCTCTCCCCCCAAGCATGGGTCTAGCAAACAACACCAGATTTATGGGTATAGACATTCAGGTAAGGGCTTTAAAAAAAAAAAAAACAAAAAAAAAACAAGAAACAATATGTTTGATTGTTTGTGTTGGAGGAGGAGGGGTAGGGTTAGAATAAGGGGCAGAGAAATAGTTCTGTATTAAAAGTTAATACTGGGGGCAGCTGGGTAGTTCAGTGGAGTGAGAGTCAGGCCTAGAGACAGGAGGTCCTAGGTTCAAACCCGGCCTCAGCCATTTCCCAGCTGTGTGACCCTGGGCAAGTCACTTGACCCCCATTGCCCACCCTTACCAATCTTCCACCTATGAGACAATACACTGAAGTACAAGGGTTAAAAAAAAAAAAAAAAAAAAAAAAAAGTTAATACTCACCTTTCTAGTAGTTTGTGGGTGTTCTGTCTCTCCCACAGTTCAAGAAACAGACACTAAGTTTTAGATGCTTTGAATCATGGCAGCCTCATACATTCTTTGCACTTAGTGAGAGTTTAATAAATGCTTGACTTAGTTGGCTATTTTACCTGGCACAGAATACCCAAATGAATAACTGTGGATATTTGTATGGCACTCTACTGAAAGAGGGAAAATGAAATGCAAAATATGTCCATTTTTCTACTGATCAATAGAGAAAGAGGCAAAATCCCTAACACTTCACTGGTAAAGTCCCAGATGAGAGAACTTCGAGTAATTTGTCTACAGCAAATATGTCAAACTCAAGACCTACGATAATCCCAAATGTGGTCTGAATAAAATGAAACTGAGATGTTTTATTAAATAAGAATACATACAGATATGTTAACTTGTGGACTTTTATGTTAATATATGGCTTATAGGGGTCAATTTGTATTTCAATTTAACACCACTGGCCTCAAGCTAAGGCTTTCTGGATGAAAGGCCAGCTCTCTATCCATCATGTCAGTTCTCATTTAGTAGACCACCAAATCCTGGGGTTCCTAACAATGGTACAAAACAGTTCACGCTAAAAATTCTTTAATGGCACTTTAAGGAGAAAACAATTGTCAATTGTGGTGCAAATATATTTTTTCCTTTTTGGCAACAATCATGTGCACATTTGAAACATTATGAGTTTGTTTCTGACATGATTCAAAGCTATTATAACCATGTGTACAATGATTTTGGTTTTCATACAGCAATTATATCAAACTCTGCTTCTTACTAAACACAGTTCCTTGCAGTTTCTCTACTTGTCATTAAACTGTTTCCACTCTAGCACAAGGTTTTGATAGTAAGGCTCAAACCAATTTCCAAAGGACAGTCACAGGGGCAGCTGGGTAGCTTAGTGGATTGAGAGTCAGGCCTAGAGACAGGAGGTCCTAGGTTCAAATCTGGCCTCGGACACCTCCCAGCTATGTGACCCTGGGCAAGTCACTTAAACCCAATTGCCCACCCTTACCACTCTTCCATCTAAAAGTTAAGGGTTTAAAAAAATTAAAAACAAAACAAAACAAAGGACAGTTACAGGCATGTGCATACCCTCACTACATTCTGTGCACTGTACCAGAATAGCTCCCTCGATCCACAGTTCCTCTGAAATCATACTTCATTAGCTGTATGATCACATGATCAAAATGCCAAGCACATGTGTGTTCTGACAACACATTGAATTGTTTTTAAAAATTACCAATATATGGGGTATAGCACGTCAGCAAGTGTGGGTTTGAGATATTTGGGTGGGTTAAGTAGGCATTTTGACAACATGGCTTCTCCTTTGGCATGTTTAATTGTGATGTTTAACAGACATCATTACAGTTTAAGATGACAGTTTTAAAATAAAATTTTCTCGTAATGATAACTTTGAGCCTTGCCACTCAATGGAGAATCAGGAGAACCTGTAGGATCTTATTTGGAACTGACATTCTCTATAGTAATTTTGTTCTTACTTATTTTTAAAATTTTTTTGTTTCACTGGAAAAAATGCTCAGTTTTAAATGTTAAAATGTACAAGCTGCTTTGTTACAATAAAACTAAATGTGCACACACACACACAACCAATAGGCACATACATTTAAAGTCACACTGAAACCATCACAGACCATTAAAAACGTTCAGCAGAAACAAAACTTATACTGGGCTAATTACAGTATTAAGGCTGTTTTCCAATATAAACTTACCTTTCTGCTTATGTGACTACTTCTTTCTGGGAGATTTTCAAAACAATTGGCTGGCAACATTAACCAATTATTCTGATTGGAGAAGGTGGATGATAGACATCAGAGATAGCCTTCCGGATCCTCTATTTAAAAGGGGGAACCCAAGGCTGATACTTCATCTTTATCAAACTGGCCCTACACTTCAGGTTTGTCCTCAGGAACCCATCTTCAGGTAAGATTCAACTCTGAAACTCCTACCTCCTCAGAATGCTTTGCCCATGGGCACTCCTTTCTTCCCCTCTAGAGAGTAGAGAATGGATATCCTCCAAGCTGAAGGCCTTCATCAGGTTCCACTATGCATCCTTCTTTATCACTTTTTAGTTTCAAGTACTGTCTTTCCTCATTAAACCATGAGGACCTTGAGGGCAGGGCCTAACTAAATCTTTTACTTTTCTTTGTATTCTCAACACTTTAGCACAGTACCTGACATATAATAGGCACTCAATAAATGTTTATTGACTGACAATAGAGTATCTGATGTAGCAGTTAGGTGAGCAGCTAAAGTATCAAGCCTAAAGTCAGAAAAATTCATCTTAAAAGTTCACTTATTAGCTGTGTGACTGGACAAGTCACTTAACCCTGTTTGCCTCAGAGTTCATCTGTAAAATGAGCAGAAGGAAATGGCAAAATGCTCCAGGGTCAACCAACAAAACTCTGAATGGAGTCACAAAGAGTCAGACAAAATAACAATGAAAATCACTGATGTACCAATGGCAATGGAGCAAAAATTAAATCCAAAGAGATTCTTTCCTTACCAAGATTAGTTTACATTAAAAAAAGATTTTTAAAAAGCAATATTAGGCAACTGAACTTTTAAGTATATTTTATCATTTAATACACCACTTATCTAGCATTTAATCTTTATTGATAGGTTAGCTGTCTCAGCAAGAGAACTTTTAACACCTCTTGCTATTTTATAATCACATATTTGGGTAAGTAAGCATTTTCATTTTATCCTGTTTTAAACCAAAATCCAGGAAAATAAGCTTGATGTGGAACCAGATTTAGGACTATTTCTGGCTGGTGTTTAAGATAAATAAAAAGCGTCTACCAGGTTATAATTTATTTCAGTAAAAGGGGTACTTATATTTGACAAAATTTGTAAAAGAAATATAATATGAAGTCTTACAGATAATAGTAATCATAAAGTCTTGCTATATTATTGGATTATTCCTTTTAATTCTTACAGAATGTTCCACATAAAATATTAGCATTATTTTATAATTAGGATTTTATAATTTTATATTGGGAATATTTTAATTATAGGTAGAATAAAAGTTTTATATTTTATAACCATTACATAATGTAAATTTTAATCAGAAGCTCTTAGGGACAAAAGTTACCATTCTAGTTAGTGTGAGGACTTACTGATTAAATCTAAAAGAATTCTACAAATAGTGTATTAGATTACGCCCTGGACCTACAACAAATTTTTTGTCTTGGAAAGAAGTTCTTGAAACAGAAAATAATGGGAATCTCGACAGAGATAAATACTTAGATCTAAAAAGACAGCCTTGACATGACCTCTATCCTGGGCTTCACAGTCATATCATCTACTAATTACTAGACATTTAAAAGTTTATAGTCCATGGATAACTAAAATTCAACCTATCCAAAAGAGAACCCATTATCTTTCCTACCCAAGCCAATTCATCTCTCTTCTAAACTTATCTCTTTCTGTCGTGAGAAATCTACAACCCTTCCAATAACCCAGGGGTAGCATCCTCATTGATTCTCAACCCTTCAGGTTTCAAAAAAGTTTGTCAGGTCCTATCAATTCTTCCTCCACAGTAACTTTCATATCCATTCCCTATCTCCACTCTACTCTCACCTTCAACACCTATCACCTAAAGCACTGTTAATAGTCTTCCAATGGGTCTCTCTCCTCCACCTACTGACCATTCATTTTTCTAAGCTATATATACAGGTGGTCAAGCCACACCCCTATTAAATAAATTTTAGTGGTTTCTCCAATGCCTCTATAATATATGAACATATATTAAAAACTTTTGTTTCATACTTAAAAGATATTCACAACCTATCTCCAAACTTCTTTGGCTTGTTATACAAGAGGCACCTTCATGAACTCTTTAACCTCCTCTTCTCTGCCTTAGAATCCCTCATTTCCTTTAAAACTTGGCTTAAGTACAACTTCTTCACAAGAAGTCTTTCCTGATTAACTTAAAGGCTAGTGGAATACTACTGCCTCCCAAATCTGTATTCGTATACTTAGACAAGTATATGCTAGATAGAATATAAGCTCCTTGAGGGAAATAAATTTCATTTCTTTCTATCCCAGAACCTAGAAGAGTTTCTGGCACATAGAGGTACTTAGTATCTGATTAACTTTCCTATTGGACAGTTATTTTAAGTATGTCAATAGCATATCTCAGAACTTTTTTCTTCCTGTGTATTATTAGGAGTTCATTTTAATAACAATGATAGTTTCCCTGACTGATAAATGGTCAAAGGATATGAACAGGCATTTCTCAGACAAAGCTCTCTATATTCATGCCAAAAAAATATTCAAAATCATTATTAGGGCGGCCTCAGACACTTCCCAGCTGTGTGACCCTGGGCAAGTCACTTGACCCCCATTGCCTACCCTTACCACTCTTCCACCTATAAGTCAATACACAGAAGTTAAGGATTTAAAATTTAAAAAAAAATCACTATTAGGGAAATGCAAATTAAAACAACTCTGAGGTACCAATCCACACCTATCAGATTGGTTATTATGACAGTTTAAAACGAAAATGACAAAATTTGGAGATGTGGGAAAACTGAGACACTAATGCACTGTTGGAGGAGTTGTAAAATGATCCAATCATTCTGGAGAAGTTCTATGCCAATACTGGAGGGCTTGAAACTGAGGTTTGAGTTTTTGGAGTCCCAGTCTTTTCTAACATTTTAGAGGACGAGGGTCCCCTTTAACTTAGATTCCTAGTAAAGCACCTAAGATTGGCTATTATTGGCTCATTCTCTGAGAAGGTGCAGGAAAATTAGACCAGAAAGAGAGACATTCCCCTTATTTAGAGGGGAATTCCCTCTTATATAGAGAGAGAATGGCAATTTTCTGTAGTCCTGGCCCTGAATGGGTATTTGCAAACTGCTTAAATCACTTTAATTGGGCCTTGATTGAAGGGCCTGTTATTCTTTTTTTTATTATTATTTCTTTTGCCAGTTGATTTCATAGAACCCCATGACTCAGCCATGCATCCTTGGCTGACCTTAAGAACCCTCCTCTTCAGGGTAATGTGTTATTTAAAATTTTCGGGGGGGAAGGGGTGTTAAGTTTTTACAATCATAATGTCTGAATTATAACCTATAATGCAAGTTAATTTTTTAACTCCTTTAGGAGTTATCTCAGGGGGGTAATGTGCCAGAAGAACACTGTACACAGAAACAGATATACTATGGTAAAATCGAATGTAATGGACTTCTGTACCAGCAACAATGCAATGACACAAGACAGCTATGAGGGATTTATGGTAAAGAACACTACCCACATTCAGAGGAAGAACTGCAGGAGACGAAACATAGAAGATAAACAATTGCTTGAATGCATGGGCTGAGGCGGACATGACTGGGGATGTAGACTCGAAACGACCACACCAATGCAACTAACAACAATATGGAAATGGGCCCTGAACAAGGACACATGTTACAACCAGTGGAAATGTGCTTCGGCCATGGGTGGGGGGAGAGCGGGGGGTGAAGGGGAAAGTAGGGGCATGAAGCATGTAAACAGGTTAAAAATGAATATTAATAAATGTTTAAATTTAAAAAAAAACTTACATGAACTGCAATAGTGAAATGAGCATAACCAAAAGAACATTGTACATAGTGACAGGTATACTTCATAATGAACAACTGTTGAACGACTTAGATATTTTAGGCAATACAATGATCAAAAACAATTCCAAAGAACTTGTGGTAAAAAATGCCATCTACTTCAGAAGTAATTGATAAGAGTTTGAATCTAGACTAAAGCAAACTTTTTTCACCTTCTTTCTTCATTTTTTTTGTTCATTTCCTTCCACAAAAGGATGAATGTAAAAAAATATTTTACGTTATTGCTAATGTGAAATCTGTATGAGACTGCTTACCTTCTTGGAGGGAAAGGGAAGGAGGGAGAGAATTTGAGACAATTCTTTTTAAAATGTTGGAAACTTTTTACATGTAATTTGATAAAAAATGAAATTGAATAAAAAAAATAACAAGTTAACCATATATGATAGTGGTACTGGCATGAGTATGAACATGGCCAAATAAAGTTTATTTTTTTAAGTATACTAAAATAAAGAGAAAAGCTATAGACCAGTGATTCCCAAGGTGGGCGCTACCATCCCCTGGTGGATGCTGCAGCGATCCAGGGGAGTGGTGATAGCCACAGGTACATTTATCTTTCCTATTAATTGCTATTAAAATTTCAAAAAAATTAATTTCCAGGGGGCTAAGTAATATTTTTTCTGGAAAGGTGGTGGTAGGTCAAAAAAGTCTGGGAACCACCGCTCTAGAGCAAAACAACTGGAAAAGCATTCCTCTGGCAAGAGTGTATTTGTAAGTATTTTGCCTTATCTTCTACCTTTCCCTTAGTCTTCACCACACTAATGTTCCAACCATCTGCTAAGCTTTGGGACTCTTGAGCTAATATATCCAAACTTGCAGGAAAGTTTACTATAAACATCTGTATACATGCTTTAAGATTATCCCATAGTTAAAAGTTGGAACTGATTTTTTTTTTTTCACAAGAAAGTATAAGTCTTTTCTACATGGAAGTATGATTCTAAGACCTTACTTGTCAAAACTGGATCAGACAAAGAAATTCTACACAAAATGTTAGCTTAAAGGAAAAAGTTGGCAGCTTTCTTCAACAATTCTCTCAATTATCTCTATAAATGTCCTTGCTATATGATCCAAAAACTAAAACCTTTTTATAAACAATTTCATTTATAAAAGTAATTCTGAAGACCGACATCTCACTCACCAGTCTATATATTCACTAACTAGTTTTAGCAATGACAACTCAAGCACTTCTATTTTTGCATTTTCTAATTTAAAACTCAAGAGAATCAAAACTTTAAGCAAAGCCAGGAGGAGGTTAAATTAAAGTAGTTTGAAGCTAAAACAAAAAAAACCTTTACATAGGTAAAGTTACAAATCAGCCAGTTTCTCAACTCCAGTCCTATAGTGCCAAAATCTAATGATGCTTCTTCACTTATTCAAGATGAAAATCATAATAAAATTCCCTAGTTTCTGCAGCAGGTGATTTTATCTTTATTGATATATGACAGGCACTTACAGACTTTATCTGGCCTAAATCTGTCCAGTTTGTTGGCTGTCAATTAGTACAGCTTCTCAAAAGCAAATTTCAATACAAGCCATTATATAAAGAGTGCTTTTCAAAGTGTCAGATAAAATAGATTTAGGCAAGCTCAGCATGTTGGAATAAAACAAAAAGTTGAGTGCTCAATTGGGGCCACAGACTGCAAAATCAAGTAATATGGAACACAGATCCAAAAGCAAAGAAAGATTCTAGTACAAAAATGCATGCATATATATTATTAATAAATGTTTATTGATGTAACATGGCATTTAGTAGATAGAACACTGGACTTGGGAGTCAGGAAGATCAAGTTTCATTTTTTGCCTTCTCAGATATTTGCTGGCTGTGTCCACCCCAGAAGAGGAAAAAAAATTATCAACATCATTATATTTGGTTCATATAATTCACTATGGTTCATTATAGACTCCCAAAATTCAGTAAGCAAACATTTATTCAATTTACTCTGTTGTAAGGCTTCACTTGTACTAATCTGGGAATCAATCAGTAGCAGCTACCTTAGGCCAGCATTTTGATAGACTATGGGGATGCAAATACAGTGAAACAATCTCTACTGGCAAGCACCTTCTATTCTCAGTACACATAAAAATACATGCAGCAGGACAGCTAGGAAGTACAGTGGACAGAATGCCAGGCCTGGAATCTAGAAGATCTGGATTTAGTGTTACTCTGGGCAAATCATTTAATCCCAACTGCCTAGCCTTTGCCACTCTTCTGTCTTAGAACTGATATTAAGACCAAAGATAAAGAGTATGTGCATATATTTAAACTGTATAAATACACACATAGGTATATGAATATATCTATATGAATATGCACGTATATGTACACATATGCAGCATAAATATAAAGTAAATAAATGCAATATGCACAAGGTAGTTTAGAAGGGAAGAGAGGGTACTCTGATCAATGGTCAACCATGATTCCAAAGGACTCATGATCAAACAGGATTATCCATCTCCTGACAGAGGATAATGGATTCAGAATGCAGACTGGGAGATATATGTAAAATTTAGATATGACCAATGAAATAATTTGTTTGCTTGAAAATGCATATTTGTTACAAAGGTTTTGTTATTTTCTGGTTTTTTTTTTCACAATGGGAAGGGATCAGGAAGAATAGAAGATAAGACATTTATTCATTGAAAAAATGTATGTTTAAAAAATAAAGAGGGAAAGTATGCATTCTAGGCATAGGGATAGACAGTGCAAAAACATGAAAATGAACATAGAATACAATGTATAACAGAGAGAAGTCAGGTTGGTGGAATACAGTATGAGATGGAAAGTAATGTCCAAATAAGACTAGAAAGATAAGCTAGGGTATAGGTTATAGAGGACTTTAAAAGCTAAACAGAGGAGTTTATATTTTATCTTAGCTCTGGAGTTAGTTAAATAGAGAAGACACCATCAGATCTATGCTTGAGGAAAATTATTTTCTCAGAGGAGGGGCAGCTAGTTGGCTCAGTAGAGAGCCAGGCCTAGAGACAGGAAGTCCTGAGTTCAAATCTGATCTCAGATACTTAATAGCTGTATAGTGACTTAACCTCCATTGCCTAGACCTTATCGTTCTTTTGCCTTGAATCAATACTTGGGGTATTGATTCTAAAATGGAAGAGAAAGGTTAAAAATAAACAAACATACACAGGAAAAATTGAATAGAGAGAAATATGGGAGAGACCAATTTGGAGGGTACTGCAATGATTTAGGTGAGAAATGATGAAGGCATAAAAGATTCAATGAACATGGAGGAAAGGCTGGGGGGGGGGGGTAGTTTTCTGTTAAATGAGATTGGAAGCCAGACTTCAGAGTTTAAGTTTAATTAAGCTGAGAGGAAGTGGAGAGATCTTATATTTCTTTTAGTTCTTCCCCTTCATTTATCACAATGCCTTGACTAGAATGTGTATTCAATAAATACTTGTTTATGTGATTCTTGTCCTTACCATCATTACCTATTTTTCACATCACTTACTAATCTTTTTTGCATTTACATATCTAAGTAAATATACATATATATACATCATATAATTGAATTACAGCCAAAGTGGCTTCCATTTTTCTAAGCAGGGAAAGAAATATTCATATTCAACATCAGAAAGATATCCAAATACCAATTTTAAGCTTAGTATTTGAGGGATATAATGCACCACACATATTCCAAAGCAATGCATCTCACTAGGGCATACCAAAACATTTTATGAATAACTGAGAGTACTGGCCTCAATTTACAATTAGATAAAAGACAAAATTGACTTATCCAATATACCTAGCAAGTTATTGAAGGAACAAGAAATGGAACCCAGCTCTCTTGATGTCTATCTGATCTAATGCTATGGACAATGTATCAGTCTGCTTCAGAATCATTTTCTTAAAAACTTCATAAGCTAATTACAGTTCTCTATGAAAAACAAATCATGTCAAAAGTAAAAGCCTTTAAACTTTTAAAATAAGCAAGTCACTCAACCACACTCATATTCCTAATCTATAAAATGAGGAAGTTGGACTACATGGACTATTCAAATTCTAAATCTATAATTCTATGATTTAACTTCAGTTCCTTATCACCTCTAATCTGAACTATTATAGTAATTTCCTAATGGTCTACCTGTTACCAATCCATTTACCACATAGATGCCAAATCAACATTCTTAAAACATCACTCCTTAGAAACACAGAAGAAAAACATTTCCTTAATCCCATGGTTCTGTAGGGATATGATTGGGATGTAGATTCTAAAAGATCACCCAATTGCAAGCATTAATAATATGGAAATAGGTCTTGATCAATGATACATGTAAAACCCAGTGGAATTGCTCATAGGTTATGGGGGGGGGGGGAAGAACATGAATGATGTAACCATGGGAAAATACTCCAAATTAAATAAATAAATGAATGAATGAATGAATGAATGAATGAATAAATGGACTTAAAGAACAGAACAAAAAGACACTCCTTCCTCAACTCAAAATTTTTCACTTATTTCCTACTGCCTGTAGAATAAAACCTACAAAGATATGACAGTGCCCCCTGGCATATAAAAGTCTTCTATAATCTGGCTTCCATTTACCTTTCCCATCTTATTTCATAGAGCTTTCCTTCTTGCCCTTTCCATTCCAGTCAAACTGACCTACTAGCTGTTCTATATACCCATTCCATCTCCCACTTCCCTTGCCTTTACACAAGTGTTCTTTGTGTGAGAATGTACTCCACCTCTGCTTCACAGAATCCCTAATCTTCCAAGTACAGTTCAGGTGCCACCTCTTAAACAAGTCCTTTCCTAGTTTCCCCACTTATTAGCATTCTCTTTGTATATATACACTTTGTATTTTCCATTTTGAATTGGGGGCAAAAATTGTGTTCCAAATGCACCCCTATTTGCTGGAGACAGCAAACAGAAGGGAAAAGAGTAACGAGGATGTGCTAAACATACCCAGATCACCTAATATGGAGAGAGCAAGTTCCAAACTGCAAAGACCTACTTCTGGGAAAAGGCACAGTGCTTCCTCCTACCAGGTGGTTGGGAGCGGCTTCGTCCATTGGCTACATAGCCAAAACAGGCCAAATCTTTCACACTATTGAACTGGGACAGTCTCTCTTTTCAGGGTCACCCAAGAGTGAGTCTCCTTCACCTGCAGCATGGGAACCATACATTAAGCTAAGGGTGAAAGCGCTACTTTCTCAATTCTCCTTTTAGGGCCCGTGACCCCCAAGAAATGAACTTAGGATTTTGGGCTGTTTTATCTGTACTTCTCAGTTCTAGGTACAAGTCTAACCATCTCTAACCAAACTCCATTGTGTGGCACAGAAAGTTCTTCACAACCACCTCTGCTCACCTTTGCAATAATCTTGTACATTAATGTGGTCCATGCCAACCAGGGCCCAACCAATTTGGCCTTCTTTCAGTTCTCACACAGATCAATCCATTCCATTACCCATTTCCATGCCTAAATGCACTTCTACCTTATCTCTGCCTCTTGGAATTCCTGGGTGTCATCAAGTCTCAGTCCAAATACTTTTACACGCATGAAGCCTTTCCGTTCATATGTTACTGCTTATCAGTTCTGTGTGTACCACCCACATGCATACATATTATCTCCCCATTAGAATAAAATGTAAATTCCTATAGAGTAGAGACTACTTTACTTTTCTTATTGCATTCCCAGGGATGTGAGCTGTGGCACTAAATAAATGTCTACTGATCAGAAACTGAATAGTTACTGTGATCTATTATCCATAGATATCACATACACACATACACAAACATACATACAACCAATGAGATTAAAGAAAAGAATTTCTGCTGGACAGAAAAAAGACTTGACTATCAAAACAATGAAGCCCTGAAACAAGACAACCACGAAAGATTATGGAATCTTTAATATTAAAGATTTCTTTCTGTTGAATTATCCTAAATGATTTGAATATTCACCTGTCTGAATAAAGAAGACTGTCCTAAATGATCTCTTTAAAGTGCTTTTTTGGGGGCAGCTGGGTTGCTCAGTGGATTGAGAGCTGGGCCTAGAGACGAGAAGTCCTAGGTTCAAATCTGATCTCAGACACTTCCTAGAGGTTTGACCCTGGGCAAGTCACTTAAGCCCCATTGCCTAGCCCTTACCACTCTTCTGCCTTAGAACTAATATACAGTTTTGATTCTAAGACGGAAGGTAAGAGTTTAAAAAAAAAAAAAAAAAGAGTGCTTTCCCCCTCCAAGACCATGACAATCATTTTTAATCAATTATCCTAGTAATTATTAATTAGGAGCAGCTAGGTGGCTCAGTGGATAGAGAACCAAGCCAGGAGACAGGAAGTCCTCAGTTCAATCTAGGCTCAGATACTTCCCCAACCTGTATGATCCTAAATAAGTCACTTACCCCCAACTGACTAGCCCTTACCACTCTTCTTCCTGGGAACCAATGCTTATTGATTCTAAGATGGAAAGTAAAGATTTTTTAAAAAGCATTACATGAATGGCAACAAGATATAGAAGACAGTCAACTCCAGAAAGAATACAGATTTCAAATCATCACAACAGGTTCTAAGACTACAAACAACAGAGCACATGCGCTGATCTATACAGATAAGAAGTAATTTCCTTACCTAGAGTTCCCAGTAACCAAAAAAAAAATTACAGGTCTAGTTAAAAATGAGGTCGAGGGGCAGCTGGGTAGCTCAGTGGATTGAGAGTCAGGTCTAGAGACGGGAGGTCCTAGGTTCAAATCTGGCCTCAGCCACTTCTCAGCTGTGTGACCCTGGGCAAGTCACTTGACCCCCATTGCCTACCTTTACCACTCTTCTGCCTTGGAGCCAATACACAGTATTGACTCCAAGACGGAAGGTAAGGGTTTAAAAAAAAAAAATGAGGTCGATAAGCATTTATTACGAACCCACTAGTATTAGGTATGTTTAATAACCAAATATTTGGACTCTAAATAGATGAAATTACTTCTAGTCAGGCCTTAAAAGAAATCTGTCAATAGCACAGATGAAGAAGTTGACCTTAAGCATGAAGCCTAACAGTTCCTGAATTCTGCAGTCCTCTGTAAGTATACTCTCTTAAGATTATTATTTCTGACAATATGAGTAACATAAAAAGTTGTATGCTAAAGGACTTCAGCTCCAATCTGACCTCTCCAACTCTGTACGTACCTGTCACTTCTCTGAACTTCAGGCTCTTCTTCTGTGAAATGGGGGCTCTTACCTTCCACTCTATTTATCAATGAATATGAAAGTGCTAAAGCCCTAGTCCAGTGATGGGCAAACTATCCCCTGCAGGCCAGATCCAGGCTGAAGTTTGCCCATCACTGCCTTAAGCAATTCCCTAATCACTACATCTGGATATGGGGGTGAAGTGATTACGGAATTGCTTAAGGCAGTAATGGGCAAACTTCAGCCAGGATCTGACCTGCAGGGAACAGTTTGCCCAACACTGCCCTAGACACATTAATCTTCACCTATGGAAAAACACTTGTGTGTTCATGAACAAAGGAAAAATAGTATGTTTACCCTTAAGATTATTTTTTCCAATACAAATGAATGTTCCACAGTGATTAATGTTGACTCATGTGGCTATTTGGGTGAGTCAAGTACTATCACCCAACAAGTCTTTTAGTCTCACCCCAAAAAAACTCAAATAGATACCAAAAAGAGAAGTCAATTACAAAGGAATCCTGTTATCTTGTGGGAATGTAGAAAAACATCTCTTGGGCCTCCTAGATTCATAATACAACTACTCAATTAAAAAGGCTCTAAATACATAAGCAGGTCTCATCATGTAAATTTTCTCAATAATGCTGGTCTCACAATCTGTCCACAGCCAAGGGCTAGAACAAGACTTCCTGGTTTTAAGATGAAAAGTTGCCCAAGATTATAGTGGTTACTTCCCAATTTCAGAATAATAATAACTGTCAACAAACATCAAGTATTTATTATGTGGCAAGGTAGTCCTTGGAACAGGGAATAGAAGATTTCCCTGTCTTCAAGGAACTGCCAATATTCTACAGGGAGGAGAGTGGGGAAGAGGATGACTTGTACAGAGACAAGCAATAATACCTGGGCCAAATGTGATGAAAACAAAAGAAATTTTTTTAAATCTCTAATATGTCAACTATAAAAATAAAGATACCACTTATTCCAGCAACCCCACTGCTAAGATTATAATCTAAAAATTATTAAAAAACAAAAGGAATATCTGTTCAAAGGTTTTCATGTAAATGTCCAATAAGGTTAAATAAATGGTGGCACTATGTAATAGAATACTATTCGCACTGTTAATACTGACAAATATGGTGAATACAAAGAAATCTGGGAAATCTTCATGAAATAATGCAAAAGAGGGGGAAAGAGGCAAAATTTGAAGAGGGGAGAACATGTCAACTTCAAATTTTACTACTACAGCTATAGAGGTAGGGGAGAAATCTGTGAATTTCATTGGCATAGTACCACTACTACTAAAAAAAAGTTAATATTTATGAAGTGCCTACTATGTGGGAGACACTGTGTTAAACTCATATTATCTCCTTAATTCCTCATAATAACTCAGGGAGGTACTTACTAGACAAAGAAACTCTACCAATGCAGGTCTTTTCTGAAGTCGGTATTAAGAAGGGGAAAGGGGTGGGGGGAGAGGAGGAGGCAGCTATGTGGCTCAGTGGATTGAGAGCCAGGCCTAGAGACAAAAACCTGACCTCAAACCTAGCCTCAAACACTTCCTAGCTGTGTGACCCTGGGCAAGTCATTTAATTCCCACTACCTAGCCATTTCTGCTCTTCTGTCAATTCTAAGACAGAAAGAGAGGGAGAGACTTGTCTGGAGTACTGAGAGGTTAAGTGTCTAGCCCAGGATCCCCTAGCAAAGGTGTCAAAAACAAGATTTCAATCCAGGTCTCTTCCTGGTTCCAAGATCGCTCTCCATTCACTATCCCACACTGTCTGTCCATTCAACCACAAAAGAGGAAAAGTCAATGAGAATAAGTTGACAAAGAATCTTAATAGGAGTGCCTAGAAAGTTAAGAAACACGGTATCAAAATTAAGTAACGTAAATAAGTTTAATGGTTTTAATATATAGATAATCTGGATAGGTTGTAATCTGCATCACCAATAGAAAGATCTAAAATGATATCACAAATGTCTTAAGTATGAGTGTTATCTTTAATAAACCATTTGTTTTTCTAAGATCTCTAAGAAAAAATTAAGAATTGTATGCCACCTACATTATTCATATTTAGATTACAGAAAAAAATTCCTAAAGATCAGAATCTGTTTTGATGAAATGTTGCAACAAACTGTCATAGAACCTCAACTGACAAACCTAAAATCCAAAATGCACACAACTCAGTTTATTGTGATGTCAGCAATACTGTGTACCTCACATTGTGACAGATTAAAGTATATGTATTACTCACCACAAAAAGGGTTTGTATAGTTTCATAATGAAACTTGAGCAATTATTAATCAAAATGAACTAACATTGGTTAACCAAATACAGAAGCAGAATTGCTTCATGATATTATATATAACATAATCTGAATATCTGAATGTGTAGAAGGAGAAGAGAATTCTGATGGAAAAGTAGCCACACACTCCTAAAACACCCAATAAAATCATAATCTTTCTTAAAATGAACACAAGGATAGAGAACACGCTAACAGCAGGGACATAGGAATTCAGTTTGTGATGGTGGAGAAAAAAAAAGAAACCAAAGTATTTAGCTATACACTCAATGCTACAAGTTACTTATTTTAAAAAACATATCTTGGGGCAGCTGGGTAGCTCAGTGGATTGATATCCAGGTCTAGAGACCGAAGGTCCTAGGTTCAAATCTGGCCTCAGCCACTTCCCAGCTGTGTGACCCTGGACAAGTCACTTGACCCCCCATTACCTAGCCCTTACCACTCTTCTGCCTTGGAGCCAATACACAGTATTGACTTCAAGACAGAAGGTAAGGGTTAAAAGAAACAACAACAATAACAAAAACCAACCATGTCTCAGAATATAGTTATCACCTGAAGTTATAAATGTAGGGCTCCTTAAAATGTATACATATTTTTAGAAGTAACATCTTATTGAAGTCTTGAAAAAGTCTTTGGAGAAAAATGTAATCTAAGCATTCAGATAGGAAAAACTTTCTGAATAGAAAGTGGCACTGTCTTCACCAAATTGTCATTATTTCCAGAAGCAAAATATAATAGTGTTCAAATTCACTTATTAAATTATGTTCTTCCTCTACAGGCAATATTATTTGAAGCCAGGATCTCTGAATTCCATAGCCTCCAACGCTCTTTTTCAGAAGGGTCCTTTCTCAGTGCACTATGCAATTAAGACTACAAGATTTTAACTCATATTCCTTCCTCCTTCCCCTGAACTGTCTTCTTTCCCTGGCTAAATTTCCATCTTAACAGCTCCTCTCTTGGGTACCCTTTCATTTCTCACTCTCAAACTCCTGTTCTGGAACTATGTTGTTACTGAAGTCATGCCTGACTCTTCATGACCTCTTTTGGAGTTTTCTTATCAAAGATACTGGAGTATATTGCAATTTCCCTTTCCAATTCATTTTACAGACCAGAAAATTGAGGCAAACATTTTAGTGGCTTGCACAGGGTCAAACAGCTGGCGTCTGAGGTCAAATTTGAACTCAGGAATCTGAATCTTCCTGACTCCAGGCCCAGAGCGCTACTAAAGCCGCCACACCTCCTGCCCATTTGGAACTAAGAACCATGATCAAATCAACCCTGCCATATTTCTAGAAAGGGTATATCAATCTTATTCCTCCCTTCCTTATCTCCCTACTAGGTATTCCTATAAATTTCCCAACGAAAGTGTCCCTGGCTAGTCACCACTCACTTTGGATGATTGCAATCCCCATTAGAAAATAAGCTTCTTGTGAGTGACTATCTGCTTTTTGAATCCCCAACACTCAGCACAAGATTTGGCCCAAAGTAAGTCCTTAATGTTTTTTTTTTAACTTTTTGAAGACCCAGGAGTCATACCCTTTTGGCTCCAAGTCCCATGTTATCTGCATGAATCATGAAATCCCATGGCCTCACTCAACCAGCAGACCAATGTGCAGGTGTGTCTGGTTCTGGAATAAAAGCCAAATCACTAACTTTCCAAATTTATAAACTTCTTTTCAGTACAACAGATGAATGAAAACAAAACTAAATTATAATTCTAGCAACAACAATGATATTTTTCGTTCTTGTTCTTGTATTTTAGAAGCTATGGGAAATCAAATCAACCTCTACAGAGATACAACCTTTCCTCTAACTACCTACCTATTGGCAAATTCTAAAATGATACAATAGCAAGTTAGTTACTACTACAATCAAAAGGGTTTTGGGGGTAAAAACTTACTGTTTTTTAAAATTAAAAATTTATCTTTTAAACAACAGCTAATAAACATGTGACCAACATGTGTTGAAATAATGCCAAGCATTTATTTCCTCAAAACATGAATTACAAATACAGGCAAACTTAAAAGAAACTTATACCAAGTCTGAAGCAGCATCTAATTTTTCAGGACAGTAACGTAAAACATAAAACTAAAGGTAAAGAAAGCCTCAATTACATAAATATATTTTTTCACTTGAGTATGTTTAACACATACAGCTCATTTAAAGAAAAAAAAAAAGCTTTATTTTTCATGGATCAGTGAAAATGTACAAATCATCCTGAACAAGAAATTTTGTCACTTCTTAATTTAAGTTTATCCCCTAATATTTTTCCTTTAAAAAACGTTTCTGGGGGGCAGCTGGGTAGCTCAGTGGATTGAGAGCCAAGCCTAAAGACAGGAGGTCCTAGGTTCAAATCCGGCCTCAGACACTTCCCAGCTGTGTGACCCTGGGCAAGTCACTTGACCCCCATAGCCTACCCTTACCAATCTTCCAACTATAAAGTCAATACACAGAAGTTAAGGGTTTAAAAATTAAAAAAAAAAAAAAAAAAAAAAAAAAAAAAACACGTTTCTTCAGCAAAAAAGCCTAAAGTTCAAATATGTAATTGATTCACTAAATCAAATTGCATGCTACTCATTAAATTCTGAATTAAAACAGCATCTGCATTTAATCAGCACTAAAGATAATGTATTTCAAATGCCACCAGACCCCACCAAGTGACACCATTTTATATGCATCAAAAATACACATATGTCCTATATGGCATCTCTTGAACAAACATCTATTAAAATAATGTATCAAAAACACTTTTTATGATAAATAGACTAGTTTTGGGTAAGGTGTTCTTTTTGAAGTATTAGAAGTCACTTCACTGAGCTATGTCTTTTTATGTTTCTACAAACTTTTTAACTATTTGCTGATATTATGCTGTAACGCCTACATTATCCATTTAATAACACTTGCACTACAATAAGCACTAACACAGTACCTCTCTCATCAGATGAGGTCAGTCCTTTCAAAATATTCATTAAGCTTCACAAAAGCCCTGTGAAAAATTTGATATTTATTGTTTTCCAAAGTAGATCAACTAAACCAGAATCACTGTACTCTACAAGATATAAGTGGTTTTCTAGACAGGGTGTATGAAGTATGTTACACTGAAATACCTCCTAAAAATTAAAAGTATCATGTTTACCTTTTCATTCTCCCAATTCTTCACAAGTCCTACTCTTCAAATATTTCCCCAAAAGAAAACATTTCTTGCTCCCTCTTATCTGATAAGGATTATTTTTTCACTGACTCTTTTTATGAACTGGGTCATTTTCCATCTCCCCATTCTTCTCCTTCACTAATGGCAGGGAAAAGCCATTTCATATTGACTCCTTCTTAAAGAAGATAAAGTTAAGACAGTCAAACTTTTCAATAAGTTGCAAAACCAGTATCATAGCTGCCTTCTCCCACTACACTCCTTCAAAAACATAGATGTAAAAAGATTTCCGTACTGCTGAGAAAAACAGGAACTGTTCTAACTCCCATAGCTTGCAACAAATAAGAGAGCTAGAAATGGTCCAGAAAAAATAAATAAAATAATCAGTGGGGTGAAAAGGTAAGAATATTTTAAAAAACGGTAATCTGGCCCAAAAAGACTAGTGAGTGAGCTATGAAGTTTCTTAAAGGTGATAATAACTATGGACACAAGAGGAACAAAGGTTATCTTCACCAAAACCATGACTAATGAACAACGGGAAACTACCTGAAACACAGAAAAAGTAGTTTTAGGACCACTAAAATATAACATATTACAAACTTAGGCACCTTCTTTTCTTGCAACTATGTCAAGAGAGTTGCCTAGAACACTAAGACTGTCTAGGTTCGAGAGACAGGCCTTTAAAGCAGGTTTTTCTTGATTTTGAAGTCAAAACACTGACCCTTACTCCACAACTTGGGATCACTTGCACTTAGACCTCTATAATTTTATGGATGAGAAAACAAAGCCCCAAAGAGAAAATGGAATAAAATATTAGATAGGATGCTTTATTTACACCTCTCACTTCATTCCCAAATATAGCACCCTACTTAAATTTGTATTTCAACTCTAGAGGCTATAAGAAAACATCCATAAGGGTTAAAGGCTGATGTTCATAAGACCTAAACTATTCTTGTTTCTGGCTACTACCAATCTTATCCCATAATTTCTTTAGTCTTTAACATGTGTAAAACTGACACCATCTGTCTTCTCACCTGAGAAGCCCAATCTAGTATATAATTTTTCCTGTCATTTTCACATTGTCTGAACTTTAAATCCACAATTTCACTCTTTATTCCCACCCTAGCAAAAAGTGTGCATCACAAAATGTTTTCCCCCCCAATATTTGGATATCTGTATATAAATAGTTCCCCTCCAAAAAACAAAACAAAACACAGCAACTTTTGTCAGGTGACCTTTGAAAGGTTTCTTGATAATTTACAATCTAAACTTCAGTCCCCCAACCCCTACAAAAAGTCATTCAGGAGCAGCAACACTGCCAACATAAGAGGTCTCACTGTGCCTGCCATTTTCTCATTAAACTATAATGCTAATCAAGTCTGGGACTTCAAACCAGTTGAAGACAGAAACTTTAATATGGTGTGTTTTTTTTAATCCTTACCTTCAGCCTTAGAATCAATACTGTGTATTGGTTTCAAGGCAGAAGAACAGTAATGGCTATATAACAGGGGTTAAGTGAGTTAAGTGATCCAAGGTCACACAGCTAGGAATTGTTTGAGGGCAGATTTGAACCCAGGACCTCCCGTTCTCTAGGTCTGGCTCTCAAACCACTAAGCTACCCAGCTATCCTCCCTAATGTTTTTTAAATGCCAGGGAGTGATTTAATACTTTTCCTCCAAAATTGAACTTCCCATTTTACAAAAAGGTTTTAGCTTGATTTAAGTTACAAGGCCTTCAATTCTGTGACAAATTATCTAGTTTATTTGTCAACAGATCTGGTAGATTTAGTTATGGATCACATAGCTATTCCCCTTTTAATCTTAACCAAAAGATTATGATAAATTGCTAATGCTCAGACTATTTGGATGTTTTTAAAAGGCATTAACACTCCATTATCAAGGTAAGCAGTTAAACTGTTTACTATTTAGAGACAAACTAGTTAAATTATGTATAATAAAATGTTACATAGGAGACTAAATATATAGGCACATACACAATGTTATATACAATCACAAAAACTTGAAAAATCTAGTTTTCTGAATGTCAGTGGCAACTGAACAAGCAATCTGCAAGTGGAGATTATACCATGCTAAAATGATATAGTATCCATCCCTTCCTGGGTCGATGTAAAACAAATCATTAAAATCTTAGAATCCTGGAGTTGGAAGGAACCTTGGAAGTTAAGCAAACAAATTTCTACCTGAAGCATAAAATTCCTCAACATCTCCAATCTGGCCTCTCTTTAGAGAAATCATCAGCTCCCAAAGTCATTTTTTTCTAACTGAAATATACCACGTACCTCAAATATACATTCTCCCCTGTGATATGTAAAATTTCTATATATCCTCTTTTCTTTGGGTGAAGGGCTCTATATCAGATACAAATGGAATTACTGTTCTACTAGAGATCTAGAATGCCTCTTTAGGTAAGAGTTTTTAACTTGGCCCCTACATGAGGGTTTATGCTATAATTTACTGGGAAATGCATTTGTCCCTAATCTCATCAAAAGCTGTTACTTTGAATATAGTCTAGTTTACAAAAGCCACTACTACTTAGCAGCTCAAGATGAGCACCCTAAAAAAAAAAAAAGAAAGAAAAAAAAAAAGAAATTCCATCTAAGCAAAGGCTTAATATTTTTGGTGGCATAGATACTTTAGCTCTCTGGTAAAGACTAAAGATCTCTCAAAATGTTTGTATAAAATACAAAGAAAACCAATGATACTGAAATAAAGATATAATCCTCCACCCCCTTTCTAAGTCCACTGATCCTCTAAACCTCACATTTAAATGCCAAGTTAAGAATCTCTAAACTAGGGGGGGCAGCTGGGTGGCTGAGTGGATTGAGAGTCAGGCCTAGAGATGGGAGTTCCTGGGTTCAAATCTGACCCCAGACACTACCTAGCTGTATGACCCTGGGCAAGTCACTTCACCCCTATTGCCTAGCTGTTACCAGTCTTCTGCCTTGGAACAAATACATAGTATTGATTCTAAGTTGGAAGGTAAGGGTTTAAAGAAAAAAAAAAGAATCTGATCAATCTAGGTCTCCATTATAATAATAACTCCATTTGGATCTGATATGGGGCCCCCCCTTCTGTGAAAGATTCTATAGGACTTCTATGAGAGCAATAATCCGACTCAAGGAATCCTTTCAATTCTCACTTTTAGCCTCATACCAGTTCCATTGGACTCCCCCTCATTACAAAATTACGGAAACCCTTAATCTCCAGGCTACCCAAAACTGGTTCAGTGCCTAAACAAAATAGGATTAATGCTTTTGGCTTTATTTTTTCTAATTAGGATGCAGCAAAATAGTAAGGTGTGATAAACCCTTCTTGTACTATTCTCTACTAAAATCAGTTTGTATAAACCCATCAAAAAAACCCAAACAAACCTGTAGTCAAAATCTCACAATAAATATATCTCTTAAAATCTGAAACTCAACACAGGATCCATAAAATCATTTGTTTGGTATTGAACTAAGGAAAGAAAACCTGAATGAATTATTCATTAGCCATCATAAGAAGTCCTAAATTAAACATTAATTTTGTTTAAGTTCTAATTCTAATAATTGACTAAAGGAAAAAAAGAGATGATAACTGGCTTAAGAATGGGATTCTCCCACTAAGCACTATATAAGTGCTTAAGCTAGAATACAACTACCATAAAGACAGTTATATAAAAGAATTAGAATATAAGCCAAACAGGTATACTATGAGATAAAAAGATCTCTCATACCAGTGCTAGACCCCTGAGATTTAGTAGAGGCAGTGTAATGTAACCCAAAGAATGAAGACTAGTTGTGAAATCAAAAAAGATATAGGTTTAAATCCTGAACCAACACTTTCTACCTCTGATTATAGGTAAATCACAACCTCTTTAAGACTGTTTCCTCATCTGTACAATGGAGTTAGTGATTTCTATTTCATTAGTTTGTAAGGCTACCTCAGGTCTTTCTCTGAAAGTTTAGGTCCACAAAGGTTGACCAGTTCACTATGATGTTCTAATCCCAATTCTAGTCACAGTATTTGTTATGGTAAACATAAAATGTATGTAGGACCGTGGAAAGAACACTGGAGTCTAGATGAGGGCCTGGGTTCAAATCCCATCTCTGCTCATTCTTTGTTCCTCAGTTCTCTTCTGTAAAATGAGAAAAGTTGGACTCTATAATCACTAATGTCCTTTCCAGCTCTAGATCTACATTAGCAAACAATGTGCACTACAGGGTAAATAGAATCTACAATACAAAATACTTCTGGCTTATTTTGGAATTTGAACCTCAATCTCAAAGGAAATGCCAGTTATTATCCTACATTAGATTCTCAGGGTTTATTTTCTTTTTTAAAATGTTTTTTCAAAGGGTCCTTGCCCCTCTGATTTTTCCAGTCAAGATTGTTTACAAAGACAAATAGTAAACTTTGACACCAAGAAAGGTTTATGAGGAGACCTTCATAAAGAAGTTTACTCTAAGACTTCTAGTCAAATTAAGGAAAGATTCTTAAGATATGTTTGAATAAGGTCTTTTAAAAAAAATTAAAAAGGAACCATACATTTGCCCTGTGTTAGGAAAAAAAAAAAGTCCTGATTCTGAGAAGCTACCGTCTTTTAAAACAATGTAAATAGAAAAATTAAGTTTAGGGGGCAGCTGGGTAACTCAGTGCATTGAGAGCCAGGCATAGAGATGGGGAGGTCCTAGGTTCAAGTCTGGCCTCAGACACCGCCCAGCTGTGTGACCCTGGGCAAGTCACTTGACCCCCATTGCCTACCCTTACCACTATTCTACCTAGGAGCCAATACACAGAAGTTAAGGGTTTAAAAAAAAAAATTAAGTTTAAGAACAAAAAAAGACCTATACTCACACTATTCCTTTTGGGGCAGCTAGATGACTCACTCAATAGAGAGGAGATGGATATGGGAGGTCCCAGAATCAAATCTAGCCTTCAGATACTTCCTAGTTGTGTGACCCTGGGCAAGTCATTTAACTCTGATTTCCTAGTCCTTGTTGCTCCTCTGTCTTAGAACTGATACTAAGACAGAAGGTAAGAGTTTTAAAAAGAACTTTTTAAAGAGTATTATATGCAAAGTCCTATGTATTTTATGGAAGACAAATGAAAAGGAAAAAGAGGGCCAGTTTTTAATGTGAAGACGCTGAATTTTAATCTCTACTCTATATGCAGGAATATACATGTATAAAATCATCACAGGTATAAATTAATCACATAAACAAATTGTGTATCTTACTTTTAAAGTAGTGTTCAGTGGTTTACATAATAATCAAGGGGTAATCAGTGGCATCACTAAAATGAACATTTAACTGATTAATGATTCATGTTCTGTTCAAATGAACTAGAAAGAAGTTGAAGTTAAACTGCTAATGTATAGCAAAATGGTCTAGCTAGGAGACTTAACAAACAAAACTAGATTCTATCAATAATCATAGAGGTAGAAGCTCAAGCATGACAAGCAAATAATACGTGTATTGTCAGAAAAAGTGATAATATTCTATACAAACTCTAAAGCCTGATCTCAACTTAAATATCCATTAAGCTCTATTTAACAAAACTAGTCCATAAACCTTTCAACTGATCAAAATGAAATGGCATGAAACTAATCATAATATATCTACAATATATTTATCTTTTTTTTCAAGAATGGAATTTATTTTGCATTTAAAAATTACTTCCAACTTTTTAAAACTTAGTCTCCTCAGGTAAAGAGTATCTCGTCATTTAAAAAAAAAACCTATGAATATATTTTCTGATTCTTTTCCCTTATCTCTGAAATCTCTAGATTCTTTAGTAAACTTGTTCTTCTATAGGGTTTACTATGGTTATCTTTAACAGGTCTAGTTAGAAGGCAAAATGCTTCAGCTACAGTAGGACAAAAAGTAAAGTATTTCTCCTTGGCAGGTGCCTAAAGAAAAGTAATCTCCTATGATTTGTTTTGTGACATAATCCAGCATTACTGTAACTTTATCATTATCAGAAACATTACAAATTTAAATTATTCTTACTATAATCAGTATCTGATATTATCCTTAATTGTTTATATAAATACTCATAATAAATAACTTGGGATCTCAGCAAAGGAGGTGTTGTCCAACAAACTGAAGATGACAGCTCATCCATGCCTTCTCATACCATGCCATGCTTGTCTAGGTTCTTACATTCATCAATGCCCTCTCTGCAAGGGATCTGCTTGACCTTCTGGAAGTCTTCTTTGAGATCCTTTGATATTTAGAGAGGATGGATGGAGCACTTGGGCATTATTTTTCAAATATAGCATCTGACCAGCTTTCTTTCTTTTGTTATAAATATTTCTCAAGAATATTCCTTATAAGAGTGGTGTTAAACTCAAATAGAAATGGATCCCTGGGCTACTTGTTGACTAAGTAAATCACAAATTAACATTAACTATGTTGGACTGTATTTTTATTTATTTTCTTAAACATTTCCAATTACATTTTTGCCTGCATTGAATTTGACACCTTTTATTATGTAGGCAAAAAGAAGATACAGCTTTCAGGGGCCCAGCCATAGTCTCTCCCATGCTCTTTGAGCCACTGATATTAAATAACAAAGCTTAAACTCTTTTGCAACACAGAACTTCCTGTTCCAGAAGTAGAACTCTTCTTTAAAACCTTTAAAGAATGAAAAGATTTAACAAGTTTTGAGAGCTAAATATCAGATATTATCTAACCTACAATATTGCTCAGGAATATCATTTCAGTCTTTCCTGATACTCTCCCATCACCTTCTCCACTGACCTATTAATACATACTTAATTCCTGTCCTATAGTTACAATCTTTGCTCTATCCCTCCATGTGTTCTAAGTCACTTTATTTCAACCTTACTTTCAAAAGTCAGTGTAAACTTTTAGTTCATTAGTATATCACAGGAGTTCAAACCACTTAAGATGTTGTGGACACCTCACCAAAAGAAACAATGGAGATAACTTATAACATTTCAGATTTGTCATATATATATACATACCAATCTATGACTCACTGAGATGCAATGATCGATTATGAATTTCATTACAAGCCTAATATTATGAAATAGAAATGTTCTACAATATTATTTCGTCCTAAAAACAACAACCTTGTTATAATATTTGAGACATAAGAGGGCAATTTGACATAAATTAGGGCAGATCATTTTATTTTAAGACCAGGCAAAAGGAATTGGTTATGTATGTAAAGAATTAGAACATGGATCATTAACTTTTTTTATATTATGGAACCCACCCTTCTCAGAATGTTTTTAAATTTATAAAAGAAAATATATAACATTAGAAAAGAAATCCATGATACTTAAAAGATGTTATTTTTTCCTATACAAGTTCATAACCTCAAGCCATGGACCCCTTTTGAGAGTTTGTGGACCCCAGGTTAAGAATCCCTGTTCTAGAGGTTATCTTATTCTATAAGGTGACTTCATCTATAAAGGTATTATCACTCAAATAGCAACAAAACTGGACACAAATTCAAATGGATTAAGAACATTTGCCATTTAATTCCTTCATAAAGGGGGCCCAAATATTTCCACATTTAATATTTAGCTATAACCAGTTTTCTCAAAGTGCTGAATGGTATATAAGGAATAAGAGCCAGATTGTGACAATAACAAGAGAAATATCAGTAAGTATTGTGTCAATAGAAGTTCCTCTTAAGGAATCTATCTCCCTGGCTTCCTTCAAGTTCCAACTAATATAAATATATAAGAATGTGTGTATATGAATAAATAAAAGTTTGTTTATATTGTACATAGCTGTTTGCAACTTATAGCCCCCAATGAACTGTGAGCTCAAGAGTGGGGGTTGTCCTTTGTCTCTTTTTGCAACCCTAACACCTAGCACAGTACCTGGGCACATAGATGGCATCTAATGTTTACTGACTGATTTCAAAAGCAGAATTTGAAGTTTGGGGCCTTAACTGATTTACTTTTTAGAAATACAACTCCCATAGGGCGGCCTGAATAAAGAATGTTTTCAAAAAAACTTCCCTTTTCTGAAAGTGGGAAGGTAGTTAAAACCCTAAGAAACTTCAAATTTCCTCGGGTAGAAGGTATCCAACAAGCTTAAAAACTTCTAACCAACATCATTGCTACATTTCTTTCTATGAAAATACATAATCAAAGTTTTCATTAATCGAGATCAAGACTATCTATGACTTCAATGTGTAAATGTAACACCATACTCCAACAAAGCAAGTCAGCACCTTCTCCACAATTTATAGTCATAGTTGTGTGGTGCACTTGACAAGTGGCTTTTCTAAAATCATACAATTAGTGTATGTCAGAGGCAAGATCAGAACTCAGGGATTAGCACCAGAAAAGATTATTTATGATGCCCCATTGAGAAAATGCCTCTACATATACATATATATACATATACATATATATATATGATATATACAGGATAAAAATAAGGCATAGTTCTTGGCCTTTGCCTTTAAGCCTTTCAAATATAATTTGAAGTCTATAAAAACTATAAGCACTGTTCCTCCTAGGCAAATAAAGGTCACAAAAAGCTCCAAACCAAGTATCAAAAACACAAGTCCTATTTAAATTATTAGCATAGGCCCGGAACAGAAATAGCAATCTCTCTAGCTCCAAATCAGAAAAGTATTGCTAAAAATATAAATAATTTCCTCACCAATTTTAAATGTTTCGACAATGCTTTTGAATAATGGTATCAAGAAGACAAACTTGTTTCAAGGAAATTGACCTCCAAAACATCATGGGTATTGGTTGTTATGAGCAATCTAGTTACTTTTAAGCCATATATCTTTGTATAATAAACTACAGATGAGATGATTTTTGTGACAGATTTTTTTTCAAGACACTAAGCAAACATGGTACATTAAGTCTCTCTTTAATCAGGATGAAAGAAAACTTCAGTCAAAAAAATCATTTATGCTTTCAATACCTTATCTTAATCCTACAGCTCATTTTCAGACTTGCTATGACCTTCCACTAGGAAGTGCCAACTGTCATAAAGGAACCATCTATCACCAAAGTCTAAAGATTTCATCTCCCCCTCCTTACAATATAGAATAAGGACAACCACATAAAAAGGACCTGCAGATTGATCTACCTTCACTAGCCAGGCTGATTAGGCAAGATGTTTGACAGGAAGATTTTTGTTGTGCCTTTTCTATTTAAATAAATAAATAAGTGAATAAATAAAGGCACTACTTTTAAGGACAACTCCAAAAAAGGTATAAGATTACTTTGCCAGAATGCCTCTTACACCAACTCAGGGTTCTGCCCTCAATAAAGAAAAGCAAAGGGGGCACTAGGATATAATTTAGGAAGTGATGATGCAAGTCTCTGGGGGATGGGGAGGGGAATACCCTCTTGCAGCCTGGGCACCAGCCCAGACCCCAATTTGGATGCAGGGGGAGGGGGGAGATGGGAGAAACTCTTTTGGAGAGGGGAGGAATTTGCACTGAGAGTTGCAATGCTGCGCGCCCCACCCCAACCTTTCCCAAATAGGGAAAGATGAAAAGGGGGTAGAAAAGTGAGAGGGAAAGGGGGATAAGTAAAGGTGGTGAGAAAGGGGCCACAAAGGTTTGAGAAAAAGGGAACAGAAGGTTCGAGAGAAAAGTGAGTGAAGGGCTAAAAAGGTGCAGGAGTAGAAAAGTGAAGGAGAGGGAAGAAAGGTGCAGGGAAAGAGAATAGAAAAGTGGGGAGAGGAAGATAGGAAAGTGGGGGGAGGGGATAGAAAAGTGGAGGGAGGGAATGTGGGGGAAGGAGGAGTCCTGAGCACAGCTCCCTCCCTCTCCCCAGTCCAGGCCCAGCCTCGGGACACTGCCCCCGCCCCCCCC
>NC_058133.1:266487793-266532412 GCF_016433145.1 Gracilinanus agilis | reverse complement strand
CCCCCCCCCCCCAGCCCTGCCCGGGCCGCAGCTCGACCCGCCTCCCCCTTCCTCCCCCCTCCTCGCCCCGCGCCTCCCCCAGCGTCTCAGCTCCGGACCCCAGCACTCACCCCCAGAAGCCGCAGGGGCACCGAGGCGGCAGGCTGGGCGCTTTGCTGCGCTCGCTCCCGGCGTCTCCCATGGTGCTCGGCGGCAGCGGTGCTCGGCGGCGGCGGCAGCGGCAGCGGCGGCGACGGCGGCCTGGGCCCGTGGAGGACGAAGCGGAGGCGGAGGCTGAGGAGGCGGAGGCGGCAGCGGCGGCGTCGGGGGGCTCGAGGCGGGGGGAGGGGGAGCGCGCGGGCAGGCGCGAGTCCGGGGCTCGGAGCCGGGATTCCAGGCCGGTCAGCTGGAGGCGGGCCGCACCACTCGGCCTGCGGAAACAGGGGTGGGAGAGGCGGTGCGTGGTGAGGGGAGGGGAGCCCGAGAGGAAGGGTAGGAGGTGTGTTGATGGAAGGAGGGACCCACGGGGGAGGAGGGAAGACCCGGCGCCCTCGGCAGGTCCCACCGCCGCTCCCTGGCCCGAGAGATGTCCCCGTGTGGCGGCGCTGGCCCCCCTGGTCCCCCCGCTGTGGGCTAGCGGCAGCCGCGGCGGAGCCCCGGGGTCTAGCTTACTTCGTAATACACACTCCTCCCCGCCCCTCCCCGGAGGCTGCGCTGACCGGACAATGGCCGCTTCCTCTTCCTCCTCTCCCCCCCGCTCCTTCCCCAACTTTACTGCCCCACCCCTCCTGGTGGGTCGAGAATGGTCTCGCCTGGGGGAAGAGCCGACGCCAAGGCCCAAGCAGCTGATCAGCTGGGATCCGGGCGTGCCACTCTAACCCCGCTCCGCGAAGGAGAGAGAGGGGAAGGAGAAGGGTATCTGCGTGCAGAAACCTTGGTGCCTCTACTTTCCGGTCACTCCGACTCGGGCATGGGAGGCTCCTTGATATTTCGAAGATACTTTCAAAAGGAAGCACTATCTCGCACTTTTCCTTTCTCTAAGGAAATAGGAGAAGGGCTTCTGAATACCTGGAGGATGATTCTTGTGTCCCCCTCCCCTCCCCCCCGTGAGAGTGGTAGAAGCAACGAGGACGGGGGGGAGGGGGGGTGTAGAAGCGGTTGTTTAGGGTGAGAAAGGGACAATTCCCAAGAGCAAAGGTGACTGGGTGCGCATGCGTCCGGGGAAACCCTTTCCCCGCCTCCGGCGACCTGGGTCGGGAGGAGGAGCTGAGAGTCTCCGCCCGGAAGCGAGTGGGCGGGACCTGATTTCTTTCTCCTCCCCAGGAACGTCTGAGATCCCGGTGGTACCCAACTAGGACCTTTCCCAATTAACCTTTTCCCCAGTACGTTTTTATGTTTCTCCCTCTGTGCCAGTGGCTCCGCCCGGAGCCAGTAATCCAACCCAACAACACTCCCTTTTTTGCTTTTCTTTGTATTCCCAGCGCTTAGCACAGGGTTCATGGCTCTTGTAGGCACTTTAAATAGATGCTTTTTGACCTGGTTTAACCGGGGATCCACCGGGAATTGTTCGTGCCTTTGAAGAAGCAACCTATTCTACCCCCATCTCTGAAATGTTTGACTTCCCCATATCACATGGAAATTAATCCATGACTTCATTACCCTGACAAAAGACCGACTTAAGCTTTTTCTTCAAAATTTACTCCTTTTTTAAAGACACTTCTAAATTGATGCGCTTTCTTTAAAAAATCACAAACTTTTGCTGACTTTCCTCTCTCTGACTCTTAAGATTTTCACATCCAATTCCCAAAGAATACCCCATCTTTTTTTTTCTGAGTCAGATCCCAGTTTTGTTGAAGTGGGAAATTTGAGGAAAGAGAATTTAGTATAGCAAGTTTGATTTTTGGAAAGGGTAATCTGCTAAAGACTCCTAGCTCTGAGAATGGGAAACTAGAAAACAGACTTCATCATTTCAGAGATAACAGTCCCTCTGCTTGCCATTTCAGATGATGTTTCTTCTTCCTCTTCCTTTATTTTAAAAATCACTCTGGTCCAAAGTATCATGATTAGAAACCGATTGGTGTTTCCAAGAGGAAAATAACTTGATAACTACCAAGTTAGATTCCTCTTCTAATGACTTTTAACACTAACCCGTTGGTGGGCAAAATCTTAAAAAACACAAACTTTCTCTGTCTGCTGCAGATATATCTCTTTTATCTCAGTTCCAGAGATGATTTTAAGACACAAGATTTCCTCTTCCTAACTATAATGTAAATATATTCCAGCCCTACCATTGTATTCCTATATAATTATCTTGGTGTTTCTTATTTGTTTTCAGCTTATCTGTTGGCCTTTAATAAAGGGCAGCAATCACATCTATTTAACTTGCTATCCTTCTAAAGAAGAAAAATGATGATATAAAACAGCTATGGCCAGAGTGTTCCTTAAATTATGAAATTATTCTTGATAAGTTATAAGTTACAAATAAATATGCAGTTGATAAAATTAATGAAGCCATAATATCTACTCTTCCATTGCCCTTAAGTCTATGCTCTGAAAAATCGCACAGAGTGGATTTCAAGATTAGAATAAGGTGGTTATAGGTATTACATTAACATCCTAATGATTTGTGATGAGGAAACATATTTAAAAGGAAATACTGAGATTAAAATATACACAATTTCCTAAATTACTGTATATTCATGTAGCCACCAGCTTACCTGTCTCTACTGAGTGGGTAAGTTATAGCCAGAGATCTGAAACCAGGGAGAAATTGTAGCAAAATCAAGAATTAAGCTTCTGTTTCCACTTCTGTTGTAAAAGGTAATCATTTGTTAGTTTTAAGTGAAAGCTATAAGATGTTGAAGTCGGGTTGGGCTTATGAGAGTCCACCAAGCCTGTAAGAACTTGGGAAAGACAGGGCATCTCCCAGTGGATTATGCCCCAAGGTTAGGTCATAGAGGAAGTTCTGAAGGTTCCAATCACAGGCATCCTAGTCACAGAGCTCTCTAGACAGGCCAAAAATCCAGGAAAGGGGAGGATCTAATTATTTGCCATATTGTCCTCAACTACCAGGGGATTCTCTGCCCCACTAGTACTTTGGGATGATTCAGAAATAAAGAGAAGTATACCAGTATATGTTATTTCAATACCTGGTTGCTGACTAAATTCACACTGAGAGAACTTTGGACCCCTTGCACAACCAACATGATGTAAAAGCTGAGGTCAGGGTCAGAGTATTTCATACCGATCCTAGACATTCAGAGTTAGGTTATCTGCTTGAAGAGGCAATATATGCAATAGAAAGAGTATCTGGGTTTAAGGGACCTACAATTGAAACTTGGCTCTGTTACTTGCTCCATTGTAACAATCTCTCTTAGACCTGAATGCTTTCATCTATAAAATGAAGACTTTCTTGTTCTAAATCTATGATTCAGTTCATACTCCATTGAAATGTTTGCAGTTGGTAGGCTAAATAGAAGCAACAACAAATGGAGTTGACTCACCTTAAATACCTTTGAAGAGGGAGGTGGTTTAGTGGCTTGTAAACTGGTTAATTGTTTAATCATTCTGGGTGGATAATGTTTTGAAATGGGTGAGGTTTATCTAGCACAGATGAAAATTTTTTTTTAAACCCTTGCCTTTGGTCTTGGAGTCATGAGTGGTAAGGGCTAGGCAATGAGGGTTAAGTGACTTGCCCAGGGTCACACAGCTGGGAAGTGTCTGAGGTCAGATTTGAACCTAGGACTTCCTGTCTCTAGACCTGGCTCTCAATCCACTGAGCTATCCAGGTGTCCCCCCACCCCCACTGATGAAGTCTTAATGTATTGAGATTCAGTAGAAAATGTTGAGATTAAAATGGAAGACCTCTCAAAGAATAATCTGTGGAAAACAGTATTGGCAGAAACCAGGTATAAACCAGTATCTTAAATCCTATACCACCATTAGATCAAAATGGGTGTATGATTTAGATTATAAAGAGTAATACCATAATTAAATTGGGGGAACATAAAATAGTTTACCTGGAAGATCTATGGAGAAAGAAAGACTTTATGACCAAACAAGATAGAGAGCATTAGAAGATATGTTAAATTTAAAAACTTATACAAACAAAATCAAGGTAACCAAGATTAGAAAGGAAACAACAAACTGGGGGGAAAATTTTATAACAAATTTTTCTGATAAAATATCTAATCAAGTTTATAGAGAAGTCAAATTTATAAGATTATAAGCCATTCCCCAATTAACAAATGGTTAAAGGATATGAACAAGCAGTTTTCAGATGAAGAAATCAAAATGATCAATAATCATATAAAAATGTTCAAAATCACTCTTGAATAGAGCAATGCAAATTAAAACAACTCTGAGGTACTACCTCACACCAGTCAGATTGGCCAATATGACAATAAAGGAAAATGATAAATGTTGGAGGGGAAATAGCAAAATTAGGATACTAATGCATTGTTGGTGAAGTTATGAACTGATCCAGCCATTCTGGAGAGCAATTTGGAACTATGCCCAAAGGGCTATAAACTGTATATAAAAATCATTAAAAAGGGGAAAGAAGATACTTGTACAAAAATATAGCCGCTCTTATTGAGTTGGCAAAGAAGCTAAACAAATTGTGGTATATGTTGGTGATAGAATACTAATGTGCTATAAGAAATGATAAGCAAGATGATTTCAGAAAAAGCTAGAAAGATCTTTATGAACTGATGTGAACAAAATAAGCAGAAACAGGAGAATACTGTACATTGATCAACTGTGAAAGATTTAGTATACTCCCCAATGATCTAGGACAATTCTAAAGGACTTGACAAAGAATGCTATCCACCTCCAGAGAAAGAACTGTTGGAGTCAGATGCAGATCAAAGCAAACTATCTTTCACATTAGTTTATTTACAGTTTTATTTTGGGGTTTTGATTTTACATGAGTATTCTCTTACAACAATGACCGTTATGGAAGTATGTTTTGCATGATAATGTGTAATCCAGATCAAATTGTCTCTGAGAGGGAGTTGAGAGAAGGGAGGGAAGAAGACAATTCTATCTTATAAAATTCTAATAATTTCAGAAAACTTACATTGAAAATTGTTATTATATGTAATTAGGAAAATAAGAATAAACTACATGGTATATGGCAGCTAGGTAGCATAGTGGATAAAATACTAAGCCTAGAGTCAGGAAGACCTAAGTTCAAATCTGATCTCACTTTCTATCTGTGTAACCCTGAGCAAGCAACTTGCTTTCTTCAGTTTCCTCATCTGTAAAATAAGTTAGAGAAAGAAATGGCAAACCACTTCTAATATCTTTGCCAAGAAAACCCCAAATGGAGTCACAGAGTCAAACAGTGAAAGCAGTCTGTTTTTGGAGAAAGAGGAGCAAGACAATTAAAGTTTGAATTCTACCTCTTTCCCCTAAAGTCTCATTCCCTCTCTAGGCCTCAATTTCCAAAATAATACAGTTGAACTAAATGATTTCTAAGGTTTCATCTGGCTGTAATTTATGAGGCCAAGCCAAAATACCAAAATCCATTTTTAAAGAGAAATTCAGTTAGGAAGAAGAAAGAGAAGCTCAGCTTGGATTGTGGGGACAGAGCAGAAGAAGAAGAAACAGAGTATTTATTAGTTTTCTATACAAAAGAACCATACTTCTTAAAGTGATCCAGAGATTCCTAGGGATCCCCAAGACAATTTCAGGGGGTTCTGTAAGGTCAAAGCTATTTTCTTCATATTAAGGTGTTATTGCCTATTAAACTAATATTTTTTCCAACTATCTATCTTATAAGAAGGAAAGGAAAAGGAACAAGATTTATTAAGGAGCCTCTATATGTCAGGCCCTGTGCAGTCTTTTACAAATATTATCTAATTTAACATAATTCAACAAACAACCCCACAACAGATTGAATGCAGAAGCAGCTAAGACAATTCAGCTTTCTTCTGTTAAGTCAGAAATGAAAGAGATTTATAAAAATATGTAAAACAACATCACTCTTCTCAGGTACTCTTACAGCACCCCATTATTTTCTCCCTAGATTTAGGGGGTTGAAAAATAGTTGTTTATCAAATCTGTTTACATGTAATAGCTTAATTGTTATTTTTAAATTAATACATACTTTTAAGTTTTATCAGGCTTATTGTCTAATGTAATAAATAATAATAGAAATATTAACAGGTAAACATAAACAACTCTTTGAGGTCCTCAACAATTTTTAAGAATGTAAAGAGGTTCTGTGACCAAAAAATTGGAGAATCCCTGTAGTAAAGGAAATAGAGCCTTCTTCCAAGACAGGAAAAGCTATATTCAACTTTGCCTCTGAACACATGCTGATTGTGTGACTTTAAGCCAGTCAATCAGCACTTAAGACAAATCTTTAAGATTATAAATTATGGAACAGCTGCTAGTGTCTTCCAATTCAATGTTACCTTCTTTCTGCTTAGTATATGGATATCATAACCACTCCAATCCTCCATGGAATATGCTTGACTTAGCCATTCCTCTTTACTTCCTTTTGTTTTCATATTTCATTACTTTCTCCATTCATTCAACAAGCAGGTGTTCAGGGTGAACTAGCACCTTTGAAGTGATGCCACTTCATCCTGGGCCATCACTAGTCATGCCGATTTTTGTCTTGCCATTGGATTTTGATGACTCTGGAAGAGAAAGTGAGTCTGAAAATTGCCTCACTTAAAACCAATTCACACACAAATCAAAGTATCACTCTGGTTATTTCATTGCTCCTCTTCAAAAATGAAGGATGAACAATAACAATATAATCTGTATACATTCTATCTTTCCTGGCTAGACTATCAATTCCTCTAAGGTAGACACTTTCACTTTTCCCAGACACAAGCCCAAGGACTAGAGACAAATTATATTTCTGTCAGGAAGTCATTGAGTCTTGCAGTTCAAAAACTGGAGAATGATCAGTTTAAAAATTCAATTTGGTTATGAAATAAATCATTCAGGCTCTGAGAATTAGTGGCATTAGCTTGAGTGATTATATAAAACCAGCCCATGGTTTTATGGACATTGTAATCTAGTAGGGAAATAAAACACAAACATAGAAGGCAATAACACATATTACAAAGTTAAGTGTTCTATTATTTTTTTTTTACTTTTAAGTGTTTTGGAGAACTGCAAAACAAAATATCCTATGAGACCTAAAAGGTTCAAAAGTTGCTTTTAATTATGTTCCTCTAATCTTAACTTACAAACCACTTCTTTACTAGTTTTCCCTCCCAATTTTAGTTCTCACATTCTAAATCTTTAATGTCAATATTATGCCCCTACCTCTTCCTCCACCTCCCTAGACTTAACTCCTTTACCCTAACCCCTAAATTCCAATTTCCTAATTCTTACTTATTAGATCTATTTCCTAAACTCCTAATACTAACCCTAATGCTCCAGAATCAGGACCTGGGGAAAGGTGATTCTTCCCATCTGTACCCACTACTGGAAGTCTGTTATACATGTCCAGTTGCAGGCAGTAGCAGCTGCTATGATGTGAGAGCAAGTAATTTATGATGATAATCTTATGATGGTAATTCTGGAAACTGACCCAGTTCTGGAAATTAATCAGAGCAGAGGTAGATATGTTAGCTATGGTTGGCTGCTTCTCCATCCCTAGGCAGGGAACCATAGCTGGGACATCCTGTCCTAGATGGGTTGTCCCTGAGAATTTAAGGGAGGACACTAAGATAGGAGGAGCAAGGCTGACCTTCTGGAAGGCTTGGAAACCTGCCCTAGAATAGAATGACCATCTTGGCCTGCCAGAAATGGGAGTTGGAACACTGGGAGGGTTGTGCTGGGGCCAACAGAAATTGCTTTGAGATACTTCCATTTCTATGCTCAATTCTCCCTTTTCCCCTTATTTTTGCTATAACTTTTAGAGTCCTCTGATAAAAAAAATGGCCAGGCTGCTAACTCAAACTTTCAAGGACATGCTACAGCTTCTTAGATCCACAGGTAAGAGTTGAGTGATAGACACCAAAGGTGGATGAGCAGCCCTGAAAAGGGTTTGGCAAGCCCTTAAACCAGAGGTGCTAGTCCTCCCTGAATAACCCCATAAACCCCTATACAGGTTGTTTAGGCAGATGCAAATAAATGACAGTCTAGATGATAAGGACTTAACCACTGTGGATTTAGGAGAGGCTTCATGTAGAATATGGCATTTGAACTGAACCTTGAAGGAAATGAGAGAATCTAAAATATAGGATATGGAAGGAATGCATTTCAGATATGAGGGAGAAAGGTTAGTCAGGGCAAAGGTATGGTGAGTGGAAATGGAACATAATATATGAAGAACAGTGAAAGGATCTATTTTTTGATATAGTATTATTTCTAATTTCTAGCTTTAAATTGAGGCTCAAATCTGTCCTAACCTCTTTCTCATGCTTTTGTTCCTAGTAAATTCAAGGAATGCTTTTCATATCTTCCTACCCTACCAAATAGGACCTGATTTCTTCTGTGTAGACACTGGAATCACAGGGTATGTAATTTTCCATCATCATCAAGGAGTTTGAGAGGAACTGAGAGAATGCTGGACTACCTCCTCATTGGCTATTCACCAGTTAACGATGTCTTGAGATATATAGGGGAAGAATGAATAATGAGCTTCCAAAATTGTATTTTATGACTCGTAAGAATTTAAATGTAGGGGTTTTACTAAATATGAGAATTCTAAGGTAATATTGTGGTTGCCAATTTAAAATATTATAGCTCAAGTCAAAATGACTTTTAGTAGCATTTATTTACAAAGAGGTGGAAAGAGTGAAAGTAGAGATATGTAAGAAGAAGATAGAGAAAATGTCTAGCCTATAACACTAAATATTGCTCCAGTGTCCGGCTCAACCCTGACAGGGCTCATTAACCCTCAGCCAGAGGACCTAGTGGTGTCTTATGCAAGGGTTCCACATATGAAGCCTCTTCCAGGAAAGGAAGGCCTCTCTGGAACTAATCTCTCCAGAAGCCTGGAAAGGAAGGCCAGCTACTCACTCACCCAAGATAAAGTCCAAAGGAGAAGATCCAGGAGTAGTCCTTTAAGAACCAGTCCAAGACCCAAAATCTAGATCCAAGTCAAAGGTTCCTGGACAGGAAGTTCAGGACTTTTTTCCACATCACTTCCTGCCCTTTCCTCTCTTCATAGGGACCAAATCACAGCTTCCAAATTGCCTAGCACTGCCCAGGGGGGCAATATCTGCGGGATCCACCTTTCATCTTCTGTCAAAGGATTCACAAGTTTCTGACTGATTGAGTGGAGTTCTCTAAGAAAGTGACTTGTGAATTCTCTTACTTGATGGCTGAGTGTTAAGTAGGGGTTTCTCAAAGAGAATAAAGAATTCCCCTTCACACGCATGAGGCTGAATTTCTGTGTTCTTGATCATTGAGAGAGATCAGTGACCAATTAATTTATTGATTATTGTTAGCCTGATCAATAATTTATTACACAAATTGTCACAACAATGAGAAGGTCAGTTTGGCAAGCAGTACAGAATTTGTAATAAGGAGAAATATATAGGTTGTAAAGGGCTCCAAATGTCCAACAGATGAGTTTATATTTGATCCTAGTGATAACAGGGAGTCACTGTAATATATTTAAATGAGTAGGAAAATTTAGGAATTTTTGGATTAATTGGGAAAACTAGGAAAATCACTTTTCCTTGTGGAGGAAAAATGGAGAAGAGAGAGATTTGAATTAGGGAGACCAACCAGAAAGTAATATTGTAATATTCCAAGTGAGAGGTGATTGGGGCCTGAACTAGGGTGATAACTATGTGAATAGAGAGGAGATAGCTTTCAGGGAAGTGGAGGTAGAAAAGATAACACTTGGCAGCTAAAAGGATAGGTAGGGTGACAGTCAGGAATCAAACACCCACTAAGGTTCAAATCCAGATGATTAGACAGATGATGTTTCCCTCAACAGAAATAGAGAAGTTTGGTAAAAGAACGGGTTTGAGGGACAGCTGGGTAGCTCAGTGGATTGAGAGCCAGGCCTAGAGACAGGAGGTCCTAGGTTCAAATCTGGCCTCAGACACTTCCCAGCTCTGTGACCCTGGGCAAGTCACTTGATCCCCATTGCCTACCCTTACCACTCTTCTGCCTTGGAGCCAATACATAGTATTGATTCCAAGATGGAAGGTAAGGGTTTAAAAAAAAAAAAAAAAGAATGGGTTTGAATAGGGATAGGGAAGAAAACAAGACAATAAATTCTATTTTGACCTGTTGAGTTGCTCAGCATCTACTTGGAAATGTTTAACAGGTAATTAGTGATGTTAGAATGGAGCTCAGGAGAGAGACTAGGGCTAAATAAAAAGATTTGGGAGTCATCAGCAGAGCAGGATGATTAAGCCCATGGGAGTTGATGAAATCATAACATAGTGTAGAGAGTAAAGAAATGATGACTTTACACAGAGGGTCAGGATACATGTACTATTAAGGGATATGACATAGATGATCCAGTAAAGGAATAGCCAGACAGAAGAATCAAGAGAGACCTAAACTTTAAGTCTCCTCCAGGACCTAGCACAGTAGTATGCACATGGTAGGCACTTAAATGTTTCTTGAATTTGTTGTTGAGGCAAAAATTGGGTTTAGATCAATACCTCATACCCTATACCAAGAGAAGTTCAAAATGGGTATATGACTTAAACAAAAAGAGTGATATTTTAAGTAAATTGGGTGAACATGGGATAGTATACCTATCAAATCTATGGAGAAGGGAAGAATTTAAGACCAAGCAAGAGATAGAGAACATTACAAGATGTAAAATGAATCATTTTGATTATATTAAATTTAAAAGGAAGACTAGAGAGGGGGGCAAAGTTTGTAGATTAGGAGTATAGGAACAGGTTTGTCCAGCAGGATTAAGGAATTAAAGGTCAGGGTTCAAACATTAGGGTTTGAGGATCACAAATAGGGATCCAGGAGGTCCAATATTCTATTTGTTTTCTTGATATAGCCATCAGTCCATGTCTGCCTCCTGCTCTAAAGGAGGAAGGATTCTGCTATAGCCCATTAGGCAGAGTAAGGAGCTATGCCCTCTCTAGTGTCTCTATCCATATTGGAGTCAATGATTATGATTTTCTGATGTGAAAACTATTTGGTCATGTACCAGATCCAATTCCATCTGGTTTGCATTTTTTACATGAATGGTTGGAGTGAAAATGGCCCTAATTTTTTTGGCCTGGCAAGAAGTTTGGTATGTATATATTTGTATGTATGTGTATATATGTATATATGAAATATGACTGTGCATTTTATCATCCATTTGTATATGAATGTGAGAGATTATATCAATTTATGTGAGCATATGTGTGCATATACAGGTGAATATAAATTATTTCTGTCTCCTCTGTCTTCTTGTTTCTCCCCTTCCTTCAACTGATAACCCTTGGCTTGCCACATCTCAGATCATATTAACAAATGAGCCCTAGTAAATACTTAACTCTGATCCCCAAAGACCTAAAAGCCTCCTCCAAGTGGAGCTGTGATCAAGGTGATCTTCCCAATATGATACAAGATTGGAATGTTTGTTCCTGTTTTACAGAGAAGAAAACTGAGTTCCAGAAGAGGGAAATAGCTACTGGGTTTATCACCTATGCTAACTTCCTTGGCTTTGGGGTAACTTAAATCCTTGGGAAAATAGACTCCTATAGAATTCATGTCATTGATTCTTCTGCTTCTAAGCCACAATGTACTTTACAAAAGAAAAAGGAGGTAATTGGCAGCTCAATAGATAAAGCGCTGGACCTGGAGTCAGGAAGAGCAGAGTTCAAATCCAGTCTAAATCATTTAATTTCTATTTGTCAATGTCCTTAGTTATAAAATGGGGATAATAATAATATCTACTTTCCAGGAGGAATTCCATGTGAACTGGAATGACCTTCAGGAATTGATACAAAGTGAAAAGAGCAGAACCAGGAGAACATTATACACAGAGACAGATACACTGTGGTAAAATCGAATATAATGGACTTCTCTACTAACAACAATGCAATGATCCAGGACAACTTTGAGGGACCTATGAGAAAGAATGATATCCACATTCAGAGGAAGAACTGTGGGAGTAGAAACACAGAAGAAAAACAACTGCCTGATCACATGGGAGGATGGGGATATAATTAGGGATATTGACTCAAAATGAGCACCCTGGTACAAATATCAATATGGAAATAGATCTTGATCAATGATACATGTAAAACCCAGTGGAATTGTGTGTCGGTTATGAGAGGGGGTGGAAGGAGGGGAGGGATAGAACATGAATCCTATAACTATGGAAAAATGTTCTAAATTAATTAAATAAAAATTTTTAAATAAAAAATATATATCTCCTTTCTAGGGTTGTTGTGAGAGATTACATGAGATAAAATTTTGTAAAGTGCTTAGCACATAGTAGGTGTTATGTTGTTCAGTTGTATCTGACTGACTGCAAATACTGGAGTGATTTACCATTTCCTTCTCCAGCTCATTTGGCAGATGAGGAAACTGAGGCAAACAAGGGTTAAGTGACTTGTTCTATCCATTGAGCTCCCTGGCTTCCTCTTTTATTATTGTTATTGTTCAGTTCAGATAGAACTCCCAAGTATTCTGCCCACTGCACCACCTAGCTGTCCCAGCAATTATATACTAGCTATTATTATTATCTATTACAATTATTTATATCTACTATTATTACATAGTGGTGATTTTTGGACCCATTCAAATTTGTAAGATAACCAAGAGTAATAAGAGTCAAGAAAAAAATGGCAGGACAGAGTCTTGAAAGATAATCTTAATTCTTTTCAATTGCTTAACCATTAACAGTGTTCAGCCTTAGATGAATCAGTTAATTTCAACCTCAGTATTTTTTCATCTAGAAAATGAGTGAGGGCAGCTAGGTTGTTCAGTGGCTAAAGAAACTGGGCAAGTCACATAACCCCAACTGCCTAACCCTTACAGCAATTGCCTTGAAACAGACACTCAATCTATTCTAAGGCAGAAGGTAAGAGTTTTAAAAAAAAAAGATTTTTAAAGAAAATGAATGAGTTGGACCAAAACAGTTTTCAAGAGAGCAAGGAAGGGGGCAGCTGGGTGGCTCAGTAGATTGAGAACCAGATCTAGAGATGGGAGGTCCTAGGTTCAAATCTGGACTCAGACACTTCCTAGCTGTGTGACCCTGGGCAAGTCACTTGACCCCCATTGCCTAGCCCTTACCACTCTTCTGTCTTGGAGCCAATACACAGTACTGACTCCAAGATGGAAGGTAAGGATTTAATTTTAAAAGAGAGAGAGAGAGGGAGAGCAAGGCAGTAATTTTGGTAATGACTATATTTGGTCAATGTCATATATGTATGTATATGAATTCATATTATATGCATATTTTTCAGGTCCTGCAAAAAGATGTTATACCAACCTTATCATTACTTATTTATATATCTTATTTTATTTATATGACTTAATATAACAAAACAACCCTAACATTTATATGTTTTATGGAAGGCAAAGCACCTTACATATATTATCTCATTTGATCCTCACAATGACATTGGGAAGGAGTTGCTATTATTAATCCTATTTTATAAATGGGGAAACTAAGGGATAGAGAGATGAAATGACTTACCAAATGTCATATACTTAATATGTGTCTGAAGCAAGATATGAACTCAAGTCCAAATTCTGAACTCTTTGTACTACCTGGCTGCCTTATACCTAGCATTTATGAAGCTCTTCAAGGTTTGCAGTTTTACCATTATTATCTTTTAAATAAAATTTTTATTTTATCCTCATAAGAGTCTTGAGATGCAAGCATTGTTATTATCCCTATTTTATAGATGGAGAAACTGAAGTAGACAGAGATTAAATGACTTACCCAGGTTCACACAGCTAGTAAGTGTCTGAGGCAAGATTTGAACTCATCTTTCTGACTCCAAGACTAGGATTCTAGTCACTGAACCACCTGGCTTCTTTTGTTTTTGTTGTTGTTATTGCTCAGTCTTGTCTGACTCTTTGTGACCCCTTTTAGGGTTTTCTGGCAAAGATACTAGAGTGAATTAAATATTAAATATTCCTTGTCTCTCCTAGGCATTTACAGGCTCAAGGAACTTCCTTTAGATAGCTTTCTGCCATTCATACACTAGTTCAATGAGTTTATCAGATTAACTAACTACTGCTTTAGATGACAGGGAGGTCCTGCCCTTTGGAAATGAAGTAGAAACAGATAGTAAAGTGATGTAGAAGAAGGAATAAGAAGAGGACGGAAGCTATGATGGGGCAAACAGGTGGGGATAGGACCTGTCAAATAGGGATCACAGAATTTAGAACTGAAAGGGTGTCTTAGAAATCATATTACCCAATCCTATCATTTTACAGGGGCAGCTAGATGGAGTGCTAGGCCAGGAAGTGAGGAAGACTCATATTTCTAAGTTCAAATCTGGATTCAGACACTTCTCAGAAAGCTAGTGTGTGACCAGGTTTGTACGCCAAATAGATAATAAAAAAGGCTTGTGCAAAAATATTCATAGCTATGCTCTTTGTGGTGGCAAAAAATTGAAAAATATGGGGATGTCCTATGATGGTGATGGAATACTATTATGTTGTAAGGGGTGACAAAATGGAGGATTTCTATATAAACTGGAAAGACCTCCATGAACTGATGCCGAGTGAAATGAGCACAACCAGGAGAACATTGTACACAGTAACAGTAAATACTGTGGGATGATCAAATGTAATCAACTTTGCTACTAATAGCAATGCAATGATCCAGGCCAATTCTGAGTAACTTATGAGAAAGAAAACTATCCACATCCAGAGAAAGAACTGTGGGAGTAGAAATGCAGAAGAAAAGTATATGATTTATCATTTGTTTATATGAGTATATGATTTCGGATTTTGGTTTTAAAAGATTACTCTATAACAAAAATGAATAATAAAGGAAATAGGTATCGAGTGACAATATATGTATAACCCTGTGCAATTGCTTGTCAACTCCAGGAGAGGGGGAATGCTGGGAGCCACTCAGAGAAATAAGGTCTTTTATCTGGATCCCATCAAGATCAACACAGTTTGGCAAAGCCCTGCACTGATCAGGCCACAGGATGAAACGCTTATCCAAAAAATTTGACTCCTCTCTGTGACTCCTTTTTAATCAACTCTTTTTATTACTGAAAGCATTATAATCTAGTTTTTTAGGATAGCCTCAAATCCCATAGAAAACCCCTAAGAATCATATAGTAAACCAGCATTTAATGAATTAACAGTCCTTTCCCTCAGCCAAGAATAGCAGAAATTAGCAGAAGCTGCTTGTATCTTTTTCTTTCTATTTCAGATGTCCCAAGGACACTGCGTGGCAGGTCCAAGCAAATTCCATTCTCACTTTGGTAACTTCCCTCACTGAGCTGTACCTCACAATCTTAAAGTCTTATTCTTTAACATACCTTTTGAAGTATAGAAGTTTTTACTAAAATAAAACTTAGATAAATTAAGACTCATTCTTTCACCTTCAACATTGTCTCATCCAAGTATAATCTACATGAGAAAAAATTTGTATGTTACATGCCAACTGATATGTAAGAGTGTTCTATAAAGCTTTGATTTCAATTGTGCTTTGTAGAAAAAATGCTCTTGGAAAAAATGTATAAGATAAACCACAAGTTCAAGACCTGTTGGAGCAGTCATGAGCTAACGTGTTGACTTGGCAGGTCTCAATTTCTGTTTCATTCTTATCATCTGACGCCATTAGAGCCATTCAAATCCTGTTAATATAGAGCTGGCTTTCTATAGGAGAAGGAAGAGGAGAGGGAGAAAAAATGAATCATGTAACCATGGAAAAATGATTTTAAAATAAAAACGAGAGAGGAGAGAGAGAGCGAGAGCTAGTATGTGGGGGCAGCTGGGTAGCTCAGTGGATTGAAAGTCAGGCCTAGAGATGGGAGATTCTAAGCTTCAAATCTGGCCTCAGACACTTCCCAGCTGTGTGACCCTGGGCAAGTCACATGACCCCCCCATTGCCTACCCTTACCACTCTTCTGCCCTGGAACCAATACATAGTATTGACTCCAAGATGGAAGATAAGAGTTCAAAAAAAAAAAAAAAAGCTAGTATGTGACCCTGGGTAAGTCAATCCTATTTGCCTCAGTTTTCCTCTCTGTAAAATGTGCTGGAGAAGGAAATAGTATCTCTGCTCAGAAAACTCCAAATGGGGTCAAGAAGAGTTGGAGGGCAGCTGGGTAGTTCAGTGGATTGAGAGTCAGGCCTAGAGACAGGAGGTCCTAGATTCAAATCTGGCCTCAGACACTTCCCAGCTGTGTGACCCTGAGCAAGTCACTTGACCCACATTGCCTACCCTTACTATAGAGGGCCAGCCTCTATATGGTAAGGGTACTGAGTGGCGTTTTACGGCGTTGGAATGTTAAGACAGGAAAAAGAAACTGAGAACAGCCGAACTAGTGGTTAGCCCATGCTGATCCAACGCTATGGGATTTTGGACTTTATTTTATACTGGTTTCAAACAAAGAACACAAAGAGAGAGTCACAGCTGTGAAGGGGTTACAAATCATACACAATCCATTAAAGTCTAAAAAATAGAGATATGGGTGCAAGGACAAGGGCCAAATTCCAACCACCAATTAGTAGGGGTTTAATTCTGGAAGCAGAAATAAATTTCATGGAAATGTTTACTAATTGCGTTCTGCCTTGATTTAAAGATCTGCACCTGATCAGATAGTCTGGTCAAGTTGTTTTTGGATTAGCCTACCTGCTGGTACCAGAGCTTTTCAGGACTCAGATGACCAGGACCAAACACAAAGACTGCCTCAGCCTGGATTGGTCACGTAGGGAATCCAGATAACGGGCCCTAATTTTGACCCTGTTTCTCCAATGGCTCTCTACATCCTATGGCTCTCAACACCTTACCACTCTTCCACCTCGGAGCCAATACACAGAAGTTAAGGGTTTAAAAAAAAAAAAAAAGAAGAAGAAGAGTTGGACATGACTGAACAGCAGTTTTTTGGATGAGAAAACAGACCCAGAAAGGATAAGTAATTTGATCATAGCCACATAGGCAGAAAGAAGCAATGACTAAAAGGTCACTAAAATGACTCTAGTGAGGGACCCTGGTGGAGGCTCTGGGTTTGGAGCAATAGAGGGAGAAGCTCTATTCTGTCATCAGTAGCTGTTGCTATTGAATTCTCAACTCCCCACAAAACAATATTGTAGCTTTAGTCCAATGTCTCAACATCATTTTTTAAAATCTCTATGGTGATCCTATGGTGATCCTATCCCTTACTCATTAAGTGAGATATTTGGAGTAGAAATTGTGAGGAATTCTTTCACACAGGAAATGAGGCTGCCTCTACTTTTTTCCTAGGCAAAAAAGAATTCTCTAGAACAGAAATGAATGAATGAATGAAAAAATATTTGTGAAGAAGTGCTTACTATGTTCCAGGCTCTAAGCTATATGCTAAGGAGACATACAAACAGAGAAGCAATCCTTGCCCTCAAAGAGTTTGTTTACCTTCTAATAGGGTGTTCTGGAACTGGCAGATTTTTAATTTTCAGTGTAAGCATTTACACCTAGGAAATCAAACCAGGGCTTGATTTGTTGTTTTGTCGATTATCTAAACTTAAGAAAATGATGGAGAAAATGCTAATATTGCAGATTAAACTTCAGCATATCCCATACATTACCCTTTTCCCCTATCCTTATCTAGTTGCTAAATATTTACCATCCTACCATGGAATGGTAGCTAAGGAAGGGAGATTTGATCTAGAGCAATGGCATAATTAAAGAGCAGGTAGATGGTGCAGTGGATAGACTGCCGGGCCTGAAGTCAGGAAGACTCATCTTCCTGAGTTTGAATCTGGCCTTGGATACTTGATGCTGGGCAAGTCAACTCATCCTGTTTGCCTCAGGTTCCTCATCTGTCAAATAAGCTGAAGAAGCAAAAGACTCCAGTATCTGGCAAGAAAACCCCAAATGTGGTCATGAAGAAATGATGACTGAAATGACTGAATGACATTGAAATGGCCCAGACTCCATGCCCCAGGAAATAGGCTATGATGTGAAGTAGAGTCTGGTTCCTGGGGCCAGCTGGTAGATGGAGTCGGCTGAGGGATAACTTGAACATCTGAGAGCTCCAAAGATGAGTGGTTGATTTCAAAGAAAGGAAGCGGCTTAAAAGTTTCAATATCAATCAGTGTGACACCCCCTTCTTGCCCATTTCTTCTCTTTTCTCTGATATTCCATTCACTATCCCCTTCCTCTGCTGTAGACTTAATCTTCGGAAGGTCAAGACACTAGCAGCAATGGCTTAACTATGGAACCCTGAAACAGTCAAGACTTGGCAACCATGGGGAGCTGTCATACTTTTCCTTGAATCCCTGAGTGGAATAAAGAAAATGAATATACTCCATGCCTCATTCCTGTTTTTTGTAAGCTGCAGGTATACACTGGTGGAAAGGCTTCTACCACCCTAGGAGTAAGATGGGGAGAGATCCTATCAAAAAGTTTTATATATTTCTTTTGCATTTAATTCTGTTATTAAAAATGGTTCAATTATAACATGCCTAAGTGTCAAATTTTTTAATTGCTTTAAGAAATTATCTGAGAGCATGAAGGATTCATGTAGGATGAGGGCTAAGAGGGAGGTATGGATAGCAGATTTCACATTTTAATATTTTGAGCAATATTCCACAACCCCTACCTTAAATTGAAACCTGGCTATCAAGGGATTAACCTAAGCAGCTTATTTTTCTGTGTGGCTACCACTTGTGTGGCTAGGGAGAAACAGCTGAGACTTTTGCATGCTCAGCATCCCCTAATTTTGTAGTTATTAGTGTTCAGTCATGTCTGACTCTTCATGACCCCATTTGGGTTTTTCTTGGCAAAATACTGGAGTGGTTTTCTATTTCCTTCTCTGGCTCATTTGACAGATGAAGACACTGAGGCAAATAGGGTGAAGTGACTTATCCAGGGCCACACAGCTGATAAGAATCTGAGGCCAGACTTGCACTAAGGAAAATAAGTCTTCCTGACTCCAGGCCTGGAACTCTATCCACTGTGCCACTTTGCTGTCCTTTCCCCCTAATGGTCATCAAGAAATTGTAAATTATTAGAAAGTAGCTATTGCTGTGAATTAGCCAGAGCAATTGGCAAGTCCTGGGCTGGTAGAAGTAATGGAGAGATACCAGATGACCAGATCAGAAATTCAAAAAAATCATAGTTTTAGAGCTGGAAGCATAGATGTACAGGTGACCTTTGAACAACCAGCTCCCCAAAGGAAAAATCTGAACACACCATATGCTTTTAAGTGCAATCTGTAATTTTTTTAAAGCCTTTACCTTCCATCTTAGAATCAATACCATCTACTGGTCCCAAGGTAGAAGAGCAGCAAGGACTAGGTAAAGGGGAATTAGTGACTTGCCTAGGGTCACACGACTAGGAAGTATCTAGCCAAATTTGAACCCACGACCTCCAGTCTTTAGGCCTGGCTTTCAATCTACTGGAGCACCTAGTTGCCCCCTTGTAATCTGCATTATTAACATTTTCTCTATCACTTTCTTCAGTCTGGACAGCTGACAAAATGATAAACCAAGCCCTGATTTGTAGCATTTTTGCTGAATTCCTGGGTCAGGGAACCAATATGAGCCAACTACATACTGCACACCACTGGCTGGAAGAAATCTTACAGAGGAGGTGGGAAGAAATTAAGTAACTTGCCCACCCAGCTGGCAAGCTTCTGAGGGAGGGTTCAAACTCAGATCTTCCTGCCTCGAAGTCCAGTGCGCAAACCAGTACGACCACCTGGCTGCTTCTGACATTGCTCTCAGCTAATAAAGCTTTTGGGTTGGATAATTAACAGGCTAATTCTCTCCCTCAGTGCTTAAGGAAGGCAACTTGAGCCAAGAATTATATAGTAAATGAGCAGCCATTCACTGTTTGAAAGGTAATACAACAAATTGATACACGGATACAGACTCATTCATTTATTTTGGCTAAAAGGGTTTCATAATATGCATGCAACTGGCAAGACACCAATTGCCAATCCTTGGCTTTCAGTCCAGCCCTTCATATATTTCTTTGAAATATCTAAGTATCACAGTGTAGTGGAGAGAGGGCTGTGCTGGGAGACAGGAGAGACCCAGGTGTGAGCCTTACCTCTAAAATTTACTAGCTGTGTGACTACAAGGAAGTCACCTAATCTCTCTGATCCTGAACAATCTCATCTGTAAAATGAGAATACTAAAACTTACAGTGCCAAATCACGGAACTGTTCTGAGGCTACAGCAAAGAAATATCTCCATCCAAAGTATTTTGCACACATTACAGCCTTATATAAATGTTGGCTATTATTAATTACTCTGGGGGCAGTTAGGTGGCTCAGTGGATAGTGTCAGGCTTGGGGTCAGGAAGATTTATCTTCCTAAATTCAAATCCATTTGTGTGACTCTGGATAAGTCACTTAATCCTATTTGCCTCAATTTCCTCATCTATCAAATGAACTGGAGAAGGAACTGGTAAATCACTCCAGTATCTTTTACAAGAGAACCCCAAATGGGGTCAGGAAGAGTCACACATAATGGAACAACATCATGATTACTCTGAGGTGAGCTCTCTGTCAGTCTAAGATTCCATGATTTCATAAGTGGAGGAGGATTTGAGAATCAGGTATTAATCAAGTAGAGTCACCCATAGGGGCAGCTAGGTGATGCAATGGATAATGGAGTTTGCTTCAATTTCCTCATCTATAAAATGGGAATAATAATAGCACCTACCTTCCAGGGTTACTGTAAGATACTGTACTTGTATTTCAAATGAGATAATAGTTGTCAAGCACTTACCACAGTACCTGGCAGATATAAGTACTATATGAATGTTAACTGTTATTATTATCATGGAAGAGAACATCTGAGAGCATTAGCTCTAGAATAAGAGAACCTAAGGTTCAAATCCAACCTCTGACACCTAATTCCTAAGTGACTTTAATCTCTCCTGGCCTCAGTTTCCCCACCTGTAATAAAGAGAGAGTTGGATTTGAAGTCCTCTGAGATGTCTTCTAGTTCTAAGTCTATGAGCCTAGGATTTATTATTTAAGAAGCATTATAGAGGTGGAGGAGAGATTTCATTAGAGACTGGAATGTAAGAGAAAGGCTCTTGTTGGATCAGACTAAAGCATTGGCATCTTGGAGACCTAATTAAGCCCTTGTCTCCTTCTGGTACTAGTAGCCAACAACTCTTGGCTTTCCAACATTCTTCTGGGGTCAGCACCCATAGGTGTCCTTTGTGAGATAACTGCTGCCATAATTTATTAAATCCTTCACCAATCAAGGGAGCTCAGGGCCATTCTCCAGGATACTCTCAATCAACTTTTCCTCATTCCTTATTCCTTCGATATGACTCCGAAATGCAAATTAAATTAAATTAATGGTACTGTATTTGTCTTCAGTTAGAGATATAATAGGGCTGAAGTAATGCTGCCTTGGAGAGCCAAGGGTGATAGGTTTTGGCATCAGGGCTTGGATCGGCATCTCTTTGCCTCCCTCTCCCTGGTATGCTGTCTTGGTCCTCTCCTGGCTACCTTAGCTCTGCTCAGTTTCCAGATCTTTAATTCTTCTGTTCCCTTCTGCCTTCCTCCCCCAGGGAAGGCTCAGCTCTCTCGGACTCAGTACTCTTTGCTCCTGGATCAGAAACAACACAGCTGAGAGAAGGTTCTCAGGGAATCTCAGGTTACCCATTCTCTCTCCGTCCCTGCCCCACTCTAACCTCATGCCCTTGATCTTCTCTGATTCTCCCTGAATTTTGCCCATAGAATTGTAACTCCATATGCAATACTCATTATCTACTGCATCTCTATCTCCATTCCCATCTCATCCTTGATCCTCCCAGAAATCTCCTCACTGCCTGACACTCTGAGATGAGATTTGCTGGCTGCTACACTTCCAAGAGGCCAGAACAAGGACAATTATGGTCAGGCCCTTTGCCATTCCCTCCATTGAGGGGTGTCCATGGGCCAGAATCTCCAAGGCCTTTTGGCCTCTGGAAAGGAGATAGAAGTGGGGTGGGCAACAAATATTTATTAAGGGCTTCCTGTGTGCCTGCCACCTTGCTAAGCTGAGGATAAGCCAACATAAAGACAGCCTCTGCCCTCAAGTAGTTTATATTCTAAAGGGGAATGAAGAATATAAAGGAGAAGTAAAAAGAAGATTGAAGAGAGAAGGAACCTCAGAGAGTTCATAGAGGTGAAGTCTGGATAGTCAAAAGTATAGTCAGCAAGATGAATGAAGAATGGCCTGCTTGGGCCTTGCCCCCAAGATTGAGGTCTGGTAGATAGGTGCTATCTTTAGAAGATGCTGTTATTAGAGATGGAAGAGACCTTAGAAGTCATCAAGTCCAACATCTTCATTTTATAGATGAGGAAACTGAGTCTCAGGTCAAATGACTTGCCCAAGGTCACATAGCTAGAAAATATCTGAAGTGGGATTTAAAACCTAGCTTTCCTATATGCTTTGCATGATTGTGTGAAAGGGAATTTAAAACTCCCTTTGTTCTTTTTAACTTAATCAATTAAGAACTTGGAGTGTCCCTCCTTTCACAATTAGTAAGATATTTGAAGATCCTTTTACAAGAAAGCTCACACCTTCAGTGAAAAGAAGTTCCCACACTCAAGAGACAGGAAGTGGATCCTACAGCACTGGGCAGTGCCAGGCAAATTAAGAAACTATGATTGGTTCCTGATATGTGATAGACCAGCCCACAATGAAAGGAAGTAGAAACCAGAGAGACAGGAAGTGATCTGGGAAAAGGGCTTATAAAATGCGAGACCAAAGAGCTGAGAATTCATTCTGCATTGGAGACTGGGCCTGAAAGAGGATTCTGTGTTGAAATTCATTCTGCATGGGGGTTTGGCATTGGTGGCTCTTGCTGAATGAGAGATTCTGCATTGGAGATTCTGCTAAAAGAGGGATTCTGCGTTGGTGGCTCAAGGAGCTCGGCTTCAGTGACTAGCTTGGGTTGAAGAGACCCTGGCTGGAGACACTGACTTTTTGGCTCTTCTCCTGTCTTTGGTGGGATGCTCTCTTCAGTGAGGTTCAGTCATTGTAGCATCAGACTCTCTTTTGGTTGGTGAAATGCTAGGCTGGAGACACTCTCATGGGCTGGTAAGATTCACACTTGCAGTCTGGAAGCACTTGGATCCGGACTTAGGGCATTTAGCTAGGCAATATTTTCAACCTCCATTCTACATTTCCCTCCCTTTACTAATTTGCTGTAATAAAGCTACTAAAGCTACTAACATACTCATTGTTTAATTTTTAATTATTATAAATGGTGACCATAACTGTTGTAACTCTTACAATTTGGCACAACACCCTACTTAATTACAATTGCATACATATAATTTATATCAGATTGCTTACTGTTGGAATGGAGGAGGAGGAGGAGGGAGAGAATTCGGAACTCTTTAAAAAAAGAATATTAAAATTTGTTTTTATGTGTGATTGAGAAAAAATATTAAAAAATAAAATAAAACTAGACTTTCCCAGCTCCAGGTCTAGAGTTCTTTCTATTATCCCATAACGCCTCTCTAGTCCCTCTAAGTCAAGAGATCTTTATCTGGGTTTCCCAAATCCCCACCCCCAAAAGGTCCATAGATAGATTTTCAGAGTGTCTGTGAACTTGGATGGGAAAAAAATGACATCTGAATTACATTTAACACTATTTGTTCCTGTTGTACTGCTATATCTTTTATTTTATGCACTTAAAAACATTCTGAGAAGGGATCCATAGACTTCACCAAACTGCTAAAAGGATCTATGGCACAAAACATGTTACAAACTCCTAATCTAAGGTCCCTTCTGGGCCAATAGACCATAATCTAATGAGGTCAGCAGGATTCCTCTCTTTTTATGAATGAAGCTAAACAGCTTTTTCTATTCCTTTTCCAGCCTATTTTTTCTTAGCCTCATACTCTTTTCACAGAGGAAAGTCAAAGGAAAATCCATATCAACTGGGATCCTCTGATTTTTCATACTTCCAGGCATCAGGAGCCAATCTTCCCTCTTCTAGAAAACTCCTATTAAGCCTTCTGCCTTAACTACCTTTCAAACTCATAATCAAAGTAGTTCTCTCAATAAGACGGGGTCCTTGAACAAGAGGAGACCTCCATATTGGAGGAAATCTCCCAATGGGACATATCTCCAAAGAGGAAGAGAAAGAATGCTGATTTTGGTATCAGAGGACCAGGGTTTAAATCCTACCTCCAGCACTTTTCTGTGGGAATTTGGCCAAGTCAATTAATCTCTTTTAGGCCTTAGTTCTTTCATTTGTAATACAAGAGAACTGGAGGGGCAGCTAGGTAGCACAGTGGATAGAGCACCAGGCCTGGAATCAAAAGGACTGGACTTCAAGTCTGGCCTCAGATATTTCCTAGCTGTGTGACCCTGAGCAAGTCACTTAATCTCAGTTTACTACCCTTTTCTTCTTTTCTGTCATAGAATTGATACTGAGAGAAAATGATTTTTGAAAGAGAGAAAGTGGGGGAAGGAAGGGAGAGAGGGACAAGGGGTAGAAAGACAGAGACAGAAAGACAGAAATGAAGAGAGTGAGGGAGAGACAGAGACAGAGAGACAGAGAGAAACAGATGGAGAGATAGAGAGAGGGAGAGAGACAGATAGACACAGACAAGAGAGAGATAGAGTTAGACTTAGCTGGCCTCTGCTGTCATTTCCAGCTCTATCTATATCTATGATCCTATGAGATAAATCATTTGACATCTCTGGATTTCACTGTTTCCTTATCTGTAAAATAAGGAGGTTAAACTAGACAATCTCTGGGGTCCCTTCTATCTCAAATCTACAATCCTATGATCCTTCACATCTGCTCAGTTGTCCCAGGACCCCTGGAGACCTGATCATTGTTTCTGTAGGTGCTAGCATGGGTAGGATGATTGCTTCAAGAAACCTGGGTTCTCACAGGGTCAGAGCTCAAGACAGGCATTCCTACAGTCAATTACTGATGGTGGTTGGTCTTGGGGCTTAGAAAGGAGAAAACTGAGAAGGGAGGGTAAGAAGCAGGCATATGACTTTAACAGTCATCATCCAGGCAGCAGAGAGATATGTAATGCAGGTGGTGACTGAGGCATGACTAGAGATTTTCATGCCTGGGGCCTGACTCCTTCCTGCTACCCCCACCTAAATTTACGGAACCAAACTGTGGGAAAACAATCCTGTCATTTTAACTCTATTTATAAATCTCTCAAAGCTTTTATGAGGTCCTTTTCCTTTTTTTTTCCCCCTCTGCTCACAGCTTGGCCAGAGCATTGCCATTTACACAGAGTAAATCAAAGAAAATGGATTATTATCACAGGACAAAGACCAAGCTGGGACATTTGCCAGAGACCCTGGGGGTTTCCCCACCTCCTTCAGGATTTATTACAGTGAAAGAACTAGAACACCTCTCCTCTTGAATTTCATCATAATGGGGCACAATATGTTTATGCTCTATGTTTCATTCTCTTGTAAAATTCTACTCCCAGCAGAATTTTTAAATATTAGAAGGTAAGCAAAACCACAGTACAAAGTCATTTGTCAATCTCATTGATTATAATTTGTTGAGTACCTATTGTGTGCCAGGCACAGTTAGGCACTGGGGAGAGATTTTGTTGTTTTTGTTGTTATTGTTGTTAAATTGTTTCAATTGCATCCAGCTCTTCATGATCCCATTTGGGGTTTTCTTGGCAAAGATACTGGAGTGGTTTGCCATTTCTTTCTATAGAAAATTCAACAAATGAGGAAACTGAGGCAAAAAGAGTAAAATGACTTACTAGGGATCATACAACTAATAAGTGTCTAAGTCTAGATTTAAACTCGGAAAGATAAGTCCTTCTAATTCCAGGCCAGGCACTCCATCAACTGTGCAGTATAATTATTCCACTGGAGATAGATACAAGAACAAAAATGAAAAAGTCCTTGCCTTTAAGGAGTTTACCTTCTATCAGTAGGGATAATATGTACCTATATAAATATGTGTTTATGTGTATGATGTATTTTATATGTATAATATGCATGTGTATGTAAATGTATAATATACATACAGTGCATATATATTTATTTTAAGATAATTTGGAGAGAGAAAATACTAACAGTTGAGTGGAGGAGGATATGGAAAGACTTCACATTGAAAGTGATGCTTGAGTTGAGCTTTGAAGAGAACTAGAGATTCTAAGAGTTGGAGATGAGGAGAGAGTATACCTGAGAGGTGGACAAAAAAGTGTCATATGTGAAGAAGAGCAAGAATAACATATTGGAGACCATAGACTGGTTAAACCATTGTAGTAGGGGCAATACCCTAGCCTTCCCCCCCAAGCAAGTTAGGATAGTTCTTCCTTAAAAGGCATTGAGATCATTCTTAAGAGTTAGTTCATTGGACTAAAAACTTAGGCTGTAGATGGCACTTTCTTATCACCTGGGTACAAAACAGCCACAAGGAGCTCCAGGCTTGCTCTCTGATATTTGGCTATTGGATCAAAATTCAGATAAAAGTACCTCCTTTAGCTAAATCAACTCGAGGTGTTTTCAATGCCTGTCCTTCTTAACCTGCTATGACTAAGTAAATGCCTTTTGTTAATTATTGAACACTCTACAAATGTCAAGTTTTATTCAGATATTGAATTAAACTACCAAGGTACTGGCCTGAGTCAAGGCCAGCTAAGAAAATCTTTCAATTTGAATAGACTTTTTTTTTGGTTGTTTCTAATTATTTATATAGCTGAAAGCTATGGCTTTCATTTATGGCAACCATCATATCCAAATCATGTTTCCTCATAAATTAGGGATGGGGAGAGAGTTACTTTAATTAAAAAAAAAAACATTCAAGCACCCTTTTTTTATGATAATAGTGGCTCTAGTGAGGAAAGGGTCCCAGATTTGGATTCAGACAATCTGAATTTGAATCCTACATCTGCCAAAGCCATAGCCTATAAAACTTTGAGTGGCCTAAGTAAGCCACCTGTCCCCTCTTGTCCTTCATTTCTTCATCTGAAAAATGAACAAGTTGGACCAGGTACTCTCTAAGGTCTTTCTAATCTCTTAATGTCACAACAGCTTTCAACTTCATCATTCAACTGAAAATACCCTTTTCAAAGTCATCAATGATGAGATCTCTCTCTCTCTCTCTCTCTCTCTCTCTCTCTCTCTCTCTCTCTCTCTCTCCCCCTCTCTCTCTCAGCCCTTACCTTCTGTCTTTGTATCAATTCTATGACAGAAGAGCAGCAAGGACTAGGTAATTGGGGTTAAGTGATTTGCCCAAAGTCACACAACTAAGGAAGTGTCTGAAGTCATATTTGAATCCAGGTCCTCCCAACTCCAGGCCTGTAATTTTATCTACTGTGCTACTAGCTCTCTCTTAATGATCTCTTAATTGCCAATATTATGATCTTTTCTCAGTCTTTATCCTTTCTTATCTACCTGTTGCATTTGACACTTTGGCCATCCTCTCCTCTTGATGACTTTCTCCTCTTTTGATTTTCATGGTGATACTTTCTGTTAGTTCTCCTCCTACTTGTCTGGCTGCTTCTTCTCCATTTTCATAATCTTTATCACATTCCCTTTAGTCCCAGGCCTCCTTCTCTCTATGTACTCTCTCTTGGTAACTTTATGAACTTTCATGGGTTTAACTATCTCATTAATGCAGAATCATAAATATATAATATATACATGTACATGTATATGTCTGTAAATATGCATATATCTACATTTATATTTATATATAGTTATCTCCAGTTTTTTCCCTGAGCTTAATTCTCATATCACCAATTACCTGCTGGATATTTGAAACTAGATATTCTAGAGACATTTCAAACTTAATGTATCCAAAAATGAATTTAGAATTTCACCTCCCCCTTTCCCCAAATAATATTTTCCTCTTTTTCAATCTTCCATAGCCATCTTTTTTTGAAATCTTTTTTTTAAAACCCTTAACTTCTGTGTATTGGCTCCTAGGTGGAAGAGTGGTAAGGGTGGACAATGGGGGTCAAGTGACTTGCCCAGGGTCACACAGCTAGGAAGTGTCTGAGGCCAGATTTGAACCTAGGACCTCCTGTCTCTAGGCCTGACTCTCAATCCACTGAGCTACCCAGCTGCTCCTTCCATATCCTTCTAATCTCCCAGACTCATAATCTCAACATTATACTCAGATCCTCACTCTTTCTGTCCAATCAGCAATACAATCTTACCATTTTTACCTCCAATATCTTTTGAATTATACTCCTTCTCTACTCAGATAGTCACAACCTCAGTTCAGGCCCTCTTGCCTGGATGACTGGAACAGCTCCCTAATTAGTCTCCCTCAATCATCTCTCTTTCTCTCTCTCTTTCTCTCTCTCTCTCTCTCTCTCTCTCTCCACTCTACTCCATCCTATACATTGCTATCAAAGTAATTTTCCTTAAATAGAGAACTGACTTTATGATTCCCCTTCTCAATCAACTCCAGCAACTCCCAGTTGTCTCCAGGATGAAATATAAACACTGTTTTACTTTTAAAGCTCTTCACAACCTGGCCCCAGACTATCTTTCCAGCCTCATTAAACATTACTTCCCCTGATGAATTCTTCCATCAAGCCAAATTAGCCTTCTTTCTGTTCTTTGCACACGATTGTCCACCTCCTGTCATTGTGTGTTTTTTCCTGGTGGTTTCCCAAGCCTAGAATGCACTCCTTCTTCACCTCCTAATAGAATCCCTCTATTCCTCTGGGATGAATCTCAAATACATGAAGCCTTTCCTGATTCCCCCACTTGAGAGTACCCAGCCTTCCAAACTGTTGTTTAGTTATTCAGTTGTGCCCAACTCTAGTTATTCAGGTGGTCTGTATGAGGTTTTCTTGGCAAAGATTCTGGAGTGGTTTGCTATTTCTTTCTCTGGTGGATTGGGCAAAAAGAGGTTAAGTGGGTTAAGTGACTTTCCCAGAGTCACATGGCTAGGAAATGTCTGCATCTAGATTTGAACTCAGATCTTCCTGACTCCAAGCCCAAAGCTCTAACCATTGAGCTATCTAGCTCTCTCCCTTAACAAACTACCTTCCATTTAACTATTTTTGTATTTATTCCTATAATATTTATTCTGGGTATACTTACATATGCCCTTGTTATTTTCTCTGTTCTAATGTTAACTGCTTTTCATTAGGATGCCATTGAGCAGGGATTCATGGTCATGAAAAAAGAGGTTATGCCCCCAGGACAGATCATTATAAGAAGGTTTAGAAGAATTGACATTTCACAGCATTGGGTGCAGCCAGGTGGCTCAGTAGATAGAGAGGTAGACCCAGAGATGGGAGATTCAGGATTCAAATCTGATTTCAAATACTTCCTAGCTGTGTGACACTGGACAAGTCACTTCACAGCCATTGCTTAGCCTTTACTGCTCTTCTGCCTTGGAAACAATATATTGGATTGATACTAAGACAGAAGGTAAGGCTTAAAATAAGTAAATAAATTTCATGGCATCATAGATTTAGGGGAAACTGGGGGCCAGCAACAGGGATAGTAAGTGGCAGAGCCAAGAGTTAACCTAGATCCTCTAATCTCAAACTCAGCACTCTGGAATCTAAGCTCTAAATAAGTTCTAAAACAGTGAGGTATCCTACTGAAAGAATCCCACCTGTGACACTAGCTATGTGAACCTGAGCACCTTTATCTTTCATTCTCAGCTTCCTCATATGTAAAATGGGGATGATAATTTTTTTTGTTTTATTTTTTTTAATTTTTCCCATGGTTTCACGATTCATGTTGTCTCTTTCCCCTCCTCCCTCCCCTCCTGGAGCTGACAAGCAATTCCACTGAGTTATACATGTATTATCACTCAAAACCTATTTCCATATTATTCATTTTTGTAATAGAGTAATCTTTTAAAACCAAAACCCCAAATCATATACCCATATAAACAAGTGATAAATCACATATTTTTCTTCTGGATTTCTACTCCCACATTTCTTTTTCTAGATGTGGATAGCATCCTTTCTCATAAGTCTCTCAGAAATGTCCTGGAAATTATAGTAATATTATTGTATTTACTTCATAGAGTTTTTGTTGGACAAAAATGACTAGTATATGTAAAGCACTTTCTAAAACTTTAAATTGCGACAGGAGGGGCAGCTAGGTTGCACAATGGATAGAGGGTCACTCCTGAGGAGGATCTGGATTCAAATACGGCCTCAGACACTTCCCAGCTGTGAGACCCTGAGCGATTCACTTAAGCCCATTTGCCTAGCCTTTACCCTTCTGTCTTAAGAGTTGTTATAAAAATAAAAATTAAGGGTTAAAAAAAAAACCAAACAAACCCAAAACACTACTACAAAGGTATCAGCAAGTAGCATTCTATTATTTTCTTCCTTCTGTGTGATTTTATTTGACATTGGTTTACAAAGCACTTAATACTATGAGGTAGATAATCTAAGTATTATCCCCATTTTATGAATGAGGAAACTGAGGCTCAGCCAGAGGAAATGACTTGCCCATGGTCTCACAGCTAAAGTTCAGAGCTGGGATGTGAACCTAGGCTGACTTTATGCCACTCATTCTTTTTACTCTATCCCATTTCTGGATTCTATTTTATCCTAAAGCCACCACACCCCCATTAGCTAATTAAGATGGGTACAAAGTAAGTGCTTAGCCTTGGGCAGAGTAGGCTCAGAGTAAAGAATCACCCTGGTGGAGGCCATTCTGGGAATTTGGGCTGGTTGTCAGTCAAATAAGCAATGAACACACATTTCTTAAAAAAAAAGTGTATTTTTTTTAATTTAAAAAATTTAAATATAACTTTCCCCAGTTACATGTGAAAACAATGTTTAACTTTTGTTTTTTTATAGTTTTGAATTCCTAATTCTCGCTCACCCTTCCCTCTTCATTGAGAAAGCAAGCAATGTGATAAAGGTTATACTTAATGTGCAGTCATGCAAAATGTATTTCCACATTTGTCATGTTGTTAACACAAATTTCTTTTTCTTTTAACCCTTAATTTCTTTTCTAGTATAAAATCTAAAGAAGAGTGGTAAAAAAAAAATATTTTTTCACCCAGTGGAATTGTGCATTGGCTATGGGAGGGGGCTTGGAGGAGGGAAAGGAAAGAACATGAATCATGTAACATGGAAAATTTTTCTTAATTAATCAAGTAAATAAAATTAAAAAAAAAATAAAAAAGAACCAATACTTGCTATTGATTCTAAGCCAGAAAAAAAAATATTTTTCCGTGGTTACATGATTTATGTTCTTTCCCTCTCCTTATTCTTTTTTTTTTTTAAACTTACTTCCATCTTGGAATCAATGGTCATTCTAGTTTAGGCTGGTTCATTCAGTCAAATACTGGAAGGGAGGGCACTACCTTTTGGATAGATCAACAAAGTCTTTTTTTTTTTAAATCCTTACCTTCCATCTTGGAGTCAATACTATGTAACCTTACGGGTTAGGCAATGGGGGGTCAAGTGACTTGTCCAGGGTCACATAGCTGGGAAGTGTCTGAGGTCAAATTTGAACCCAGGACCTCCCATCTTTGAGCCTAGCTCTCAATCCACTGAGCTACCCAGCTGTCCCCTAAGAAAGTCTTCTTATAGAAGGTGGTACTTAGGTTGAGAACTGAAGGAAGTGAGGGATTCCATAAGGAAGATGTGAGAAGGCATGAAAGAGAACCAGTACAAAGACCAGGAGACAGTAAATGGAATGCTTGGAGTGTGTGAGGGACATAGAGAAGGCCATTTTTAGTTGGACTGTTAAATTTGGGGAAGGGAGTCATTTATAATGTGGAAAGGAAGCTTTCAAAGCCACCTGAGTTTATATTTGATCACTTTGGCAGCTTTTTGGAAGATGGATTGGAATAGGAAGATGCTTGGGTCAAGGGCCAGTTAGGTCAATGGCCAATTAGGAGGCCCTTACTGAAGTAGATATGAGAGAAAATAAGGGTCCAGATGAAGGCTGTGGCCACAGGAATAGAAAAATGGGTCAGGTGGAAGAGATGCAGTGGAGAGAAATAGTAAGGCCTGATTTGGTTGGCTATAAGGGGTGAGGGAGAGTGAGGAGTTGAGAAAAACAAAGGTTATACACTGAGATGCTGGGAATAATGATCGTGCTTACACTACAGCAGAAGTGGTAAGGTTTGAAAGAGGGGAGAGTTTTTTTTTTAAGGGGGAGTAAAGAATGAGTATGGTTTGGGACATGTCGAATTACAGAAATCTCTGGGACAAATGTACAATAGAATATGGAAATAGAGGGATAGGACAGGATTTGGTTTGGGGAGTCACCTGCAAAAAAAGATTATAACGAAACTCATGGGAACCAGTGATATCACTGAAAGAAAATGGAGAGAGAAGAAAGCCTGGAAGGTTGGGGGGGGGGGGAGTTGTGATATGCAGAGCCAGCAAAGAATATGAATAAGAATATGATAAAAACAGGTAGAAAAACAAGAAGAAATGAATAATGAAAGTCTAGAAAACAAAGGAGAGAAAGACAAGTAACAGTGGTAAATTCATCAGAGGGGTCAAGAAGAATGTTTTTATTTGGTCATTTCAATTGAGTCCAACTCTTTGTGACTCCATTTGGTGTTTTCTTGGCAAGGATCCTGGAGTGGTTTGCCATTTTCTTCTCCAGATCATTTGACAGATGAGGAAACTGAGGCAAACAGGGTGAAGTGACTCACCCAGGGTCACCCAGCTAGGAAGTGTCTGAAGCCATATTTGAACTCAGGAAGATGAGTCTTCCTAATCCAAGCTGCTCATCAAGAAGAATAAGGACTCAGAAAAGATTATCGGTATTAGCAATTTAGAAATTGTGGGTAAGTTTGGGAAGAGCAATTTCTGTTGAGTGATGAAAACTGAATTGCCAAGGGTTGAGAAAGGAGTGAGGGAAAAGGAAGTGGAGACATAGAATATAAACAGCATTTTCTAAGAGCTTGGTTGAGAAATAAAGGAAAAGTATAGTATGGTAGCTTGAGGGGATAGAAGGGTCTAGTAAAGTTTTGAGTTCCTGCCTCCTGTAAAAGGAGATATTGTAGGTTATGACTAGTTGCCTCAGTCAACCTATCCCTATAAATGTGAGTGATAGTTGTGACAAAGGAGTTGGAAAAAAAGACTCTCCAGGATTTTTTTTTTAAGGAAATAGACTTGATATGAGGCAGGAATGATTGAGATTTTATTTTCACCTTGGAGAAGTCTTTTCTCTCTCTTTCTCTCTCTCTCTCTCTCTCTGTAAAATGGGGATATCATAACTAGTTCACAGAATCATTGTGAAATTATGTATGTAAAATCATATTATAAACTGTGAAGTTTTCCTCTAAAATTTTTAAGAGCCTTTCCTTATTTTTTTCTCCTTCCTTCTAACACCTCCCTGCTTCATCTCTACTTATTTTAAACCATTCTCCAGTCAGCTGCAAAAATAGTTTTTCCTAAAATATAAATTTGACCATGTCATACTTTCTCTCCTTCGTCGGACTCTATTGTCTCCCTGTTACTTTCAGGATCAAACAGAAAATACACTGTTGGGCATTTAAAGCCCTTAACAGCTTGGTCCCTTCCAACCTTTCCAGTCTTCTTAAAATTAATAATTCTCCCACATACCTTCTAGAATCCAGCTACATTGGTCTACTTGCAATTCCTCAAACAGGACACACCATATCTCACCATATCCCTTCTCCATGAATTCACACTGGTTGTTTCTGTGACTAGAATAGATCTGGAAGTCATCTGCAAAGACATAATAATTAAATCCCTGAAAGCTGGTGATGCTACTGAGAGAGAGTGTAGAGAGAGAAGAGGGACTGGGATAGGACCAGCCTGTCTTTGTCTCCAACTCCCTGACTTCTCAAATCCCATTTTTTATTGTAGTTTTTCAGTCATGTACATCTCTCTGTGAACCTATTTGGAGTTTTCTTTACCAATGCATTGGAGTGGTTTGCCATTTACTTCTCCAGTTCATTTTGCTGAAGAGGAAACTGAGGCAAACAGGGCAAAGTGACTTGCCCAGGTCTGTCACACAGTTAGTAGTCACACAGTTAATAAATGTCTGAGGCTGGATTTGAACTCATTGAGATTAGTTTTCCTAATTCCAAGCCCACATCCACTGCATCACTTAGTTTGCCCCACCAAATCCCATCTGCAAGAAGCCTTTTTCAGGCTCTACCTCCTCTAGTGTCTTCCCTCTAAGATTACTTTGTATGTCAGTAAAATTTTTTTTTTTTTTTCCCCCATTAGAATGTTAGCTTCAGTGGGCAGCTGGGTAGCTCAGTGGATTGAGAGCCAGGCCTAGAGACAGGAGGTCCTAGGTTCAAGTCTGGCCTCAGACACTTCCCAGCTGTGTGACCCTGTGTGATCACTTGACCCCCACTGCCTAGCTCTTACCACTCTTCTGCCTTGGAGCCAATACACAGTATTGACTCCAAGATGGAAGGTAAGGGTTTAAAAAAAACAAAAAACAAAAAAGAATGTTAGCTTCTGGGGCAGCTAGGTGACTCAGTGAATAGAGTGCCAAGCCTAGAGATAGGAAACCCTGGGTTCAAATATGACCTCAGACACTTCCTGGCTGTGTGACCCTGGGCAAGTCACTTAACCCCCAATTGCTTAGCCTTTACTGTTCTTCTACTTTGAAACTCATACTTAGTATCAATTTTAAGACAGAAGGTAGGATTTTTAGAAAATTTGGGGGTGGGGGGGCAAGGAAGTACATGGAAGAAGGACTGAGAAGGAGGGAGGAATAAGAATGTTAGTCCTTTAGAAGGGGATTCCTTAGGGACTAAGATTACAAAGGGAAGGTAGACAGAAATCTTAAGAGGTAGAGCTTTGGAGAATTGGTAAATTCCTCTGTGATATCTATATGGAGTGGGGCAAGGAGGTGGAAATTCCCCATTTCTAATCCTGTCTCCTGGAGTACTGACCCAAGGAGCACGTTCCTGTGTTTTAATTTCAGGGGAGGGAGCATCAGTAGAACCCGGGAGGAAAAGGGAAGCCATCTCTCCAAAGTGATACATTTGTCACCAACCCAAAGCAGCAGGAGAGTCCCGGAGTGCTGGGGAGTGGAAAGGAATTGTCAACTATTAATAGAAAACAGTTGACTTTTACTTTGTAAGATTAAGACTCAATCATTTCCCATTTAAAGGCTCATAGCCTTAAGCTCCCTTTTGGCTTGGCCACAGTTCTCTAGAGGACAGCTTTGTGACAGGGGGCAGAAATTCTAAAATCCTCTTCAGGACTGGCCAGGAAAGGGTGGAAGGTTTTCAACCTCCAGACGGCAGGAGGAGCAAGGGAGCTTTTCTTCCTAGATTACAGACCATGCAAAAACCAGGTTGCTAGTGGGAGCTAGAAGGAAGAGGGTGAAGTGGCATGAATAGAAGTGAAGCATGGAAATGGAGACTGGAGGTGGAGGGGAAGAAGAGGAGTCTGATACAGGAGGAGATCAAAGTCCTGGGATCAGCTCTGACAGACCCCAGAATTGGAAATTAACAGATTTTTTATTTCCTCTACAAAAATGCAGAAGAGGAGATTTGTCTACAATGCTCCCCCCATACCCTACCCCACCCCATGATGTTATTCAATCATTTCAGTTATGTTTGAGACCCTATTTGGGATTTTCTTGGCAAAGATGCCGGAATGGTTTGTCCTTTCCTTCTCCAGCTCATTTTATAGTTGAGGAAACTGAGGCAAACAGTGACGTGATTTGCTCAGGGTCACCAGGTAGTAAGTGTCTGAGGTCTGATGGAATTCAAGAAGATGAATCTTCCCAACTCCAAGCTTGGAACTCTTGGCATTTATCTCCCCTAATGGCTCTTTTATCTCCTCTCAATTCTTCCTTCTCCAGTCAACTCTTGCTAAAGATGACCATCCATCAGGTGATGGTCTCCTAGAATAATTTGCATTTGAATCTGACAGAGCTTTAACCAGGGAAGATTTCAGGAAGCAGTCACAGCTTGAGTGGAACAGCCCCTAAGCCTTCTAGTCACCCTCCCTTCATCCTTCCTGGCTTTCAAGACAGCTCAAAGCTCATTTCCTCTGGGGAACCTCCTTTGGCTTACCAGAATTTAGCCACAAATCCAGCTAATACTATCCTATATTTGTACAACACTTCTTATTTCTCAAAGCCCTTTCATATGCATTGTATCCTTTAATTCTCCCAACAGTCTTGTGAGGTAGACAGGACCGGAATGGTACATTCCAATTTTATAGATAGGGAAACCAAGGTGTATAAAGATGAAGTGGCTTAACTGAGGTAAAACAGCTAGCTAGTGATATAGCCAGGACTGGAGCCTAGACTAAATGTCCTTACAGTGTAAAGTTTATACTATACTATTCATTGTCAACTGGGTTTTTGGAACTCCCAAGTTTACCCCTGTCCTTTGGGAACTTACCTTAAGAGAAGTCCTAAACAGACCTTGCTCCAACTGAACAATAAACCTTAAAGTACTTAATGATCCCAATTTAGGTAGGATTAGTAGATAATCAAATCTTAAGTACCCTTTTTGTCCTAGAAGTTTCTCCTAGAGTATCAGAGACCTCTTCCCAGGTTGTCCACCCAGCCCCTGGCTGGAATCCTCTATTTGTATCCATGGTAGAACATCAGCCTCTCCCTAATAATCCAGCCCCGGTCTCCTCATTCCCCGGTAGCAGTTGTAAAGCTAATCAATCCTACTTCCCTGCACTTTATTCTCCAAAAGGTATATAAGACCTCTATGTTCTATTACTTTATGGAAAATCATCCTTGGCGGTGCATTTTCCCAGAGACATTGTATCCAGAGTCACAGAACTTTGGCTCCATGTGGTATTAAGCACTGACTCTGTGTGGCAGCCAAATCTTGAGCACAGTCTCTTGTTCTGATTAAAGAGTTGTTCTTTCTGACTGCTTTAGTGGTTCTGTGTTTTTCAAGTTTGACACCATCTTCCAGATAAATTCCATGCTGGCTACTAGCTCAGCCTCTCCCTCAGAAAAGTTGACTATAGTTTTATTAAACCCTTACCTTCCATCTTAAATCAATATCAAATATTGGTTCCAAGGCAGAAGAGTCCTGTCAACCTTAAAAAACACAGAACCACTAAAGTAGTTAGAAAGAACTTTTAGACAAGGAAGATAATGCTCTAATCATCCACTACAGAGTCAAGTGCTAGATACTACACAGAGACAAAGCTCTGGGACTCTGGAGAAAAGCCCCGCCAAAGGAGATTTTCCAATGAGCTGAAGAACTTGGGGTCTTATATGCTTTTGGGGGAATAAAGGAAATGGAAGGTTCAATTGATTGGCTTTACAAAGGACACAAGGGAAGGCGGAGTCCAGCTAGGTACTCCACTGACTTGGGAAAGGCTGATGCTTTACAATGGATACCTGGAAAGGATGTTTCCAGCCTCGGGCTGGACTACCAGGGAGAGGCCTCTGATACAAAGGGGAAAACTCCTAAGACAAAAGGGTACTTAAGATTTGATTATATCTACTAATTCTATTTAAACTGAGATCTTGAGTAACTTTAGGTTTATTGTTCATTCTAAGACAAGGTCCCCCTTAGGACTTCCCTTAAGGCAAGTTTCCAAGGGACTGGGGAGATTCCATAAAACCAAATTGATAGTACTAAGGGCTAGGCAATGGGGTTTAAGAGACTTGCTCAAATGTCTGAAGCCTGATTCGAATCCAGGACTTCCTGGCTCTTTTTCCACTGAGCCATCTAGCTGCCCCCCAGTGAAGATGACTGTTGGATATAGTGTATATGTAGCACACAGAACACTTTCACATGAGACAATTTATAGATCAATATTCACCATAGCTCCTGAGCCCCTACTGATGTATTTGCTTTTAACAACCTAATCAGAAAAGATAAACTAGTTTTAAGCAAAAGACATTTTATCAAATAGTAGAATAAATTAAATGAAAACATAACATTTCCTTTTCTTAGGTTCCATCCTACCACTAGGGACTCTCTCTCTCTCTGTCTGTCTCTCATCTAAAATATGGGCACAGGAATGGAGAGGCACATACAAAAAGACATGTGTGGGGCAGGGAGAATTCCTGGGGTGCTTCATCTTTGATGCTACAGAGCTGCCAATGAACTCTGGTTCTGTCATGACACTGCTCTCCCATGCTTTCTGCTGGGTAGTATGTCTCCACTTTCTCTGGAAGAAGCTAGAAGAATCTCTGAGATATTTCTGGTCTGTAGCTGCATACTTGATGGGCTACCCTCTGCTACCATCTACTGGTCTTTAGTCCCTTTGGACCATTTGCTGCTCTCTGCTAACATCTGCTGGAACTTATCAGTTGGTGAACCTTTCCCTTACTAGGGAAGACTGAGGTGCTTTTGGTCCAGATAGCCTAAGGCAGTGTTTTTTACACCTAATGCAGCAATGCTCTCTGCTTTTTAAAAAAAAATGACTATGCCTACCCATACTTTTCATAAAACAATCTCTTCAAATAAATTTAACTTGTATTTTATTCAAAGAAAATTTAAAATAGAGTACAATTTTAAGACAATGCCTAAACAATTCTTAAACCTAAAACCAAAATGAGTATTTTTAAAAAAACCCTCACCTTCCACCTTAGAATCACTACTGTGTATTGGTTCCAGGGCAGAAGAGCCATAAAGGTTAGGTAATGAGGGTCAAGTGACCTGCCCAGAGTCACATGACCTCCTGTCTCTAGGCCTGGCTCTTAATCTACTGAGCTACCCAGCTGCCCCCAAAAATGAGCATTTAAAAAGAAAACTGATATCTTACGGAAATGAATGATACTAAATATATATATATATATATAGATAGATAGATAGATAGATAGATAGATAGATAGATAAATATAACATCTTTTGATATTTTTAACCTGTATACAAATAAGTAGGCAGTGTGGAGTATTGGATAGAGTGCTGAACTTGGATTTAGGAAGTGGGATCATTTCAGTTGTATCCAACTCTTCATGACCCCATTTGAGGTTTTCTTTTCTTTTCTTATTTTAAACATTTATCTTCTGTCTTAGGATCCAAATGGTATATTGGTTCCAAAGTATAAGAATGGTATGGGTTAGGCCAGTGATGGTGAACCTTTTAGAGACTTAGTGCCCAAACTGCAACCCTCATGCCCCGTGTGAGCCCCACCCCCTTTCCCCAGACAGGAGAAAGAGGAAGCACTCCCATTGGGCTGCTGGGCAGAGGGTGGGGTCCATGTGAGAAATATCCTCAGGTTTGGTGGAGAGGCAGAGGGGAGGAGCCCCCTCCAGCATGTGTGTGCCATAGGTTTGCCAACACTGGGTTAGGCAATTGAGGTTGTAACTTGCCCTAGGACAGTGATGGTGAATCTTTTAGAGAAGTGCTGGGCCCCTCCCCCACCCCACTCCCCAGACCATGTACCAAGCCCCTCCTCCCCACTGAGTGCTGGGTGGGCCCTGCCCCCCACCTTTACCCCATACAGGGGAGGGAGAAATCACTCCCATTGGGCTGCTGGAGGGGCAGGGAGAAGTGAGGAATGTTCTTAGTGAGTATAGAGAGAGGGAGGGGAGTGGCCTGAGAACTCCACTCCCCTCCAGCTCTGCCATCTGTCTGTGAGCTTCCCCCTACCTCGCCCCCACTCCTGCAATCCCATTGGCTGCTGGGTAGAGGGCAGGGGATGTGAAAAGAAGTCATCAGGTATAGTGGAGAGGGGGAAGGGAGCAGCTCTACCCTAGTCCCTCTGCTTTTTTTAGTAATGAACTCTGGGGAGAGCAGGAGGACTGCATGCCCACAGAGAGCGCTCTGTATGCCATCTTTGGCACCTGTTCCATAGGTTCGCCACCACTGTCCTAGGAAATGCTTGAGGCCAGATTTGAACCCAGGATCTCCCATCTATAGACCTGGCTCTCAATCCACTGAGCCACCTAGCTATCCCCCACCTCCTCTCCCCCTTCCCCCCCAGTTTGAGGTTTTCTTGGCAAAGATAGCGGTGTGCTTTGTCATTTCCTTCTCTGGCTCGTTTGACAGATGAAAAAACTGAGGCAAACAAGGTTAAGTTAAGTAGCTTGTCCAGGGTCACACAATTAGTAAGTGTCAGGCCAGATTTGAAATCAGGAAGATGAATCTTCCTGACTGGAGCCCCCTGGCTCTAGCCACTGTACCACCTAGGTGCATATTAGGACTTGGGAAGAGCTAGGTTAAAAATCCACCTCTGACACTTTCTAGCTTCCTGAATAACCCTGGGAAAGTCACTTTAGCTCGCAATTCCTTAGTTTCTTTATCTAAAAAACAAAGGAGTTGTATTCAAGACCCCCAGCACATTCTAAATCTATAATCTTGTAGATTTCCAGTTTACAGATTTCACATTCAAAAGCCCCACACACATGGCATGGCTTATCTGTCTCCAATGAACAATGATGGGAGTGAAGAGGGAATGGCATGAGTCACTTCAGCTGCATACACTGCCCTTGACTGCTGTCAGTCACCTAGCACAGCCCTTCACTGCCCCAAGTCGAGCTCCTTTGCAATGGTGTACTAAATAATCTGGGGCAGCTAGGTATCCAAGTGGACAGAGAGCCAAGCCTAGAGTCAGGAACACTCCTCTTCCTGAGTTCAAATCTGACCTCAGAAACTCACTAGCTGAGTGACTCTGGGCAAGTCACTTCATCCTGTTTGCGTTGGTTTCCTCTTCTGTCAAATGAGTTGGAGTAGGAGATGGCAAACCATTCCAGTGTCTTTGCCAAGAAAATCCCAAATGGGATCACAAAGAATGAGTCAACAGCAACGTTAAATAATCACCACACTGCATTTGTTGGAGTAAATTTGCCTAGTCTCTCTTTTGTTGACTGTTTGAACTTTGTTTTCATTGAAAGGAGAATGTATTTGTGTGAGAGTTGTAGGAGAGAATAATCAATGACTGTGGCCATGGGCTCCAAGCTCTGAGGCCCCCAAAGGAGTCTTACCTAAGGCCATGAAAACGGGGCTGAGCTATGTAGCCAGCAGAAGCCAGTTGAATCCCTCAAGCCAGGATTAAGACTGTTCTTCTGACTGATCCTTTCCTTAGGCCCAGTCAATTATCTGATTTAAGAAAGATTATTATAACTCTTGTCAGATTCCTGATTCTTACTCTGCACTGGGGCTGCTGGGTGGCATTTTGGATAGAAAAAAGGTACTTGAAGTCAGGAAGACTTGCATTTAAACCCCTGGGTAAGTCATTTATTCGCTCTATACCTTGCTTTCCTCAACTGTAAAATGGATCTCAGTCGTAGTAGTCTACTAGTATACTTTCTCAAATAATGGTAATTATCTCAAAGAGTTATGAAGATCAAATTTGTAAGTAATAAAGCTTTTTGTTATTCCCTCAAACCACTTTGGGAACACCACCCAAAACCCTACTAAGGATCTGAATTTCTTTCCCATCTTCCCCCAATAAAGGTGACAAGATGTTATGAAAATAAATCTGGGGACAGGAACTGAAGAGTTGAATGAAGCAGGGATCTCGAACTGGTCCCTAGAACCTTTGTTTCTATTCTGGCCTTTATTATATGTATCTGTCAGCAACAAAATTCCTGATTTTTGTTTAACATTCTGGTCAGCACAAAAGTTGAGGTCTTGCTACGTGTATTTATATTACACGATATTAGAGAGTCCAAGTGATCCATGATGCATCTTCTTTGATGGTTTTCACTGGTGTAACTTATATTAGATTATTTAACACCTTGGGGATGGGGGAGGGAAGGAGAGACTCTGAATCATAAAGTCACAAAAAACAATTCATGTAATTGAAAAAAATTTTTTTGCATAAATAAAAAGTTATGGAGAAAATGTTAATAATGCAGATTAAATTTAAAAAATGTCAACCTTGATAAGCCGGGGACACTGGTCAATGAGCACATCAGGATTAACATTGCCAAAAACAAGGATGGGCTTGCCCCCATCTTGACATTGTGTGCTAGGGTTACCACAGAATCCTAGGAAAAGAGAAACTCCCCAAGTAGCCAGTCATTATGAAGGCAAAATTCTTCAGCAGAAGAGCAGAGGAAAAAAATCGAGGGTGTTGGTGGAGCCTGTTTCCTTGTGGTATAAAAATCTAATATTATTCAATAATATAAATGTCTTTATTAAACAGAGAGAGAGAGAGAGAGAGAAGAGACCACCTGGAGAGACAGGTGTTTAACTTTTTACCAGTGTACTTGGAGCTATAACCCACATAAAGAAAAGCATTTTTAAGTTTTCAATAATTTTTAAGAGTACATAGAGGTGGGGCAGTTGGGTAGCTCAGTGAATTGAGAGTCAGATCTAGAGACTGGAGATCCTAGGGTCAAATTTGACCTCAGACACTTCCCAGCTGTGTGACCCTGGGCAAGTCACTTAACCCCATTGCCTAACCCTAACCAGTCCTTCTGCCTTGGAGCCAATATACAGTATTGACTCCAAGATGGAAGGTAAGGGTTAAAAAAAAAAAAAAAAAAGAGTGCATAGGGGTTACCTAAACCAGGTAAAGGAAAAACAGAGAAAGGAAACTATAGGCCCCTTTCCCTAATGAATATTAATGCAAAAATTTTTAAATAAAATACTAGGAAGGAGATTATAGCAATATGTTACAAAAGTCATACATTACGACTGGCAGGTTTTATACCAGGAATTCAGGGCTGGATCAATATTAGGAAAACTATCAGACTAATTGACCATGTCAATAACAAAAACAACAAAAATCATGATTATCTCAATGGGTAGAAAAACATTTTTGACAAAATTCCCATTCCTATTAAAAACACTTGAAAGCATAGGAATAAATGGAGCCTTCCTTAAAATGTTAACTATTATCTATTTAAGACAAAGAATGAGCATTATTTGTAATGGGAATAAACTAGAACTCTTCTTGGTAAGATCAGGGGTGAAGGAAGGATGTCTGTTATCACCACTATTATTCAATATTACATTAAAAATGCTAGCTATAACAATAAAAAGAAAAAATCAATTGAAGGAATAAGAATAGGCAGTGAGGAAAGAAAAAGATTCTACTTTGCAGATAATAGGATGGTATACTTAAAGAACCCTAGAGAATCAACTTAAATCTAGTTGAAGCAACTTAACTTTAGCAAAGTTGCAGGATATAAAACAAACTCACTCAAAGCATCAGAATTTCTGTATACTATCCATAAAACACAGTAGGAAGAGAAAGAAAGATAAATTCTACTTAAAATAACTGCAGACCATATAACACATTTGGGAGTCTACCTGACAAAACAAACCCAGGAACTATGAGTGCACAACTGCAAAATACTTTTCATTCAGACAGATTTAAACAATTGGAGATATATTAATGGCTGATGGCTAGACTGAGCCAATACAATAAAAACGACAATTTTATCTAAATTAATTTACTTGTAAGATGCCAATCAAACTATTAAATAATTATTTCATAGATATGGAAAAAATACCAACAAAATTCATCTGGCAGAACAAAAGGTCAAGAATATCAAAGGAATCAATGAAAAAATGTGAAGGAAGGTGGCCTAGCAGTAACAGATTTCAAACCATTTTATAAAGCCCTAATCATCAAAATAAGCTGGTTCTGGCTAAGAAATAGAACGGTGGATCAGTGGACTAGATTAGGTGTGCAATATAGAGTGGTAAATGATTGTAGTAATCTATTGTTTGATAAACCCAAAGATCCAAAGCGTTTAGGTAAGAACTCATTATTTAACAAAACTTGCTTGGAATACAAAAGCAGTTTGGCAGAAACTCGACACAGACCAACATTATATACCATGGAAAGTTAAAATGGATACATGATTTAAACATAAAAGGTGGTATCCTAAGCAAATTGGGGGAGCATGGAAAAAATTACCTATCAGATCTATGAGTAAGATAAGAGTCTATGACCAAACAAGAGACAGAGAGAATCAAGGGAAGTAAAATGGATAATTTTGATTACATGAAATGAAAAAGGTTTTGCCCCCCAAATTAAAAAAAAAACAAAACACCAATGCATCTAAAAAGTAGAAGGAAGAAAGGGACATTTTTAACAAGTTTCTTTGATAATAGTTTCATTTTTCAAATATATAGGGAACTGAGTCAAATTTATAAAAAATAAATCATTCCCGTATACTTTTTGATTGATCAACATGATAGAAAAGGAAAATGACAAAGGCTCAAAAAGATGGGGAAAATAGAAGCATTAATGCATTGTTGGAATTATGAACTATTAGAACTATGTTCAAAGGGCTATAAAACTATGTGTATTTGACCCAGCAATACCACTATTAGGTCTGTACAAAAAATATTTATAGCAGCTTTTTTTTTGTGGAGGTGAAGATCCAGAAAATGAGGGAATGTCCATCATTTGGGGAATGGGCCAAATAATAGAAAACTATTGTGCCATAAGAAATGACAAACAGAATGTTTTCAGAAAAACCTGTGAATGAAGTGATGCAAAATGAAGTAAGTAGAATCAGGACAACATTCCACACAGTATCACCTATATTGTAGATCAAATGTATAAGACTTTAGATATTCTGATCAATATAGTGATCCAAGATAATTCCAAAGGAGCATAATTAAAAATGATATCCACCTCTAAGAAAGGATTGATGAAAACTGCAGATTGAAGAGTATTTTTTACTTTCCTTATCTTCATCCCTCCCTCGCCTTCCTTCCTTCCTTCCTTCCTTCCTTCCTTCCTTCCTTCCTTCCTTCCTTCCTTCCTTCCTTCCTTCCTTCCTTCCTTCCTTCTTTCCTTCCTT
>NC_058133.1:266418641-266487451 GCF_016433145.1 Gracilinanus agilis | reverse complement strand
CCCTTCCCCCCCCTCTCTCTCCCCCCTGCCTTAGAATTGATACTAAATATGAGTTCCAAGGCAGAAGTGTGGTAAGATCTAGGCAATTCAATTGGAGTTAAATGACTTGCTGGTTACACAGCTAGAAAAGTCAGAGGTCAAATTTGAACCCAAGACTTCCCATATCAAGGTTTGGCTCTCTTTATCCACTAAGTCACCTAGCTGTCCTTGGATTTTCTTTTAGAGTTATTTTGGACCAAAATTTCAAGAAATCATAGTACTAGACCCTCTCATATAACAATTTGAGCAACATCTTTTCCCTGGAAGGTTCTTTCCTCTAGCCTCATAGTTCTCAAATTTTTTTCATCTCAGAATCTCTTTACACTCTTAAAAATGATTGAGGCATGTAGTAGGTGCTTAATATATGCTTATTGACCAATTGACTGATTGACTCTTCTAATCCACTCTTTTGATAAGAGAAAAGAGCCTTGGTTTACATGAGTCACATCTACTGTCATTTACCATATTATAAATTAATATCAATAAATTTAAAAATGTTTATCAATTCATTTAAAATGACAATGATAAACCCATTGTATATTACCATATTTTTGTACAAAGTAAATGAAAAATTAGTGAGATCATTTAAAAATACATTTTTACAAATGAATTTTGAAATTCATTTTGTACCATTTGTGCAAATATCGATATAGTTGTTCCAGGGTAAATCATGAGATTCAAAAAAGTTATTCTACACTTTGATTACTCAACACCGCTTGTGTTGGTGATCAAGCACTCACACAAAAGATCTTTTTTTTTGTTGATTATTTGGTGCTGATACTGTTTGAATATAAGAAAGACAGCGAGTCCAGACATGTCTGTATATTTGTCCATGTGCAAGGCAAAAGTTCAGTTTTGCAGATGAGAAATTAACTCAGTTTTCAAGTTTAATTCACAGATCATGCAGCCTCTGGGAAACCCCACTCTACACTTGTGAAAGAATGGTAGTGACAAAAGCAAATAATGTCTCAGAATGATTATGAATATAGTTTTGATTTCATGGACCCCTGAAAAGAATCTAGGCAACTACGATTAGTTCCCAGACCACACTTGGGGTCCCCTGCTCTGGCCCTATTAATTGTTCCTAATGACCTGTATTATTTCCTCAGTGCCTCATCACTGGAAAAGAGGAATCCGGTTCCTTCTTCTGTCTGAAAGTAATGATGATGAGAACTTTCTGTGTAGGCTCTCAAGATCCCTTCTTTGAATTAATTAAGATGCATTGCTTCTCTTCACAGAGTACCTTTCTTGACCCAACTAGTCCTTAAGGTCTATAGCTACTGGATCTCCAGTCCAAGAGAGGATTTTTTTAAAAACCCTTACCTTCCATCTTAGAATCACTACTGTGTATTGGTTCCAAGACAGAAGAGGGTAAGGGCTAGGCAATTAAGTGACTTGCCCAGGGTCACACAGCTAAAAGTATCTGAGGTCACATTTGAACCCAGGACCTCCCATCTCTGGGCTTGGCTCTCAATCCAGTGAGCCATCCACCTGCCCCCTCAGGAAAAAAAACCCCCCCCCCCCCATTTAGATCTGATTTTAATGGTCTTTCCTCCATAGAATAATAGAATTCAGAGCTGAAAAGAATCTTAGTGATTGTTTAGTCCAATCTCTGGGTTGCATAGACTGGTACCTGCCCTGTGGTTACCGGAATCTTTTCTTTCCACTAATTAGATCAAGTTTCAGGTTCACAAAGATTGAGTTCAGTCTTGGGAAAATCTGACCTCTAGAAGAGTTGGGCTTTTTTTCCCTCATTGTTTTTTGCCCTACCCCAGAACCCTGGGGAAAATCACTTGAAGCTTATGTTTGATTCATATCTAAGGACTTTTCAAAAAGGATTAATTAGGAGAGGATTTTTTTAATTTTAGTTTTTTTAATTTTAATTTTGAATATTTTCCCCTAGTTACATGTTTCATGTTCTTTCCCTCTCCTCCAAATCCCCCTAACCCCGCTTAGCTGATGCACAATTCCACTGGGTTTTACATGTATCTAATTCCATATTATTGATAGTTGGTCTAGAGTTATCATTTAGTGTCTACATCTGCAATAATATCCCCATCAGCCCATGAGTTCAAGCAGTTGTTTTTCTTCTGTGTTTCTTCTCCCACAGTTCTTCCTTTGAATGTGGCTAGTTTTCTTTCTCATAAATCCCTCTGGATCCTTGCATTGCTGTTAGTAGAGAAGTCTGTTATGTTCGGTTATACCACAGTGTATCAGTCTCTGTATACAATGTTAGGAGAAGATTTTTACTTTTTTTTTTTTTAAACCCTTAACTTCTGTGTATTGGCTCCTAGGTAGAAGAGTGGTAAGGGTAGGCAATGGGGGTCAAGTGACTTGCCCAGGGTCACACAGCTGGGAAGTATCTGAGGCCAGATTTGAACCTAGGACCTCCCATCTCTAGGCCTGACTAGGAGAGGATTTTTAAAGAAGATGGGGAAGAGACTGCTAACCAAAGTCAGGGGAGCAGTGGGAGTCTTCTAGGGTTTTGTAGAGAAGAGAATGGAGAGCAGGTCCTCATCACCTCTCACAAACATTGTTGCAATAGCCTTTTTTTTGTTTTTAAACCATTACTTTCTGTCTTAGAATCAATACTGTGTATTGGTTCCAAGGCAGAAGAGGGGTAAGGGCTAGGCAATGGGGGTTAAGTGACTTGACCAGGGTTACACAGCTAGGAAGTATCTGAGGCTAGATTTGAACCCAGGACATCCCATCTCTAGGCATGGCATTCAATCCACTGAGTTACCCAGCTGTCCCTTAAAACATTTTTTTTTAAACCCTACCTTCTGTTCTTAGTAACAACTATAACAGAAAAGCAGCAAAGTCTAGGCCAGCTTTGGCAAAGACATGGCACTTGCGCAGAGTCAGCACTCTGGGAGCTGCTCATCCCCCTCTTTCCAGCCCCTGAGGACATTTTTTGTATGTCTGCCCCTCTGTCCAGTACTTTCTCCCTCAGCTCTCTCTGGTAATGCACAGACTCACAGACAGCTTGAATTTGACCTTTGGGTACTAGAATTAGTCTAGGTAAATGGGCTTAAGTGACTTCCTCAGGGACACACAGCTAGGAAATGTCTTTGATCATATTTGAACCCAGATCCTTCTAACTTCCAGGCTTTCTGCTCTATCCACTGAGCTACCTAGCTGTCCCCTCTTTCTTTACTCTTATGTTGTAGGCAAATTAGTTTTTTTGCTGTCTATACTTAAGCCTTGAAAAGACTGTGAGTATGCTACTATTTTATGATTTATTGTTTGGTGCTTTTATGGTTCTTATAATAAGAATAAAACACTGTATTCAATTGAACACATTCTGTTTGAGAGATTCTATTATGCCAAGGTCATATACCTAGGGCTCAGTGAAATTGAAGCAAGTTCTGGGGAATGGTAGTTTTGTCAATAGAATGGGGGCTTAGAGATGATTCTCATGGGGTAAATTCACTCTACTTCTTGGCCCCTAAATGATCAAATCAGGGCACCCACACAGAGAGAGACAGAGCTGGGGAATATGTTACCTGTTCTTGGAAAACCAGGGTGTTTGGCTCTTACCCAGAATTTTTGCTCAATGGAATGAAGAGCCATAATTGTCAAGGTGGGCATGGGACTCCTAGGACCTGATCCTTCCTGTTGAGTAGGAGCAACTTAGAGGATAACACCACCACCTGGTGGTTAAATGTGCTTCCCATTCCCTGCCTCTAACTTCTCAGACTTCTCTTTGCTTGGAATGCCATCTCCCTCAACCTTCAATTTCTAGAATCCCTAGTTTCCTTCAAAATTAGTCCCCTCCACTCAATTAATACTTTTTTCCTTCTTCAAGGTATATGCATTTGTAACAGAAGGTTAACTGATCAGGGAATTTGTGAGCAATTGAATCCCTCCAATTCACTTGATGAAATTATAAATTTACTATATGAAATTGAGGCAGGTAATAGAGATGAGATGTAAAGATTAGCTCCTTCAGACTTTGAATGGTCATATTTGCAGGTTGTAAGATTGTGGCCTTCACATGACTTGAGTGGCCCATTTGTTATTCATGAAAGTGTTAGAAAGCTCATTGGAAGACTGGAAAAGACAATGGATCAGCCCAGGTACCCTTTCTCCACTCACTCACTAGTGATATGCGTGATCAGAAGGCACTGAGAGTTTAAAAATAGAGGAGTTAGGCAGCTTAGTGGATTGAGAGCCAGGTCTAGAGATGGAAGGTACTGGGTTCAAATTTAGCCTCAGACATTTCCTAACTATGTGACTCTGAGCTTAACCCTAATTGCCTAGCCCTTACCACTCTTTTGCCTTAGAATTCAATTCTTAGTATCAATTCTAAGACAGAAGGTAAGGGTAATAAAAAAAAATAGAGGCACTAACTCTGGAATAATTCAATTTTGGAGGGGAATCAAGAAGAGAGGAAGAAGAACCCAGTTAAGGAAGTTTTTGAGATTTTAGTCTTTACTTTTCCTCTTGTACCCCTTAGAGAGTGAAGCAAAGAAGGAATGAGATTTCTTTCATATCCCATCCATCAGCAGAAGTGCACTGCAGTGCCCTGTGGAGTGGAATCCCATTGTAGAGTTGAGTTAGGAAGATGACAGCCCCAAGAGCCAAGATTCTTTCTGATCCTAGAGTAGTAGATTCCAGTTATTTCCAAAGGACATAGTAGTCCCTTAAGTCAAGAGATCAGATGAAGCCAACATAGGAGATGGTGGATACATATATATATATCTATATCTATATATATAGATATATATATATATATATATATATATATATATATACCATTATAGGAGATTCCAGTCAAGCAGTGAATAATCTCCTGCAATGTGATAAGTGGGGCAGAATTTGATGGAGAATTTGAGACTAAGATTGGCAGGAGTAGGAAAAGGATAGCCTTGCAGCATTGGTAATCTAAGGTGCTATTCTTTCCACATGCCTTGGCCACATGAATTCTCTATATGAGTGCTTCTCCATGTACAAACTCTGTGTCTGTCCATTCATCCTATTGACTTTGTGTTTGTGGAAGAGCCCAGTCCTATATGGTGGAGAAATTTTATGGCTAGTGTTCTTTGAATAAATACTTCTTTGAGCAAATTAAGTCTTCTGGCTGACTAGAAACAAGGTACATATACCAGTGGGGGTTTATGAGCTAGAGTATTAGGAGCTTGACTGTGGATGGGGAATCTGAATCTGGGGAGATTTCCTCTGGGGAACCCAACCTGTGAGTGTGAGCTAATGATGATAACCTATGATGAGCTGCTACATTTAGATTTAGCTGTTTGCATGCTAAATATCCTCAGTAGATTGGGAAAGTTTTTTCATTTTGTTTTTTTATCCCCAGGGCCTAGATAGAATGCATTATATGTTGTTATTATTGTTGTTCAGTCATGTCAGACTCTTTGTAAAACCATTTAGGGTTTTCTTGGGAAAGATATTGGGATGGTTTGCCATTTCCTTCTCTAGCTCATTTGACAGAAGAGGAAACTAAGGCAAAACAAGATGAAGTGACTTGTCCAGGGTTACACAGCTAGGAAGTGTCTGAAGTCAGATTTGAATTAATCTCTGACTCCAGACGTGGTCTACCCATTGTGCCACCATTTTACATTGTAGACACATAATAAATATTTGTTGGGTTGGATTGGACAGAATCTCAAGGATCCTTTTGAATGAGGAAAGAGGAGATGGATGTGTATTAAGAACTGAACTTGGAATCAGAAGTCTGGGGTTTGAGTCCCCTCTCTGCTGCTTGGGAGTTGTATGACCTTGGGGAAGTAATTTTTCCTCATCTGAACTTGTAAGATAATGAAATGAATCTAAATAATCTCTAAAATTCCTTCCGGCTCTGACATTCTGTGTTTCTTTAACTGCGTGGGCAGGAGGCTGTGGGGAAGGGTGATGGCTGAGAGCCTCTGATCTGCAGTATGGAAAGGTCAGCCAGCTTCCACCGAGTTTTTCCTTGCTCATGTCCCCCCTCCTCCCCCACTCCTTTGCTGCTTGGTCCCCCCAGGCTCCCCACCTCCATCCCTGTAACCATGTCTACAGTTCTGGCTGTGCTGAATATTTTCATTATGACTTGTGATTTTTTTTTTTTCTTTTCTGGTTTAAGAGGATTTCTCAGTGCAGCCACAGTTATCAGGAAGCTGTGCATGTGTGTATAAGGAATGAATAAGATTACTGGACGAGGACGGGAGGAAGAAGGTGTCTAATTGAGAAGGGGAGGGAATGCCTTAGGATATTCTAGTGATATTGGAATGGAGAGAGGGCCACTTGTAGGAACCTGAGTGAGTAAGTGAGTGAGTGAGTAAGTGAGTGGGAACAGCTTGAGACCAGTTAGAGTTCTTCGAGGACTATCTGACCCAGACCACCTGCCCCCAAACTGACCTATGCCCAGAGATGTGTTGGAGCCAGCTGGAATGGGCTAAGAAGAGCTGATTGATACATTTTCAACGTGAGCAATTACACTTCAAAAACTGGCAAATGCTACAACAAATCATAGCTTGATTTATTATTCTATTGATTGGCTTTATTTAGTTTTTTTTTTCAGTCATATCTGACTCTTTGTGATCCCATTTGGGGTTTTCTTGGCAAAGATACTAGAGTAGTTTGCCATTTCCTTTTCCAGTTCATTTCACAGATGAGGAAACTGAGGCAAACAGGGTAAAGTGACATGCCTAGGTTCATCTAACTAGTAAGTGTCTAAGGCCAGATTTGAACTCTTAAAAATGAGTTGGCCTGACTTCAGGCCCAGCATTCTACCCGCTATACCACCTAACTATCTGTTGATTGTCTAGACTTAAGAAATTGATGGAGAAAATGTTAACAATGTAGATTAAATTTAAAAGTGTATTGTGCATACACATTTTCCTGGAGAGCCAATTGTTAAATATTTAACTGCCTATACTTATGGTTATCAGGTTGATGAATTGACCAAAGTGATAGGTCTCATGCTGTTCCTTTCTAGGAAGTTATTTCGAATGTCTAACATTGATCCTTCATGCTATGTTTTTTTGTTCTAGTCCTCCTGAGTGGAATTGGAGAGTAAACTGAGGTCCAGTGGAAAAGATAATCAATGTATCTCTGACCCCAAATAAATATATCTCAGTTCCTGCTTGGCCTAGGTGGACCTGTCCTCCTTCACAGCTACCCATCCTTTATTCCTTTAGTGAGCTATGTAAACAAACATCTTTCTTTAGACATTCCAGATTTCCCAAAACATCATCTCTTTCTCAGAACTAGTTCATGCCCAAGACTTCTTCCCAGATTAATGTCTAATCTCTAACCTCTGGCTCAGGCTCCTGATGCATGGACCCATGGGTCCTTCAGAGTCAGAATGGCTCCAGGAATTCAGAAATCTTCCCTTGATGATCTTCCCCACCCTTCTAATATTCCCAGTGTGTTCTGTTGATTTGAACTACCAGTCACTCCCATTTCACTTTCTTCCTCCTATCGCCATATCTTCTAGGATACAAAGGCAGTTGGTGATAAAGGATTGAACTCTCCTTCAGGAAAACCTATATTCAAACTCTGACCTTTACTAGCTGTATGATCAAGCAAGTTCCTTAACCTTTTGGATCCTCACATTTCTCTTCTGCAAAATGAGGATAATTCCTGTATCTCTTCCCTTGAATAATTGTGTTGAGACACAAATGAGAGAATATAGGTAACATGCAATTAAAATGTCAGTTATTTTTATTAATTCTAATTCATTCCTAAGGGGAAGAAGTAATATAGATATAAGATGTCTCTTCTCTATGTAGACATTTGATTTGATGAAAGGAACAGAAAAGAGACATTTAAGGAAGAAAAAGCAGATTGAAAATTCCGAGGATGAGGGAAAAAAACAGCTTCTCAGATACATTTACATAGAAGATCTGTTCGAAAGCAGCTCAAACACAAGAACAGGGATTGAGGTAAAGCTGGTTCCAGTGCATTGTGGTCCAACGGTTTATTTTAATATGGGGGTTTTTAGGGTTTTCAAGGCTTTAGCTGAGAAACAACAATTCAAAGAACTGTTTCAGGACTATGAGAAAATGGTATAACTTTGTGTCATCTTTGCTCGAATTGTGTTTCTTATGAGAAAGCCCTGATATGAGGCTTTAGAAGCCAGAGGAAGGAGGAGATGAGAAGCTAAGAGATAAAAAAAAAAAAGAAGATATAGCAACTGTTTCAAGAGGAGCTGATTAAGCAGAGAGAAGCAGGGTAGAGTCTGCCCCCTCCTGCTAAAAAAAACAAAAACAACAACAACAACAACAAAAAAACACAACAAAAAACAGAGTGGAGGAGGCTCAGAAGAACAAGTTGCTTTGAGCTGAGTCCACTGATGCCAGACGGGGTCTGCAGCTGCTGAGAACAAATTAAGAGCTGATGGCTGGAGCTGCAAGAAGGTAATTGGAGGAAGCTGAATCTTCTTGCGCTGCGTGGCTAATTCTATTGCTCTTTAGCGCCACCTAGCGCCGAAGAAGGGACAGAACCGCCTGCAGATGAGTTGGGAGCTGTTTTGATTGGAGGAGAACTCTTGTACCTTCTGGGAACTTATTGGGGGAAAACCTAGTCCTCCTGTGAGAAGAGCTAGTTGGGCTCCTTTGCTTTTGTTCTATACCTTCTCTGGCTTAAGACGTTTCCCAGAGCCCAGAAATCCAATCTGAGGAACTTTGCAGCTCTTCAATTTAAGGCTGTGTGACCTTAGGGAAGTCATGTTGCTCTTCTGGATTTAGTTTCCCTAGATGTAAGATGAGTAAAACTCTAAGATTCCTTCTGGCTCTGATATTCTGTTATTCTTTGGGTAGGCAGGAGGATGACTAAGGGAGCCTCTTTATCTGCAACACAGAAAAGTCAGCCAACGTTTATCATGTTCTATACAATGTTATGGACTTTGCTACTAGTAGCAATACAACAAGACTGGACACTCCTAAAGGACTTATGTGAAAGAACCACGTTGAAAGAACTATGGGAGTAGAAATACAAAAGCAAAACATATGACTTTTCACTTATCACATGTATATATGGGTATGTGATTTAGGGTTTAGGCTTTAAAAAATTGTTCTATGGCAAAAAACGAATAATATGGAAATAGGTGTCAAATGATAACATTTGTATAATTCAGTGGAATTGCTTGTCAGCTCTGGGAGTGGGGAGGGAAAGAAAATGAATTGTGTAAACATGGAAAAATATTTAAAAATAAACAAAACAAAACAAAAATCACATTTATTGTGTTTTCCTTTGCTCATAACCCACCATTTTTTTTTAAATTTTTTTTTTTTGCTATTGGCTCCATTATAGAGTCTGAGTCTCTTGGTGGGAAAGTTTGAGGCAGATTTAAGGGCAGGTATGTTATCTGATTATTCCTTCTTTTTCCTTTCACTGAGTAAAGTTAAAGGAATTTTAAACTACTTACTGAAATAATTTAAAACTTCTTTAGGGGAATGTTATCCACTGCTACAGAAAGAACTGTTGGAGTTCTTTCACATCAACATATTTATGATTTTATTTTGGGGCTTTGATTATGTATGACTTTGCTCTTACAATGACCAATATGGAAGTGTGTTTTGCATGATAATAAAAAATGAAAAAACCAAAACCAAAACCAAAACAAACAAACAAACAAGTAAAAAAAATTCATCAGGGTCCAGACAAGTGAATAGCTCAGGAAAGCCAAAGACTGGGCTTAGAACTGTTGGTACACTGAAGCAGGGAAAATAGCTTGACATAGTTTCCATGGCCTGAGAGTAGCAGAGAAGTGGCATCACCCAAAAGGAGAGTTCAGAAGAGGAAAAGGTGCTACAGATTGTTCCTTTAAAAGTCCATGTCAGGGGCAGCTAGGTGGCTCAGTGGTTTGAGAGCCAGACCCAGAGATGGGAGGTCCTAAGTTCAAATCTGGCATTTCCCTGGGCAAGTCACTTAACCTCCATTGCCTAAACCTTACCGCTCTTCTGCCTTGGAACCAATACACAGTGTGGATTCTAAGACAGAAAGTCAGGATTTAAAAAAAAAGTTCACAGCACCTGAGTTTCCATATTTATATGCCTAATTGCTTGGTTTCTGTAGTTGTGTTTTCAAACCATCATTCATAGATAGCTGCCAAAATGATTTCCTCCCTCTTTCCCCCATGTGGAAGCTAGGTCCATTGGTAGGAGAGTTTGAGACAGATTAATGGGTAGACTATTATGCTTTGATTGTTACTATTTTTTTCTTATTGAATAAATGTTACATTATGACTATTCTTACTTTCTTTTAACCATTTAATACAAAATGAACAGGTTAATTTTGGAAATGTGGAATGACCTACATGAAATTATGAAGAGTGAAACAAGCAGACTACCAAGATAACATTTTATACAACAGAAATATTGCTTTCCAGAGAAAGAACTGATAAACAGAAATAAACAAGACATAGTTTTATATACACATATATCTTCTTGTCAAATGATGCTTTCTTTAATGGGGAGAGGGAAAGGAAGAAGTTAACTAGGTATTTAAATATTACAAACAATAAGTAAACTCAATTAAAAAAAAAGAGCCAATGGTATAATTTTTATTTATTTGTGTGAATGGAAAGCATACACCACTAGGGGCTCAAGAATTATAGCCATGAATGTAGAGGTATATTTCCTTCCCTTCAGGGTTATCCACAGGACACTGAGAGTGAGTTGCAATTCCATGGACATCACCCACAACTCCCTCCCATCCCCTACCTTTTGAGGGTTGGAATGACTGATGGGGCTCAGAGAGAGGAGAGTAATAGGGAGCTACTGGAGATTATTAATTAAGGAGGCAACATAGATTTAGCTTTTAGAAAAATAAACTTGGCAACTAAGTGGATTGGAGAGGGAGGAGACTAAAGACATGGCAGTCAGTTAGAAGTCTATTGCAATAGTCCAAGTCAAATGTGGTAAAAGCCTGAAACATGGTGGTGGCTGTGTGCGTAGAAAGAAGGGGGAAATATATATATATGTGTGTGTGTGTGTGTGTGTGTGTGTGTGTGTACATATTTTTGTGTGTGTATATATATATATGAGAAATTGCAAAGAAGAAATGATAATTTTGGCAACAGATTGGATATGTGGGATGAGTGAGAGTGAGGAATTGAAGGTGAATTTTTAGTCCTGCATAACTGGGACAATGGTGGTGCCTTAGAAGGCACCTTAGGGAGGTTTGAAAGTAGGGAGAATTTGAGGGGGAGAAAGGTGATGAATTCTGTTTTGAACATACTGAGTTTGAGACATCCATTTAGTTCATGTATTTCCTGTCTCTAATAGAGTGAAATTTCCTGAGAACAAAGACTGCCTCATCTTTTCAAGAACAAGCTTGTTCCTTTCTTTCTCCTAAGGTCACCAGTCTTCCATTGGATCTGCCTAGAACAGCTATAGTGACCTGTCCCAACCCATCCTACCCCACTCCTCCCATCTTTTCTTCTGACCTCATGGAACAGGGAATTTTGAGCCTATGATTTAGAATAGTTAGTCCAAATCCCTCATTTTACAGATGGAGAAATCTCTGAGGCCCAGATTGCAAAATGTCTTTGCCCAAGGCCATACAGATAGTATTAAGCTAAACCAAGATTTAAACTCAGGCACTCTGGACCCCCAATTCAGGGCTCTTTCCCCAATGACATGCTTCCTTTTAGGGGGACCCCTATTTCCTACCATGTACCTCTTGTTCATCCCTATTGACCAGTACAAATGAATCTCGACTGCAATGTCTGCTGGCTATGTTCCTTTACAGAGCTTAGGGTGGGGTAATTCTAGGTTTAAGAAAAGTTCCTGGTGAAAAAATCCTGATCCTGAAACCTTATGTGTGTGGCTCCATTAATCCAGAGAGTTCCTTTCAATGCCCTATTTGCCTCTTAAATAAGGAGAAGGTTTGGTGGAGGGGGGTGGGGTGGGAATACTGTGCTTATTATATTGGGAACAGAAGAGTCCACCTTCCTCCCCCACCCCCATCCCATCCCACACCATCATTAGCACTGGCCTGGCCAGATGCTGCTCTCACTCCATTAGCTTTCAGAAATAAAAAGAACGATTTCTTAAGTCAAGAATAATTATTTCAACCAGCTTTTCTCCACAGCGCAATCTCATGTCGGCTGGGGCTCCATGTTCAAGCTGACAAATTAATTTCTATTATTTATATTGGGCTGGAGAGGAACCACACACATGTCAAAAGGCAGGAGAGGGAGGGAGGAAGAGAGGCATATAAAGGAAAGAAAGAGAGGCAGAAAGGAAGATAGCGAAAGCCTAGGAAACAGAGGGAGGGGATAAAGATACTAGTGGAGAGAGAGATAGACAGACAGAGACAGAGGAGAGAGAGACAGAGAAGAAAGAGAGAGGAGAGAGAAGGAGAGCAGGAGAAACAGACAGAGAGCAGGAGAGAGAGAGAAAGAGAGAGAGAGAGAGAGAGAGAGAGAGAGAGAGAGAGAGAGAGAGAGAGAGAGAGAGAGAGAGTAACTGATCCCCTCAGAGTAACTGCCACACCCAGAGACCAGCTGTCACAGGAAAACTATTAAAACTGTCATCATTTGAAACTGACACTGTCTCAGATCTGTTTAAAACTCCAATTCTTTCTCAAGTCAACTCTACTTCTTATCTCTAAACGAATATAATAAGACTTAATTTCTAATATCATCCTTATACTACACTACTACACTTCTGGTTCTGCCCCTAATTATGCCAGTTTGGATAAGTTACTTAACATCTGACTCTTATTTTCTTCATCTAAAAAATAAAGATAGATATATTCCACTCCCTATCTCAATGGGCTGTTGTGAAAATGCCTTGCCAATTGTAAAGTAGGATATAAAACAAGTTGCTATGAATATTCCTNAGAGAGAGAGAGAGAGAGAGAGAGAGAGAGAGAGAGAGAGAGAAGGAGAGAGAGAAAGAGAGAGAGAGAGAAGGAGAGAGAGAGAAAGCAGGAGAGTGAGAATGAGAGAGAGACAGAGAGAGAAGGAGAGAGAGAGAGCAAACACAGAAGCAGACTAAGAAATCATTAACAGATACAGGAGTAAGAGAAAGGATAGTCTTACACAGAGAGTGTAAGACTTTCATGCTGTTGAACAGAGGAACATTGTGGGTATGGCGAAGCAGAAGGGGCTCCCTTTAGTATGGGTGAGTAGGGTCTTTGGGCCCTGGTATGGTTGAGTCACCTCTCTCTGTACACTCTGGAACCAACATGAACACTGGCCTTTTCTCTTCCCCTTAGGGTCCAATGTTCTATGTCTGCTCATGCCCTTAAAACTTGCCTGGAAGGGGCAGTTAGGTGGCTCAGTGGATTGAGAGCCAGGCCTAGAAATGGGAGGTCCCAAGTTCGAATTTGGTCTCAGACACTTTCACCCTCATTGCCTAGCTCTAACCACTCTTCTGCCTTCAATCAATACTCAATGTTGATTCTGAGATAGAAAGTTAAGGGTTTAAAAAATAAAAACTTGCTTGCTTTTGGAATGAGAAGCAAAGGGAAAAGGAGGGGTATCACCTTTCTTACCCCTCTAGAAGGAACTACAAGACCATTGGCAAAAATATGATTCAATCTGTCCCTTTCTCTCACCTCTCCCAGTGATCTCATCAACTCCCATGGGTTTAATTAACACCATTATACAGATATTTCCCATATTTATATATCCAGCCCAGCCCCTGTCTCTCCTCAGAGTTTTGGTCCCATATTACCAACTTAAAAAAAATTTTTTTTAAACCCTTAGAATCATTATTGTGTATTGGTTCCAAGGCAGAAGAGTGGTGAGGGCTAGGCAATGGGGGTTAAGTGACTTGCCCAAGGTCACACAGCTAGGAAGTGTCTAAGATCATTTTTGAACCTAGGACCTCCCATCTCTGGGCCTGGCTCTCAATCCACTGAGCTACCCAGCTGCTCCACCAACTTCTAACTGAACATTTTAAACTAGATGCCCTCCAAGAGGCGTATCCAAAACAGGACTCATCTTTCCCAACTCCCTTCCCCAATCTATTCCTCTTCCAAACTTTCCTACTTTTGTCCAAGTCACCACTATTTCCCCAGGCTTCCAATTTATAACCTTAGCATTATTTTTGACTCCTCATTCTCCCTAACTCCAGAAATTCAACCGAGTTGCCAAATCTTGCTGTTTCTCTCTCCATAACATCACTCAAATCCATTCTGCTCAGATGGCCATCACCTCATCATCTCTTGCTGCTCAGTTGTTTTAGTCATGCCTGACTCTTTGTGACTCCACCTGGAGTTTTCTTGGCAAAAATACTGGAGTGGTTTGCCATTTCCTTCTCCAGCTCACTTGACAGATGAAGAAATTGAGGCAGAGTAAAGTGACTTACCCAGAGGCACATAACTAAAGGGTCTGAAGACAGATTTGAACTTCAGGCTTCCTGATTGCAGACCTGGCACTCTTACCCACTGTGCCACATAGCTGCCTTTATCATGTCTCACATGCACTAATGGAATGATCTTTTAATCGGTCTGCCTTATTTAAGTCTTGACTCATTTCAAACCATTTTCCACATAGCTACCAAAGGGATCATATTACTTCTCTACTCAATAAGTTTCAGGGGTTCCCTCTTATCTTTAAGAAAAAAATAGAAACTCTTCCATTTATTTGAAAAGATATTTATAACCTGGCCCCAACTTTTAGCTTCATTCTACCTTACTCCCCTCCCAGCATTCTGTGATCTAGCTACACTAGTCTTTTTATTTCTCAAACATGGTGTCCCATTTGCTGCCTCTAAACCTTTCCTCTGGCTTTGGTCCATGCTTAGAATATAATCTCTCCTGACCACCCTGCCTCCTAGAAGAATTCCTTCAAGAAGCAGTTCAAACATCACTTTCTATATGAAATCTTTTTTGATCTCCCCAACTGCTAGTGCTTTCTTTCCTAAATTATCTCATATTGAACTACTTTCTGTGTAGTGTTTGTACGCTGCCCATGTAAGATATGCATGTCTACCTGGACTGTCTAAATGCTACTTGCTGGGAGGCATGGGTAGATATCTCTGGAACTTTACCCAGATTTTACCTCATTCTGCAAGGGAAACTTGGACTTCTACCTAGAGAAGAGGCCACGGGACTGGCTACTTTGTTTTCTGAGAGTGTACCAGATAAGAATTATATCTAAGTGTTCCCCATACCACAAATATTGTTGGTCAGGTGAAATTATTTTGTAGTTCTCAAAGCAACAAAGTCATTAGTGGGGTTAGCTAGGTGGCTTAGTGGATAGAGAATCAGGCTTGGAGATGGAAGGTTCTAGATTCAAATCTTACCTCAGACACTTTCTAGCTGTGTGATCCTGGGAAAATCATTTAACCATAATTGCCTAATCCTTACCACTCTTCTGTCTCAGAAATGATATTTATTATTGATTCTAAGACAGAGATAAGGATTTAAAAAAAACTAACAAGGCATTCCCCCCCTCCCCCTGCCCCAAAGAAATCAAAGCAACTAGCTTCCCTGATCACTAGCTCACTAAATGCTTTTTACACAAAAAACATGATAAATAGTGAATAGCAAATAATGCCAGTTGTCTTAGCCGATTGCAAATAGAAAGCAGAGTTCTATGGATTAAGATATACTATATAACACATAAGAATGAATGGGTTTTTTGAGAGTGAGCTGAAATTTCATTCAACAGAGAGAAGGTGGAACTCTTAGTCAGGGGAAAATTCCTATAAGTATCTAGGAAAGTAAGCTAGAAATCAAGGACATGTTGAAGAGCTGACTTTCCTTACACCTTTTTAAGAGATTCTTTTTTTCTCCCCTGGAGTTAGTCTTGAAAAGAGCCTGGAATTATGTGTGTCTCTTAAAGCTGGAATGAAGCATGCTTCTCTTTTCCAAAGTTCTTGCACCAGATCTGCCCCCACTGACTCCTTTCCACCAATCTAGAATCACACCTAAGCAGTGTCATACAAAGTGCCCCAGAGTTGAAAATTGAGTTAAATTTTTCTTTCTTTGTTTCTGTTTCTGTGTTTCTGTTTGTTTGTTTGTTCGTTCCTTCCTTCCTTCCTTTCTTTCTTTCTTTCTTTCTTTCTTTCTTTCTTTCTTTCTTTCTTTCTTTCTTTCTTTCTTTCTTTCTTTCTTTCTTTCTTTCTTTCGCAGAAGAGAGGTCAGGGCTAGGCAACTGGATTTAAGTGACTTGCCCAGGATCACCCAGCTAGGAACTATCTGAGGTCAAATTTGAATCCAGAACCTCCCATCTCCAGGCCAGGTGCTCTATCCACTGTGTTCCCTAGCTGCCTCTTATTTTCTTTACATTTTTATCTCTCTATATATGTTCCTCCCATTAGAATGTAAACTCTTTGAGGGTAGGGTTTATTTAATTCTTTGTATTTGTAGCCACAGTCCCTGGCATGATGTCTGGAATGCACTAAGCAGGTAATAAATGATTATTGATTGTTGATAGGTCGACTTTCTAGCTACTAGTCTCCACTGTCTCTGATGTGATTCATTGCATAAAAGGAGAAATTCTCTTCTGATTGCCCTGCCTCCTCTTCTTAGTTGCTTGTTTATGAATTCTCTTTCCCTCATTCCTTTCCGGGAAGATGAGAGGAAAAAACCCTAGGACTATACTGCTAACCCTTGTCTATTCCTCCCAATTGCTCCCGGAGCCCCAGGAGAATGGGTTTCAGATATTCCTAAGAATATTGTTATTACTCCTGCTCCTGCTTTTTTGTCCTCCTCTTTCCTCTGTTCATCCTTCTTCTTATCTGTTTTCCTTCTTATTACCATTTTTTTATTATTCTCCTTCTTTGCTCTCTTTTTCTTTTCCCCTTTCTTTTGTTCTTCTCTTCCTCCTCCCTTTTTCTCTTTTCCTTCCACTATCCTCTCTCTCCTTGGCTTCTTGCCTCTCCTCCTTTCACTTAATGAGAACTGTAGGCAGAATATACAGCATCCCCTGGCATTACCCAGCATTTCCACTGGTCCTTATCTTTCCCTTCAAGGTCCCAGGAGCTATGCCAATCTCTGTTCTTAATATTTGTAGCAGCTGGGGGGAGGTGATGGCATATGTCATGGTTGTAGGAGAGATGGATAAAAGAAGAGATTTGAGACACTTATTATTAAGTCATTTCCTCTCTCTGGATCTTAGTTTTTGCAACTACAAAGAAAGGGATAAGCTTGATCAGTTCTCAAATAACCAGCTAGGTGATGCAACGGATTGAATATTGAGTTTTGGACCAAGAAGGCTTGAGTTCAAATCTGGCCTCAGATACTTCCTCCATTGTGAAAGTCACTCAGGTGCTGTCTGTCTCAGTTTCCTCTACTATAAAATGAGGATATTATAACCTTACAGGGCTGCTGTGAGGATCAAATAAAATGATATTTATAGGTCACTCAGCACAGTAGTGGCACATAGTAGGCAGTATATTAATACTAGATATTATTTTTTGGGGAAGGACAGCTAGGTATTACACTGGGTAGAGTGCCAGCCTGGAGTCAGATAGACTTCCTGAGTTCAAATCTGGCCTTGGATACTTACTAACTGTGTGACCCTGGACAAGTCACTTTACCCTGTTTGCCTCGATTTCCTCATCTGTAAAATGAGCTGGAGAAGGAAATGGCAAACTACTACAGTATCACTGCCAAGAAATCCTCAAGTGAGGTTAAATGAGTCAGATAGAAGTGAAAATGACTGAACAACAACAAAAATTATTATTTTTATTTCAGGGCCCCTTTATACTCTTAAAAATGATTGAGAACTGAAAATCTTTTGTTTATATGGACTATTTCTATTGATATTTATCATATCACAAATTAAAGTGCCTTAGTATTTCATATGAAAATAGTTTTAACCTCAAGGACTTTCTAAAGGTGTCTCAGGGATTCCCAGAAATCCTCAACTGACACTTTGAGAATTTCCAGATTGAATAATTTTTAAGATTTCTTTCAGCTCTGATATCCTATGGTCCTACAACTTGTACCTGGGCCCTTCTCCCAGTGACCCAAGTCCAGGGTGGAGTATCCTCGGGCTCAATCTCCTATTACTTATTCTCTGGAGAATAAAAAAACAGGGAAAATAGGACAACCGCTTCCACCTTCCCACCCCTTACCCTTCTTCTTGTGGCTTCTTTGACTATTTCCTTCTACACCAGTGTTTTGCTTTTAATCAGTCCCTCTTTTCCTCACCTTTATTTTACTTTCCGTCTCACCCTCTCCCTTCTTATTCCCCTCTTATTTCTCTTTAAGGTCTATTAATCGCTCCCCCCAACCTTTCTGTCCCTTTTAATACTCCTAGCCCCACTCCCCACTTTCGTTATTCCTTCTCAACTTCCCTGTAGGGTAAGATTGAATTCTATACCCACAAAAGATCTAGCTGTTCTTCCCTCTCAGAACTGATTCCGCTGAGAATAAGATTTAAGTATTACCTATTACCACTCTCTTCCTTCCCTTCTTATAATAGTATTTTCCCCTGTCCTCCATGCGTCTCTTTATGTGGTATAATTTATCCTATTTTTCTTCTTCCTTTAAGATTCTCTTAGTACCATCCTCCTTTTTTTTGTTCCTTCCATTTTTTTTACATATCATCTTGAACAACTTAATACCATACCCTCTGCCTGTAAATAATTCTTCTATCTACTATGACAATGAAAACAATTTTTTTTAAACCCTTGTACTTCGGTGTATTTTCTCATAGGTGGAAGAGTGGTAAGGGTGGGCAATGGGGGTCAAGTGACTTGCCCAGGGTCACACAGCTGGAAGTGGCTGAGGCCGGGTTTGAACCTAGGACCTCCTGTCTCTAGGCCTGACTCTCACTCCACTGAGCTACCCAGCTGCCCCCAATGAAAACAATTTTTAAGAGTTACAGATTCATTTTTCCATATAGGAATATAATCAGTTACTGAAGTCTTTAAATTTTTTCCCTCATCTTTCTTGTTTACCTTTTTACGGTTCTCTTGAATTTTGTATTTGACATCAAAATTTCCATTTAGTTCTGATTTTTTCTTTAGGAATGCTAGGAAATTTTCTATTTTGTTAAATACACATACTTTCCCCTGAAAGTATATAGTCAGTTTTGATGGGTAGGTGATTCTTAGTTGTAGACCCAATTCTCTTGCCTTCCTGAATATCATATTCTAAGCCTTGTGGTCCTTTAGCGTGGAGGCTACCAGATCCTGTGTAATCCTGAATGGGGCTCCTTGATGTCTGAATTGTCTCTTTCTGGCTGTTTGCAATCTTTTCTCCTTGGCCTGGAAGCTCTTGAATTTGGCTATAACATTCCTGGAGGTTGTCTTTTGGGGATTTAATGTAGGGGGTAATCTATGGATTCTTTCAATGTCTATTTTGCCCTCTTGTTCATCAGGGCAGTTTTCTTGGAAAATTTCTTGTAATATGTCAAGGCTTTTATTTTGTTCTAGGCTTTCTGTTAGACCAATGATTCTCAAATTGTCTCTCCTAGATCTGTTTCCTAGGTCAGTTGTCTTTTCATTGAGATAGTTCATGTTTCCTTCTATTTTGTCATTCTTTTGATTTTGCTTTATTAATTCTTGCTCTCTTGTGAGATCATTAGCTTCTACTTGCTCAATTCAAGTCTTTAAAGACTGATTTTTAGCTATCTTTTGATTTTCCTTTTTGGTTTGGTCTATTCTGCTTTTCATGACTTCCAGCAGGTCAGTTCTGGTCTCTACTTTTTACTTCATTTGATTTCTGTGCCTCTTTTTCCATATGGATATTTAATTTAAAATTTAATTTAAATCTTTTAAGCTGTTATTTTCTTTTTGTATTACTTTCATTTCTTTTCCCCACTTTTCTTCTCATTTTTCTTCTATCTTTCTTACTTGGTTCTTGAACTCCTTTTTGAGTTCCTCAAGAGCTTGTGACCAATTTCCATTTTTTGGGGGGGGAAAGTTTGGATGTGTTTGCTTGTTTGTCCCTCTCTGCTGTTGCTTCTGTATTTTGGTCTTTTTCTCCATAGAAATTATCCAGGGTCAAGATCTTTTTTGCTGCTACTTATTCTTTTTTCCAATAGTTGATTGAGGTTCCTGCATGCTGATAGCTTTCTTAGCTTCTGTCTTGCAGGGCTTGCCTTGGTAGTATCTTCCCTTCCCAGCCAGAAGCCAGAGTGAGGGCAGGTAGATCTGTGATGTTCTTTGTGTAACATACTTTAAAGCATTTTGCCCTGAGCAAAATTTCTTCCCAGCCCCTGCTGCCTAGGCTGTGTCCAGACGTATTTCTGCCCAAGTTCCCTGTTCTGCTGCCCAGGCTCCATGCTCTTCAGTCTTGGGTTCCAAGCCTTGCTGCCAAGGCCTTGCACTGCTCTAGGGGTAAGTCTGTAGTGCTTTCAGCCAGCCCCTCCCCACCCCAGAATTTAGACATTGCCTGGCCCTTGCTTTAACTCTGGCATGGTAGGTGATGTGGGGGAGGGGTGATCAGCTTGTGCTTTGATAAGTGTAGTTTCACTCCCTTATAGCAATGTAATCCCCAAACACTGCCTAACTTTAAGGCTGTGTCCAGTGGGAGAGCTCCTTTATCCATTCAATTTTGATTTCTGTCCTTTTGAGAATCTTTGTAATGATCAGTTGGAAGGAGATTCAGAAAGCTCTTGCTACTCCACTGCCATCTTAGCTCTTGTGGCTTCTTTAAGTCATTTAACATTCCATACCTATCTCAGTTTCCTCATCTGTGAAATGGAACACCAGTTTCACAGAGTTGTTGAGGAACAAATGAAATTATATATAAAAAAGCATTTTGCAACCCTTAATGAAATATAAAAATGTCAGTTATTCTTTTTCTTGTTCCTATTATTATGGTGGCTGTTTTCGTTATTACTATTACAGGTAAAGATAGTGATACTCTTCAATGGTGATGTCCAGGAAAGTCTCCTGGAAGGGGAAGGGGAAGGGGGGAAAAAGTATTTATTTAGCAATTACTATGTAGCCAGGCACTGTGGTAAACACTTTGCAAATATTATTTCATTTTTCTTAGTGTTGTTATTATTATCCCCATTTGACAGCTGAGGAAACTGAGGTAAAGAGGGGTTAAGTGACTTGCCCAAGGTCATATAGCTAGTAAGTATCTGAGGCCAGTTTTGAACTATCTTCCTGATGTAGGACTTTATCCACAGGGCCACCAACTGCCCCATGATTAACTCCACTTGATCGTTATTCTAATTTACATGGAAGTCTGAGTACAGGAAATTGTCTTCTCCTTAGAGTGGCACTAAGAACTATAATCCTTTTCCCAGCTCCTCCTTTGTTTCTAAGCATCAGTTGAATTTAACTAAACCCCCTCTTACCTTTCCAGTCTTCTTACACCTTAATTCTTTTTTTTTTTAAACCCTTCCTTACCTTCTGTCTTAGAATCCACACTGAGTACTGGTTCCAAGGTAGAAGAGCAATCCACTGAGCCACCTCGTTGACCCATTACACCTTAATTCTTAACACATACTCTTCAATCTAGTGACACTGGCTTCTTTGCTATTCCTGAATAAGATACTCAATCTTGGGGCAGCTGAGTAGCTCAGTGGATTGAGAGTCAGGCCTAGAGACGGGAGGTCCTAGGTTCAAATCTGGCCTCAGACACTTCCCAGCTGTGTGACCCTGGGCAAGTCACTTGACCCCCATTGCCCACCCTTATCACTCTTCCACCAAGGAGCCAATACACAGAAGTTAAGGGTTTAAAAAAAATAAAAAGATACTCAATCTTTTGGCTCTGGATATTCTCTCTGGCTGTCTTTCCTGCTTAGAATGCTCTCCCTTCTCCTCTATGTCTCTTGGCTTTCCTGGTTTCTTTTTAGGATCTAGCTAAAATCCCACTTTCTATAGGAAGTCTTTTCTAGCCCTTCTTCATTTGGATGCCTTCGGTCTCTTTATGATTTTCTATTTATCTTGCATTTGGCTTCTTTGTACATATTTATTAGCTTATTGTCTCCCCCATTAGACAGCGAACTCCTAGAAGGCAGGGACTATCTTTTTGTCAGGTGACTGGCCCATAGAAAGCGCTTAATAAATGCTTTTTGACCTATTGACTAACTGTAGTTCCTCCACTCCCCTAGCATCCTTGGGAAGAATGAATGGTGCCACAAACAAACAAATGGGAAAACTGAAGCCCAGGGAGAGGAATTGACTTAGGGTTAATTCTTACCATGAGAATGCATCATTCCTCACCTTCTTTGATCTTTTTTTTTTTTTTGACAAAAGATTTCTCTTGTTTTTATATTAGTCCAGTCTTGAAAATCATTTCTTTTCCATCACCTAGCATGAATTGAATCCTTCCTTGGAACAATGAAAAACAGACCAAAAAAACCTCAGTTTTTTTTTTTTGATGTTTATGTTTGAATGTGGCAATCTAGGTAACATTCTGCCCTGACAGTGCCTTACTTCTCTACCAAGAGGGGCTTCCTCTATCTTCTTGGTAGAGAACATAAGGAACATTGTCTAAAAAAGTTGCTTTACAGCAGTTAGGGACAGAAGTCTTCAAGGTTGTCTATATTCAATACTCCTTTTATTTCCAATATACTCTCTTAATTAAAAAAAGAGGAGAAAATGCTGTTAAGTGGTGGTATTCAATAGGGAGAGACTTTACTTAAGATTTTGACTTTACTTCTCAAAAGATAATGAAGCAACGCTGCCTGGTAGAGAGGGAGAGAATTTGGATTGAAAAATGTCAGAAATAAATGTTACAAATTGTTTCTTTATACAATTGGGGAAAACAAATACAATCTTTAAACACTGAGAAAAAAGAACATAACTAGAACATATTAGGAGCAGAGAATAGTAGGAAGAAGAAAGACATAAGATGACCTGTTGTCTTCCCATCCCAGTTTTGAAGCCTTGAGCACCCATCTCCACTTTTCACCAGAGCTAGCTCCCAGGTTGATCCAATCCAGGAAGATGAAAACCTTTTTTTAAATAATAATTTTCTTTTTTATTATGAACCTTACAGCCATCAATAAATGATATAATTTCAATTTATAAAACAGAACCAAAAAAGAATTGAGTATAAAACCATGAATGTACATTGAGGTGTTTTTGTTTGTTTGTTTGTTTGTTTTTGGAGTATACTGCAGCTAGGTGGTGCTTTGGGCCTGGAATCAAGAAAACCTGAGTTCAAATCTCACCTCAGACACTAAGAATTTGACCTTGGGCAAGTCACTTCACTTCATTTGCTTCAGTTTCCTCATCTGTAAAGCCAGCTGGAGAAGGGAATAGCAAACTGTTCCAGTATCATTGACAAGAAAACCCCAAATGGGGTCACAAAGAGTTGGACATGAATGAAATGACTAAACAACAAACACTGAATTTAATGAGGTAGTACCAAAATTATCCCATTTGTTTTCCTTTCTTGCCTTCTCTTTTTTATTTTGTGTATCTTTTAAAAACTCTCACCTTCTATCTTAGAATCAATACTGTGTATTGGTTCCAAGGCAGAAGAGTGGTAAGGGGTAGGCAATGGGGGTTAAGTACTTGCCCAGGGTCACACTGCTAGGAAGTGACTGAAGGCACATTTAAATTTAGGACCTCCTGTCTCCAGTCCAGGCTCTCAGTCTTCTGAGCCACTCAGGTGCACCTTTCTGTGTATTTTTTTAATGTTTTCTTGATGGTCTTTTCTTCTTTTTAACATTTTCTGTCTTTATTCATTAACTTGCTTTTTCTCTACCCACCCCCAAGCAACTCCTTGTAACAACTAGAGTCAAGTGACACATATCTATACATCAGTTATGTCTGAAAATATACATTTCATTCTGCACCTCTAGTCCATCAAGTCTCTGCCAAGAGATGGGAGGCACATTTCACCATCAGTCTTCTGGAGTCATGATTGGTCACTGCATGAATCAGGGTTTTAAAGCCTTTCAAAACTGTTTTGCTTTACATCATTTTGGCCATCATGTAGACATTGGGAAGTGGCTCTCCTGGTTCTGAATAAGAATCATTTTTTAAAGCACCTAGAGAAGGGAAGAGGTTCTTTGCTAAAGGGCCCAGAAAGGGCAGGCGGGACCAGAATGAAGAATGGAGAATAGAAACGAGGAAACATGTTGGGGATGGCAAAGGAAAAACGCCGGCTTTAGTTTTGTCTAAGTAGTCGCTTCCGTCCTCTGGGCTCCAGTTTGCCCACCTGTAAAGCGGAAGGAGAGGATCTGGCCCATTTTGAATCTCTACTCCATCATTTCCCTCTCTTGTATAAGAAACAAACACACGCGGACATTGCAGGACAGAACTCTGATTTAACCTCCCTCACATTAAATCCAGCTGTTGGGGTGGAATCGGCAAAGGGAGGAATACTTACCTAGTAATCCCATCTGGGGAGCAGGACCGAATAGGAGGTCTCTAACCTAGCTCACTCCTCCACCTCGTCCCTTTACCACCACCCTCCACTCCCCAACTAGTGAGTTTTAATTGCTGGAATGAGGAATGCTAATGAGCCCACTAAGGACCTTGGAAGGGTCTCTAATGGTGCTGAAGGGCTTCCTAGAGGTAGCTTAAAAGTCCCTGATAGGCAATGAAGACTCCATTAGCACCGGGATTAATTACTAGGCAGATTCCCTCCTCTCCCTTCACCTCAGGTCTCTCAGCATGGGGCAGCTCCGACTCTCCGGCTAACCCAGCAGGCAAGGAGGAGTGAGGGAGCAGAGACAGAATGAGCTAGGAGTTTGGCACTCAGGGTTAGAGAAGTGAGGGGACAGAAACTCAGGGGCAGCGGAGGGCACGGAGAAAACCTGTAGGCAGGCCTTCTTTTGCTTGGTAGATAAATAGGGGGTGGAAGGTTCTGCTTATTTAAAGGAAACAGACGGAGAGATGGGATCGGAAGAATCCAGCTCAGATTTTCCCAGGCAGGGACACAACTGGCCCAAGCTGTTACACTCAGGTTTTGGGGACTGTCACAGGGGCAAAATGTCTGGGGGAAAATCGGAGAGAGGGAATTGTGAGAAGGAGGGAGAGGAGAGATGACTAGGGGAAGTTGTTGGGACAGAAGGAGGCAGCATTGGGGATAGAGGGGAGTGGTTTTGAGTTGAGGTAAGGAGGACACTTGGGAAAGAGGAGAGAGGCTAGAGGACATTGGAGGAGAGGGTCAGGGGCTGGGGGGGAGCTGGAGAAAGAAAAGAGGGTGTTAGAGAATACTTGGGAGAGGAGGAAATTCAAAGGTAGGAAAGGGGGTAGTGGACTCTGGGGGAAATGGAGGAGGTCGAGGGAACACTGTGGAAAGGGGAGAAAAAGTGAGGTGGGGAAGCGGTAACCAATGGGGAAAAGAGAAATGAGCAAGGGGGAAATTGTTAAGGGGAAAAAGAGGAGGGGGGGGGGAGATTTCAGCAGACTGAACATAAAACGAGTAGCATACAAATGATATGCAAAATATGCAAGCCATTAATCATTAGCTTTGGGTCAGCAGCTTGGGTCATTTTGATAATAAGTCAATAACTCTGCTCCTACTGCTTCTGATTGGTCTTCTCAGGAGTAGGAAAGCTGCTTCCCTCTACCCTTCCTCCCTCTTTCTCCAGTATTTTTTCCCTTACCCCCCTTTTTTTCCTCTTCACCTCCCACCTAACCCAAGTCCCAGGGTTCTATGGAAAGGGGAAGATCTAGTGTCCTCCTACCTCCATCAGCATCATACATATAGGCACAGACATCTGTAGTGGAGGTGGAGGTACTCTGAAGCAAGTCAGATGGGCATACCCTAAATTGGTCAGGCATATTCCTCCATGCCAGGTCACTTGGCAGACTGTCTGGGATGAGACATGAAAATAAATCCTCTTCATTTTATTATTTATTTATATATATATTATTTTTGTTATTTTAATTTTTTCCCTCACCCTCATTTTAAAGGCATTAGCTCCACTCTTAACCTTGTGTTTGAATTTAACAAAACACTTGCCCAGTCACAATACAGCCCGGACAACACTGATCCATTTTCCTCAACTGAAACTTTCCCAAGATTATCTGTTACTCTTATCTTTCCTGACCCCTACCTCTTTTCCTTCCCCTGTCAGTCCTCTCTTTTCTTGTCCCTCTTTCTTCATTCCCTTCCCTGCCTTCATGTCCTTTCTTCATCCTCATCTCAGCCCAGTCTCTACCCCAGTCCCCTTTCCATTTCAAAGCCCCAGGCCTTCTGGGTACCATTACTCCTCTACTTTGACAAGGCCTCATCCATTTGCTTAGGCTTACAGTTTCATGGATGATAGGCACTCTAGAGGAAGTTGATTATTTTCCATGGACATTAACTATACAGTCATAATTACACAAAACTACAAACAGCAAAGGAAAAGTTTTTCTCATTGTTATTTGAGAAGCAATTCTTTGGCCTCATATCCCAAGAACCCAAGCAATCAGCTGAATGTTCTCCCCTTCCATAATGCACCATCTCTACAGTTTCCTTCTACAAGCTATGCATGAACTGCTTTGGTCTTAATACCTCAAGGAAGTCAAAGACAGAAAGAAGGGTCTCAAATCCTTATAACAATACTTTTTGTGGTAGCAAAGAACTGGAAACAAAGCAAATTACCCCTCTAATGAAGAATGGCTAAACAAATATTTATGGTACAAGAAATGTGATAGATAAATACTATTACTCAGTAAGAAATGATGAATAGAATGGATGAATGAATGGAAAAAGCACTTATTAAGCTTTTACTATGTTAAAAAAAAAGCACTGGAGTTTTGAATAGAAAATTAATCAGAGATGGACCCTGTCCTCAAGGAGCTCCCCTTCTAATAGGAAAGACAACACATAAAAGAGGTTTCAGTGGCAAGTCAGACAGAAAAGTCTCATAGTCCTTGGGTGCAGAAACAAAGCAGATGATAATGCCTCTTTTTATGTCATTTTCATTGATAAAATCATATGAGTTTTTGATGATGAGTCATTTAACACTGCCAAGGATTGTGGCATTAACGACTTTCTTTTTTTGGGTCTTTAAGTAACTGTGGTTACTGAGGAGGCTTCAGAATCTGCAGAAGGAGTCACCAGTAAAATCTTTACATCAGCAGAGATGATGGTTTATGGGGGCTGGGCTGGAAACAGGTCCATTAAGTCTGTAGTGTGGAACATTCTCATTCTCAGGGCTGTTGGCCTTATCTACCCACTAGTGACAATTGGTCAATGGTTGGTGGTGCTGAGGAAAGTAGGGGTTCCTTCTTTTTTTCTTTTTCTTTCTTGTATATTATCTTTTCTTTTTTTAACCTTAGTTTTTTTAGTGTTTTTTTTTCAATGTCACATAGAAGCAATTTTTGACCATTGTCTTCTGACATTTTGAGATTCAGATGCTCTCCCTCTCTCCCTCCCCCTCCTCCTAGGTGGTAAATAGTCTGATATAGGTTATACCAGTGCTTTCATGCAATCAATATTTCCATATTGCTCATGTTGTGACTGAAGGCACATTTCACAAATACAATAAAAAACTAATGAAGGAAATGAAGGATAGTGTGCTTTGATCTGCGATCGGGTTCCTTCTTTGGTTGTGGATAGTATTTGTTGCTTTTTTGTTTGTTTGTTTTTAACATAAGTCCCTTGGAGTTATCTTGGAACCTTGTGTTGCTGATAATAGTTTAGTCCTTCACATTTGACTGTCATACAATATTTTTTTTTTACTGTATACATTGATCTACTGGTTCTATTCACTTCATGTTGCATCTGTTCATAGAAATCTTTCCATGTTTTTCTGAACTCATCCTCTACATCACTTCTTATATTATAATAGTTTTCCATTACAACCATGTATACCATAGCTTGTTCAGCCAACCTCCAATTGATGGACACATACATGGATGCTCCCTCAGTTTCCAATTCTTTGCCACTAAAAAAAGAGCTGCTAAAAATATTTTTGTACAGATTGTTCCTTTTCCTCTATCTCTCATCTCTTTGGGATACTGACCCAATTGTGGTATTTCTGGGTCAAGAGTGGGCATAGTTTTATGGCCCTCTCTCTTGGCATGATTCCATATTGCTCTCCTGAATGGTTATATCAGTTCACAGTTCCAACACTGCATTTGGGTCCCAATTTTCAGTGAGGGGTTCCTTCTTAACAAGGATTGTTCCCCTCAGTGATGACCAGAGGTTCCAGGTTAGAAGCAGGGTCAGTGGTCTAGAGGGCACTGCTATTCTCATAGCCTTGGGCTACCATCCTAGGCTGTCTCTCCTGGGATTTGAAGGGAGGTAGTGGCATTGGTTTGACTTGTCTGGGATTTACTTATTCATTCATTTATTAGTTTAACTTTTACCTTCTATCCTAGTAACAACTCTAAAACAGAAGGACAAGGGCTAGGCAAATGGGAGAAAGTCACTTGTCCAGGGTCATACAGCTAGGAAGTGTCTGAATCCAGGTTTGAACTCAGGCCATCTGGACTCCAGGTCTGGCTCTCTAACCACTGTGACACCTGGCTGACCCTAGTCTGGGATTTATGAGAAGAATTCTATGAATTGAAGTGAAGTGAAACAAGGAAAGCCAGGAAAAAAATACACAGACACAGATACAGACATGGACACATGAACAATAATAGTAGCAACAAATTAAACTGAATTCTGTGTAAATATAATGACCTAACTTGAGTCTGAAATAGAAGTATGACAATGTTATATTTTCCTTTTTTTTAGAGGTAGCAGCCTATGGATATGTAATACCAGTTTTGATGCAAAAATTGGTTAGTTTTGCTGAATCTCCCCCTTCCTTCCTTCCTTCCTTCCTTCCTTCCTTCCTTCTTTCCTTTCTTCCTCTTGCTTTCTTTCTTGGCTTTCTGAATGGATGAGAGGAGAGGGGAAATAAAGGTGATGTAAACACTAGATACCAATAAATATTAAAAACAAAAAAGAATAATGCTTGGGGTCCTAAAGCTTAGCATGAATTGAGGGCAGCAAGGAAAGCTAAGGACAATTTTTTAAAGGGAAAAATGTCAGTTTAGTTATTTAAGATGACTATTTGGAAGGACAGCCCCCAAAGGGATACACAACTCTGCACTAAGAATTATGGGAGCCTAGGCCCTCACCCTGGCTCTGTGACTAGCTAATAAGCTGTATGTCCTTGGGCAAGTCACTTCTTTCTGCGATTTAGTTTTTTCCTCTATAAAATTCAGACAATATTTTTTGCCTTGCCTACCTCCCAGGGTTGTAATAAGAATCAGATGACAAAATGAATGTGAAAATGCTTTGGGAAATGTAAAGTTCAGCATGTAAATGTGAAGAATGAGTTACCTACTTTGGTTTAAAACAAAAACCAAAAACCTAACTCATTATTTTAGGGCAGTTAGGTGGCACAGTGAATAGAAGAGTGGTCCTAGAGTTAAGAATACTAAATACTAAATCTGACCTCAGCTACTTAGATATGTTATCCTTGCCAAGTCACCTAATTTCTGTCCATCTCAGTTTCCTCAACTGTAAAATGGGAATAATAATAGCATCCACCTTCCAGGATTTGCTGAGAGGAATCAAATAATATAAGTTTTGTAAAGTGAATAATACAGTGCCTGGCACATAGTAGGAGCTATATATATGTTAATGGTTATATTAGTCACTGCTACTTTATATGTTCTAGGATTTCCCAGATTTCCACTAAATGCTTCTTTAATAAATAAAAGGATAATATGTAATATTTAAATATTAATAATATTCATTAATTATTATAGCAATACATTTATTATTATTTATTATTATAGTAATAAATTTATTTTTTATTTATTATTTTTCATTCCTTAAAATTTATTCATTATTTATTTATTACCATGGCAAGATTATTTATTTATTGTTTATTTGTTATTATAGTAATACATTTATTTTATTAATTATTATAGTAATAAATTTATTATTGTTAAGTAATACTATTTATTATTATAGTAATAAATAAAAGGATAAAATGAGATATTTGTAAAGTGCTCCATAAACCTGAAAGCACTTTCTAAATGCTTTGCTGTTGCAAGGCCCACCACTCTATCCACTCTTCCACCTACCTGTCCCAAATCATCATCATCATAATAGCAAACATTCTTATATAGGCAGCTGGATAGAGTACTGGGCCTGGGGTCGGGAAGACTTCCTGAATTCAAATTCAGCCTCAGATACTGATGAGCTGTGTGACCCTGGGCAAATCACTTAAGTCTGTTTGCCTCAGTTTCCTCATCTGCAAAATGAGTTGGAGAAGGAAAGGGAAAACCACTTCAGTCTCTTTGCCAAGAAAACTCTAAGTGGGGTCATCCAGAGTTGGACACAACTGAAACAACTGAATAACAACAAATTATTATGATTGTTTCTACTATGCCCCTGATTGCTGGCACATCTTGGTCCAAGAAATTTACCCTCCTGAGGTTGCTGAGCTCTTTTCTTTAAGAGCAAGCTAAAGTCTCAACAGGAACCACATTTGTTGGTTATGGTGTTTTGTAAATAGACTTTTACTTTGTCATCCCCTCCCCTCTGGCCCTGACAAATTCAGTTCTTTCTCTTGCTTCCTGTTCTTGTTCCAGTCTCCATTATTTTGAACCCCTTTCCCCATCTCCTGGGCTGACTTGGCATCTTCTCTCCCTCCATCCCTCTCCACCCCACCCTCCCACTAATTCTCCTGTTTGACATTGCTATAATGGCTGGTAATCAGACTCCCACCTCAGACCAACTCCGGGCCCCTCTCCAAGCATTGGAAAAGCATCTGCTTTCCCTACTGCCTTCTCAGGCCCAGACACTCATTTCAGATGACCTTCAGGCAGCAGTAGGATCCTCTTACCATACTCCCATCCCCCCTCAGGCCCTTGTCACACCACTTGTGGCGGGGGAGGGCAACCTAAAGGAGATGGCTATTTCTGCTGCCTTGAGTGGGGATCAGGTGTACAAAAGCTGAAGCCTGACCTCCCCCTGGGGCCTTCAGAAAGGTAGAACTTGGTCTTTTGAGGTCTTCTTCACCTCATATTCAGGGGAGCCCCCACCCCTCAACAGGAGCCTTCCAGCATGAAGGCACAGACATGAAGAAGATGATCTCTCTGGAATCCCAACAGCCTGAGGCACCAGGATTTTGCCTGGTGTGGGGGGACAGTGATCTTTATCAAGGAGGCTAGTTTATTATTGGTCAAGAAGAGCCAGGCCAGAGGGGGTGGAATTGAGGAGGAAGGGAGGGGTGAGGATACTTTGGGAAACCTTTGTGGATTCCAGGTTTTTCTCCATCCAGAGGTATGAATGATCCACCCCTTGTTCAGAGTCTGCCACTGAGGGGTGATCAATGATGAGGGAGGAACTGGATGGAAATGAACAAAAGAATAGAGAGCTGTGGCTGTCTTTGGGATTTATGGCCTGTGGAGAAAAAAATTCCTGGGGCTGGGGGCGGGGGTAGGGTGGGGAGAAGAGGGAAACAATTTGGAAGAGACTAAGACAAATAGGTCCCTACTAATTTATCCTCAAAAAAAAAAAAAAAAAAAACCCATCAGGGTAAGGTGGGGCTGACTGAATTGGAAGGAACTGGGCATGGGGTGGGACTAGAGGCTAGGGAGATAGGGAATGGAGATTCCACGGCCTGGGTTAAATTCCTAGTTCTGAGATTTATATAGTGAGATAATGAATGCATCTGACACTCAGATCGGAAGACCTGCTTTGCTATGATTATTATACAAGTTCCTACTTTGCTACGATCATTTTCATCATTATTATTATTGAGATGGGCCATCACAAAGGCAAAGGTGATCATTGTTGTTGTTCAGGCTTTTCAATGGTGTTTGAGTCCCATTTGGGGTTTTCTTTTTTGTATATGGAAATATATTTGTAATTCTTTTTTATTTTATTTTATTTATCTCCATATTATTCATTCTTTTTTTTAAACCCTTATCTTCCGCCCTAGAATCAATACTGGGTATTGGTTCCAAGGCAGAAGAGTGGTAAAGGCTAGGCAATGGGGGTTAAGTGACTTGCGCAGGGTCACACAGCTAGGAAGTTTCTGAATTCAAATTTGAACCCAGGAGTTCTCATCTCTGGGTCTGACTCTCAATCCACTGAGCCACCCAGCTGTCCCCCCATATTATTCATTCTTGTAAGTAAATGATCCCATAAAACTAAAACCTTTTGGGGTTTTCTCAGCAAAGATACTGGAGAGGTTTACCATTTCCTTCTCTAGATCATTTTACAGATGAGGAAATTGAGGCAAAAGAGGACGAAGTGATTTTCCTAGGGTTACACAACTAGTAAGTGTCTGAGGATAGATTTGAACTCAGGAAGTTGGTTCTTCCTGATTCCAGGCCATATTATTTATGGTTCATTGTATTTTTTATTTCATTAAGTATTTCTCAATTACATTTTAATTTGGTTTGGGCTTTGTGTTTGACACCTCTCTCCTACATGTATATGGAGTTCATGTTCTCTCTGTGTATCATGCATCTCTTTCTTTATGTATGAGCATCTGTCTTTGAGTTTGTGTCGATGTCATCTTCTTTGAAAGGTCAGGCAGCACACGGGTACTTAAACTCTATTATTCCTGAAGTAGAAACTCAGTGATCTTTACTAATGCTCTCACTGCTGTGAACCTGACTCAGTAGGAACATGAAGCTTCATCCTGGGTCAGTGTGGACGAGGACAAAGAAAATTCACACTTTCTCTAGGTGACACTGGGGGAGTGGGGAAGGACAAGTTTGCCTGACTCTGCTTTCTTATAGCTATATAACCTTAGGACAAAAACTGTGTAGGACTAAGGATGGGACTTGGGATTTCATTAGGATAGGGAATTCCTAGATGAGGAAAGTCCATCCACCAGGGCAGGTCAACAACTTTTCTGCCGTTTATAGGCTTAATGAGTTGCCTAGATCATGGAGAGAAGGAATGACTTGCTCAAGGGGACACAGCCATTATGCCAGAGTCAGCGCTTGACCTCAGTTCTTTCTGGATCCAAGACTAGCTATAGACAAGACCCACTCTGGATGGTATGCTGCCCCTCAATAATATAAAGTAATACATGAGAAGTGGGTTAGAGAAGATACAAAGTGAAGCTTTTGTGAGGCTCAAGGGTGATAAGGATACTAAGGAGGAGGGTATCAGACAGTGGTAGTTCTTTTTTAATTTTAATTTTTTCATTTTTTTAGTAGTAATTCTTGAACCCAAAATAAATCCATTTGGGGAGAGGATTGAAGAAGGAACAGCATAGGAGACAGTCTACTCCATGAGGAAGGTGAGCAAGTCCTGAGAAAGGGCAACATGACAAGATTCTGATAGAGGTGGTCCATAACAGGCGAAGGAGTACCACATGGACTGCAGAGGACCAAACAACCAAACCCCAGAGAACCATCCTGGGGAACATATTTTTGTCTTTCCTCTGGCATTTGTGCTCTAGGGCAAAGTCCTAGTTGATTGACCCTAGTTTTAATTCTGAGGTCAAAGAATTTTTTTTAAGCCCTTATCTTCTGTCTTAGAATCAATACTATGTACTGGTTCCAAGGCAGAAGAGCAGTAAGGGCTAGACAATGGGGTTAAGTGACTTGCTCAGGGTCACACAGCTAGGAAGTATCTGAAGTCAGATTTGAACCCAGGATCTCCTATTTCTGGGCCTGACTTTCAATTCACTGAGTCAACTGCCCCCAATCTGGGAAATCTTAATGGAGGAGTTAGAATTTGAATTAGGCTCTACAGTATGGTTTGTCTGGCAGTTACTCTCAAATTCATCAGTGCGTTAAGGTGTCTACCCCAGTAGTAAGATTTCTCTGGTGGAAAAGTGTGGATGAGAAGAATTTGTTTCAGTGGTTATGAAGATGACTGAAGCAGGTGCTGTGGCTGAAGCAGGCTGAAGCATAGGGTGAGTTCTCTTTGTCCTGGTCCCAGGATGAAGTTTAAGTTTAATGTTTCTATTGAGTCAAGTTTCCAGCAGTGAGAGCATTGTTGTTACTTAAGGGATAATAGAGCTTGGTTAGATTTTATTTTTAAATCCCCACCTTCCATCTTAGAATCAATACCGTGTATTGGTTTTAAGGCAGAAGAGCTGTAAGGGCTAGGCAAAGTGACTTGCCCAGGGCCACACAGCTAGGAAGAGTCTGGGGCCAGATTTGAAACCAGGACCTCCCGTCTTTAGGCCTGGCTTTCAATCCACTGAGCTACCCAGCTGCCCCAGCTTGGTTAGATATTGAAGAAGCCAAGACCACCCCAAGCCATCATCAGCTGTCTTGACTTTTGTCTTGCCATTGGACAAGTGGCTCTGGAAAAAGAGAGTGAGATGGACAACTTTGTCCAACTCTGCCCCACTTAAATCCGATTTATGCATGGGTCAAGACACACCACCAATAGTATTGTGATTTTGGTCTTCTTTGAGTATGAAGGACAACCACCAACTGACCAAAGTATGGTTAAGTCAGTTTCTCCCTAAAATCCTGCCAGTTGGCTATTGTGTAAAGTTAAGAGTCTAATAATGACTCTTTCCTTCTCAGACTTGACATGGCGATTGGACTGTAGCTCTCTGATGCTGCTATCATTAACTGTTTGTATTAATCGCTATTCACATATGGGTCCTAGCCCTTTTTTACATAGACTGAGAGCTCCAGTGTTTGGCACATACTGAGTGCTTCAGAAATGCTTTTCAGTCATTCATAATAGTAATCCCAACTCAACATTGGCCTGTTGCTTTATGGTTAGCAAAGTGCCTTCTTTATTACAATTTCTGGAGGTTGGTAGTTCACGTGCTAGTATTCCCTTTACGGAAGAGGAGACCAGAGTTTTGAGAAGTGACTTGCCCCAAGGTTCTACTGTCTGGAAGCATGGGATTCAAAGCCATCGTCTTCTTTTGTGCCATGCTTTAGAGTTTGGACTGTATCTTCCTCATCACCTAGCCCAGTGTTCTGCTCCAGCTGGGCTCTTAGTAGATGCTTATTAAGTGGAATTTAACTGAACAAACACTTATTAAGTTCTTTCTTTGTGCACATAACTGGGCATACAAGGATTGCACTCATGGATGGAGAAGTCAGTGAGCGTCCTTGCCACAGAAGGAGTTCTCATTGCCTGGTCAGCACATCCCTTCCTTTTTGGGCTTCAGGGGTGATGCTGAGGGGCTGATGAGAAATGAAGAAAGGACTTCAGAGTATCCAGAAGAGAGACAGCTGCAGATGTGGGTGGAGAAGAGGCAGTACCTCCTACCCCTCTCACTTTGCCAATTAACAATGTGCCTTCCCCCCTCTTAGTATTCCTGCCTTAGGACATTATGACCCTCCCAGAGTAACTGAGCACTTGTCCTCATCAACTCTCCTTCACAAGAGGGAAGACCACAGGGAAGAAAGGTCAGGAATTTAGCCCATTGCTTCCTGATTAACACTAAGGGAAAGAACAGGCTGCACAAGTCCATCTTCCCATCGACCCCTCCCCAGCCCTACACAAATACATCCCTATTTCACAGTCACATTTGAACCCCATTCTCTATCCCACAAGAAGGGCCTTTCCTACAGCAAGGGGACTTAAAAGGGACCCTAAATTTGACATAGCTTTCCCTTCTTGTCTCTCCTTCCTTCTCTTTTCACCTGATTATCCTGCTCTCCTCCTCCCCCTGCCCTCTTACTCATTTCTTTGGTCCTCTCCCTCCTTTTCCCTGCTCTCCCCCCTCTTCCTTGCCCTCCTCTCTCCTTCCTATCCTTTTCCCTCTCCTCTCCCTGTCGCCCTTCCCTTCCTTTTGTTGTCCCCCAGGAAGCAGTAGACATAATCAGTGACTTCATTTTATTTTTTAAGAAAAAGGCACTTTAGGACTCTTATCAAAGAGGCTGAGACCCATTAAGAAACAAATTAAGCCTTTGTGGGAGCAGCCTGAGTGCAGATTCCTTGTGTGCAGAAGACTCCTCACCAGCCCCCCTCTGTTTTATCCCCTCACACCAGGTCACAGGGCTCCTCCTCTGTCACAATACCCCATGCCACCCCAGGATTAAAGTGACTCTTGGTTGCTGAAGGGAAAATTAATCAGTCTTTGCTCTTTTGCCTAAAATAGGTCAGAGGGAGAGGAGAGGAGGGAAGGGAAAGCAGAGGAGGGGAGAGATGAAAGAGGGAAAGAGGGAGAAAGGTGGGGATGAAAAAGGGGAAAAGGGAAAAGAAGAGAAATGATTAAGGAGATGAAATGGAAGAGGAGGGTGAAGGGCAGAATGTGGAGAGGAAGAAGAAAGGAGAAAGTAGAAAGGCAAGAAAGAAGAGAGGAAGCAGAAGTGGGAAAGAAGGGAGAAAGAGTGACCAGTCCTATGTATGGGTGGAACAGGAATAATATTAGCTAGTATTTATTTAGGGGGAGCTCTTTACCTATAAAATCTCATTTGAACCATACAACCTTGGGAGATAGGTGCTATTGTTATCCCCAGTTTACTGATGAGGAATCTGAGGCACAGACAGGTTATTATTTGCCCAGGGACAACCAGTAGGTGTCAGAGGCAGAAATTGAACTCCAGTCTTCCTGACTCCAAGTGGGGTACTTTATCCACTCATTACATCATGTAGCTATTACACGTGAGGCTGACTCATGTTCTTTGACTGAATCATCTCTGATGAAGGCTCATCCTTCCTTAGCCCCACTTTCCCCAACAGATCTCCCCTATTAATCTACCTGTGCCTAAAATTCCTGAATGTCACTCTGGAGGTGGGTGCATTTTTACCTGGGTTAGAGCATAAGGATTGGGCATGTGATTTCATTGGTGAAGTGTAGGGAACTCCCAGGTGAGGAAACTCTCTACCAGTGCAGGTCATTCAGCATCTCTGTTTCCTTTAGTCTTAGAAAGCTGCCTAGACTGTGGAGAATTTAAGTGGTTTGCCCAATCATGTATCCAGAACCTGTTAGAAATGGGACTTGGCTCTTCTACTGGCTCTCTAGCCACTTCATCATCACACTGCTTCTCTTGATTTGCGTTAGCAGGGGTTAACTTTTTCTGCATCTGGGACCCCATTGACCATCTGGTGAAGCCTATGGACTCCTCAGAATTCTGTTTTAAAACAATAGCTATCATGTATTAGCCCTTTAAGGTTTTTGAAGCAATGTGCAAATATTAAATTATCTCATTTGATTGTGAGATAGCTACTATTATCTCCTTTTTATAGATAAGAAAACCAAGAAAGGTTAAGTGACATACCCAATTAGGTTTGAGGCAAGATTTGAACTCAGATCTTGCTGACTATGGGTTTATCTCTTTTATCCACTGAACTGCTTGGCTGACTTTAAATGCATAAGCAAAATATATAGGATTAAAAAGGAAATTATATTGAAATACAGTTATTAAATTATTATCCGAGAAAAGTCCATGGACCCCAGGTGAAGAACCCTTGGGATTATTATAGGAGCCAGTTAATTGGGAGGGAAAGTACCTGGCTGATTAGGGGACCAGTCAGCAGAGATTAGTTTATTTAATTCACTCATTAGCACCCAGAGCCACCTGCTCAGAGCAGGGCCCCAGGCCATAGAAATTCTAGACTAAGAAAAGCTTTGGAGCTCATTGACTCTAAAGGAGGAGACCTTGGATGCCTGAGGGAGTAGAGAGAATCACTGACAGGTAAAGGAGGAAGCAGGGCCCTCTAAGCAAGTTACTACTTCACAGTTTAGGTGAATAGGGGGCTCTGGATTCAAGGTTGAAAGACCTGATTTTAACTTCAGCCTCAAATACATACACGTTCCTGGGCAGGTCACAACCTCTGCTTGTCTCAGTTTCCTCATTTGTAAAATCCAAAGAATAACAAACCTTTCCAAGGTTGTTATAAAGATAAAATGAGCTCATAATTGTAAATATTAAAGTGTTATATCAATTCTAACTTATCATTATTACTAGGGCAGCTAGGTGGCACAATGGATATAGGGCTGAGCTGGGAGTCAGGAAGAACTGAATTCAAACATGACCCCAGGCACTTACTAGCAGTGTGACCCAGGGCCAGTCACTTCATCCTGTTTTCCTCAGTTTCCTCATTTGTAAAATGAACCAGTGAAGGAAATGGCAAACCACTAGGTGTGTGACCCTGGGCAAGTTACTTCACCCTGTTTGCCTCAATTTCCTCATCCATAAAATGAGCTAGAGAAGGAAATGGCAAACTACTAGCCTGGACAAATTTCTTCACCCTGTTTGCCTCAGTTTCCTCATCTGTAAAATGAGCTGGAGAAGGAAATAGAAAACCACTTCCCAAATGGGAACATGAAGAGTCAGACATGACTGAACCATAGACAAAAAATGACAAGATAATTGCTGGAGATGGACCTGATGAGGTATATAACTAGAGGCACCTAAACCTGAAACCTACCTCTGCTCTTCCTCCTTCCCCACAGTGGCCTGAGCCAAACTTCTGTGTTCATGCTGATTATTTTTCTCCACTTTCAGCTTTATCCATCTTAGTCTCTTGCCTTTCTTAGTCTCTACTCTCCCTAAGAATGCAAGTCACAGAACTGTTATTTATTCTACCACTTCTCCCCATAACTGTGACATGCTCATCCCAGCACCATGGACAGTGACAGGAGGTGGCAGTGAAGAGGAGCTAAGCTAGTCTCTTAAAGAGGGAAGAAATGGTTAGGGAAAGACTTAGAGAAACAAAGAACCTGAGATAGAAAGACAGAAATGTGGTGTGTGTGTTTATTAAAGTAGAGAAAAAGAAAGGATATAGGAGAGCCTCATGGTCACATATTAAGCAAATCAGTAAACGTTTATGGAGCTTCACCTATGTTCCTGGTGCTGTGCTAGCCAATGGGGACATAAAACCAAAATATTCTCTGCTCTCATGGAGGTTACATTCAGTGGAAGCAGAGGTAGGGAAGAGCATGGACAGTTAATAAGTAAATACAATGTATTACAAAATAAATAAAGGAAATGAGTAGGGGAGGCGTTAGCAGCTGGAGGAATCAGAGGGACTATATACAATATATTCAATATTCTTTTTAAAAAATATTTTAATCTTAATAACAAATTTCCACATAAGTTTTCCAAAATCCTATAATCCATATCATCTTCTACCCTTCTTCCCTCCTCTCTCCTGGAGCTGACAAGCAATTCAATCTGGGTTATACAGGAATATATACAATATTCTAAAAGAAGGGAGTGCATTCCAGGGTTGTGTTGTGTGTGGAAAGGCATGGATACAGGAATGTAGAGAAATAATGGATAGGTCATTTTGGAATTTTGGAGACACATTGAGAAGGGTTTAAAATGACAAAAGTATTTGTTCTAGAGGTAATAGGAAGCCACTGAAGATTCATGAGCAGGAGAGTTGCTTGGTCAGATCATGGGATATCAATCTGGTGGTTGTTTGGAGGATAGATTGGAGAGGGAAGACATGAGATAGCAGGTCAGTAAATTAAGGGTAGCTCCTTATTCTTTCCATTGCAGAAAGCTGTCCTTTAGGGTTGAGACCTGAATATTTCTCAAAGTCTGGCCTGAATCCTCCAAGCCTTTGGGTTTTTCTGCAATTGTGAAGATTATGAAGGTAGTATGAAGCTCACCCTACATAGCACCTAGTCTAGCCCCAGGCATAGAAATAATTGGTGGTGAGGAAAGCTTCGAGTGGGGAGAAACCGGGTGGGTAAAGCAAGAGGAATGAGAAAGAGAAGGAAGGCAGAGCAATTCCTCTTTCAGGACAAGGTTGCTGAAGGCAGGGAGACTTGGGTTCCAGGCCTTGCTCTACATATGATTTATGTGTGGCTTAAAAAAAACAACACACATTTCTTTCAGGCCCACTGATTTTTTTTAACCCTTAACTTCTGTGTATTGGCTCCTTGGTGGAAGAATGGTAAGGGTGGGCAATGGGGGTCAAGTGACTTGCCCAGGGTCACACAGCTGGGAAGTGTCTGAGGCTGGATTTGAACCTAGGACCTCCCGTCTCTAGGCCTGACTCTCAATCCACTGAGCACTGATTTGTTTTTTGTTTTTTTGTTGCTTGTTTGTTTTTTCCCCCCATTCTGGATGCTGAGAACAAATATTCCTAGAGAACAAGACCTAGTGAGCTGTTCGTGGAGGTCATGGATGGTGATAATTGCTTAGGAAACCAAAATTCTCTTTTCATTCTCTCTAAACCTCATCACTGCCCTTTTCTCTTTAATATCTTCTCCTTCTTGGCCATTGCCTACAACCTTCCTTTTCTTGTCCTCTTTCCTTTAGAATTCTGTCTTATCTCCTCCCCTTCCCCTTCTCCCTTTTTTTCTTTAGCAACCTAAGGAACATTGTAGAAGTTGATGAGACTTTGTTGAACTTAAAGGCTTCTTGGATCATTTCCAACTCAAGTTTTTCTGATCTTTTTCTTTCATGGATAGAAGTAGCTATGTGATATAGCAGGTAGAGCTGGGCCTGGAGTCAGGTATTCAGGAATTCAGATGTGCCCCTGTACCCTTAATGGCTGTGTGACCCTATTTAGGTGAGTCATTTAAGCTCTGTCTGCCTTAGTTTTCTCATTTTAAAAATGGAGATAATAATAGCACATAACTCCTGGGGTTGTTGTGAGGATCAATGAGATCATATTTGTAAAGCACTTTGAAAACCTTAAAACATTATATAATTATAGCTATTATAGCTATATAATTATAGCTATGGTAACATCTCTTTTTCGTCTCTTTCCTTTTAAACATTTTTTATTTTTTAATTCTGCACTCAAGCACCAAAAAAAAGAATATTTTCATACATGTGGCAGAACACAAAGAGTATTCTTAAAAAAAAATAAACCTTTACCTTCTGTCTTAGAATCATTAATATAAATTGGTCCTAAGGCAGAAGAGTGGTAAGGGATAGGCAGTGGGGGTTAAGTGGCTTGCCCAGGGTTACACAGTTAGGAAGTATCTAAGGCCACATTTGAACCCAGGACCTCAAAGAACATTCTTTATGAAGTCATGAATATCCATTTCACATTGCTTGCCTTTAAAAACTATATACGATAAAGCCTATATGTTGTTTTCAAAACTGTTCTCTCTGTGCTTCCTTCTGAACTTCTTTCTCTGTAGTTTAAAAAATGTTACAATGGACATCTATTTTTTTCCTTTTAACATTGCTACTGCCAGCCCTCTCTTTTCTCTGACACTTTACCCAATTAACAAAGAGTAAGAAAGGGAGAAAAAAGCCCTTATTTTAAAAAGTGAATTTTTAGTTTGTTTCCCAATTATGTGTAAAACCAATTATTAACATTTGTTTTTTTAAAAGTTGAGTTCCAAATTCTCTCCTTCTTCCCTCTCTTTCCCCTCCCTGAGATGGCAAGAAATTTGATATAGCTTGTAAATGTGCAATTATGCAAAACATATTTCCATATTAGTCATATTGTGACAGAAAACATAAACCAACAACAAAAAACATGAGAAAATAAAGAAAGTAAAAAATAGTATACTTTGATCTACATTTCAGACTCCATCAGTTCTTTCTTTGAAAGTGGAGAGCATTTTTCAACATAAATCCTTTGGAATTGTCTTGGATCTTTGAATAGCTGAGAACAGCTAAACCATTCAAGGTGGTTGTTATTGCTTTGTACAGTGTTCTCCTGGTTCTGCTCACTTCACTTTGTATCAGTTCATGTTAAGTCTTTCCAGGTTTTTCTGAAATCATCCTACTTGTCATTTCTTATAGCACAGTAGTATTCCATCACAATCACACGCCACAACTTATTTAGCCGTTCCCCAATTGATGGGCGTAAAAAAGCCCCCTATAGGTATAGTCAAGCAAAATGAATCTACATAGTGATCACAGCTGTCTTGTACCTGTGTCTCACCTCTTTGTCAGGAGATGGACAACATTATTCATCATAGGTCTCCTGGAGCTTGTGGCTTCTCTTTTGTTCTCTTTCCCTGTCTTTGCTCTAGCCTCTAACGTCTTCCCCAAATCCCTGTCTTCACTATGTGATTCTGGAATGAAGTCCTCACCTGCCAAGCAGAGCTGGGCGTCAAGCTGCTGGCCCTGCCAAGAGCCCCAAGCTGTCAGGCTCCACTGCCTTCTCCTCCGGCAGTGCTTGCTGTAATTAATTAATCACTCCATCCCAGGAGCTGGAACTAGAGCAGCATCTCATGGTGGGGATAAATTGGGAAACGGAATTCCTTAAGCCAAGTTAGACCTAAGAAGGTGGGAAGTTTCTGGGAATGGGGATGTGGAGCTGGTGACTGGGGCAGCTGACTCCTCTGAAGGCAGGAGGACAGGCTGGTGAATGGAGGGAGGAAAATGTTGTGTATACAAGAAGGAACTTGCATTCTCAAGCACTTGTATGTATAATATAAATATGTAAGTGCAGAGGTTTTTAGACTGTGGAACTGTTTAAAATGGAACTTAGAGGCCATTGAATCTATTTAAAATTTTAAAAACCCTTACCTTCTGTTCTATTAACAACTCTATATATTTTTATTTTTTTCTTTATTTTATTCCACTAATAAATTTACACATGAGTTTTTCAAGGTTCCATGATTCATGTTGTCTCTATCTCCTCTTTCATCCCCCCTCCTGAAGCTGACAAGAAATTCCACTGGGTTATACATAATAACTCTTTAAACAGAAGGACATGAGCTAGGCAAATAGGGGGTAAGTGACTTGCCCAGGGTCACATAGCTAGGAAGTATCTGAAGCCAAATTTGAACCCAGGTCCTCCCAATGCTGGGCATGGCATTTTATCCACCGTGCCACCTAGCTGCCCCCTTGAACTATTTTATTTTTATAGAAATGGGAACAGAGGCACAGAGAAGTTAAGTAACTTGCCTAGGATCACACAGTTCATGCCTGAGGTGGTATTTGAGCCTAGATCTTGCTTATTCCAACTCCAGTGCTCCCTCCTATCCACAAGATTAGTACCATGCTACATTTCTGTCCCTGGCTAGAGCTCTTGCTCAGATAGATCAGCTTCCTAGGTCATGTCACAGCCAGCTCTCCATCGTCATAGGCATCTCTCCTTTCATGACCCTCAGAGCCCTTAGGAGAAGGAGTGACCTGAGATCCACCATACTTTGTCCTGTGATCTGACTTCCTTATGGGCAGTGAGGTGGCACAGTGGACAGAGGCCTGGCCTAGACTCAGGAAGGCTCATTTTCCAGAATTCAAATCTACCCTCAGACACTTACTAGCTATGTGCCACTGGATAAGTCATTTCACCCTGTTTGCCTCAGTTTCCTCATCTGTAAAATGGACCAGAGAAGGAAATGCCGAACCATTAGATGTGTGCCCCTGGGCAAGTCACTTCACCCTGTTTGCCTCAATTTCCTCATCTATAAAATGAGCTAGAGAAGGAAATGGCAAACCACTAGCCTAGGCAGATTACTTCACCCTGTTTGCCTCAGTTTCCTCATCTGTAAAATGAACCAGAGAAGGAAATGGCAAACCACTAGGTGTGTGACCCTGGGCAAGTTACTTCACCCTGTTTGCCTCAATTTCCTCATCCATAAAATGAGCTAGAGAAGGAAATGGCAAACCACTAGCCTAGACAAGTTACTTTACCCTGTTTGCCTCAGTTTCCTCATCTGTGAAACAAGCCAGAGAAGGAAATGGCAAACACTAAATGTGTGGTCCTGGGCAAAACCACTTCACCCTGTTTGCCTCAGTTTCCTCATCCATTAAATGAGCTAGAGAAGGAAATGGCTTACCACTAGCTTGGGAAAATTATTTCACTCTGTTTGCCTCAGTTTCCTCATCTGTAAAATGAACCAGAGAAGGAAATGGCCAACCACTCTAGTATCTTTGCCAAATAAAAACAAATCCAAATGGGGTCACCTGGAGTGTGACACAACTGAAAAACAACTAAACAAATAATTGACTTCATTGAAGGGAGGGATGATCTAAGCAGCAGAGATCTGGGTTTTCCCAATTTGGCCTCCAGGGTAGGGACGATGGGCGCGTGTGGGCATACGTGCAAGCATCCGCCTGAGCCTCGGAGGATCTCGCAGCGGCTGGCTCTTGGCCCTCAGGCTTTCCTCATGCTCTGGCCCGGCAGCCGGCTCACAGCCTCGGAATTCTCAGTAATGAGTCTGCTGCATAGCTGGACAGAGACTTATGGCTTAGAGTTGCCCAGCCGCCGCCTCCCGCTTGTCCTCCGTGGTTATTTATCACATTTGTCCCAGTGCAGCGGCAGAACCATCGCTTACACAGCTCGGAGCAGGGAAGGCAATAAAGCTGGTTGGACAGGCGGCCCTGAGCCCTGTCACCTTCTTGGAGGTGCTGGAAAGAGGTAGCTAGCCTGGGAGCGGGGATGGGGGCGGGTGAGGCTGGGGCTGGGACTGGGCAGTAAAATCGCCACCAGCAGCCAGGAGGCAGCTCATAGAAAGACTCTTAGTGAACAAGTGGCTTCCTTCCAGCTCTAACATCTATTTTTCCCCCTAACATTATTTTTTTACCTAGCATTAATTAAAAAAACACCTTACATTCTGTATTAGAATCAAGATCATCTATCAGTAAGGGCAGCTGGGAAGAAATGACTTGTGCAGGGTCACACAGCTAGGAAGTATCTGAGGTCAAATTGAACCCAGGTCCTCCTGTCTCTAGGCTTGGTTCTCTTATCTACTGCTCTACTTAGCTTTCCCAGTAGCTATTGTTAATGATGATTAATAAGTGACATTTCTCAAGTGTCTTAAGGTTTGATTTAAAAAGCACTTTCTTACCAATATCCCTTGAGGAAGATGGTGAAGCATTTATTAATCCCATTTTATAGCTGAAGAAACTGAGGCTCAGAGCAGTTAAATGACTTAACTTGCCCATAAACATATAGTAAATATGAATCTATGATCAAAATCTCTTAGAAAGCCCTGGTATCCAAATATGCATAGGCCCCTTATTTTAATCCTACAGCTCTTTCTACTACACCACAGTTTGCATATTTAGATGTCTTCACATACCCTCTTCACAGTGGGCAGGTAAGTGGTGCAGTGGATAGAGTGATGGGCTAGGCAATTCTTAAAGTTAAAATCTGGCCTCAGATACTTACTAGCTGTGTGACTCTGGGCAAGTCACTTCACCCTGTTTGCTCCAGTTTCCTCATCTATAAAATGGGCTGGAGAAGAAAATGGCAAACCACTAGGTGTGTGACCCTGGGCAAGTCACTTCACCCTGTTTAACTCAGTTTCCTCATTTTTAAAATGAGCTGGAAAAGGAAATGACAAACCACTCCAGAATCTCTGCCAAGACAACTCCAAATGGGGTCCCAGAGTTAGCTACCACTGAAATGAATGAACAAGCCTCTAGACAACTATGGGCTATTTCTTTGCATTGAGGTAACTTTCTGCTTCCACTGGCCAAGAGATTAGGTTCCCACCCCCCAAACACTTTGGCCTTAGAATCTTAGCTTTTTCCTCTCAATGCCTCCCCTGGGTCTGGAAGCTGGACTGCCAAATGTACTCTACTATGGAAGGAACAGGATTTAGAGCTTGGATGGTGCTGAGGGATCTGGTAGTTCAATCTCCTCTTTTCACAGGGAGGTAAACCAAGGCTAGAAAGGGTAAGTGACCTGCTTAAGGTCATGCAAGCAGTAAGCAGTGCTGGAATTCAAACCTAGATCTTTAGTCTCCAAATTCAGCATCATCTTTGACAAATGACCCATCCTTGAAAACTTCCCAGCTTTCTTTCTAGTTCACTCTATGCCAACATCAGGACTTGAAACTTAGGTGCTGTCCTTGCCCCCTCATTCTTTCTTCCTCCTCCTCATCCAATCTGTTGCCAAGTTCTGTTGATTTGGCCTTCATAGCATCCCTCATATATACTTCCATTTCTCCTCTGACACAGCCACCATCCTGGTTCAGTCCACCATTATTTCATGCCTGGTCTGTTGCGACAGGTTGCTAATTGGTCTCCTTACATCAAGTCTTTCCCCACTCCAACCCAGCCATCACTCAGCTGTCACCCTAATCTTCCTGAAGCGCAGGTCTAACCATGGCAATCTCCACCTTCCTTCCCACCCACCCCTACTCCTTCAATGAACTCCAATGGCTCCCAACCATTTCCCTCACTGGTGTTCAAAGTCCTTTGTAATTGGTCTCCATCTTTTTATACCTTACTCACCTCCAAGTACTCTGCAATTCAATAACACTGATCTCCTAACTATTCCTCACATAAGACACTCCATCTCTTGGCTCTTTCACTGACTCCTTCTCATTTCTGAAATTGTTTCCCTCCTCATCTCTGCCTCCTGATTGTCCCTGGCTTCTTTCAAGTCTCAGCTAAAATCCTACCTTCTATGTGGAGCCTTTCCAGATCCCCTTTAATGCTAGTTCTTTCCCTCTATTGATTATCTCCAGTTTCTCCTGCATAGAGCTTGTTTGTACATAGTTGTGTGACTGTTTTCTCCCCCTATTAGACTCCCTCAGATCAGGAACCAGAGTATGTGTGTGTTCGCTTTTCTTTGAGTCCCTGTCACTTAGCATATAGTGGGCTTTTAATAAATGCAAATTATCTAACCACCAGAGTATCACTCCTTCTCCAATGGAGAAGACAATATGAATTAACTTGAAGTTTTTATTAAATCTGTATGAAAACAGAGAAAAAGAGAAAGGATTATAACAGCTGACAATACAAGGAGTTGGGATAATACCAGGAAGGAGCTGATTCAGGGAAAAGAATGTTAGAGAGGGATAAACTGCCCCAAAATATCTTTCCCCTACGCTACCTAGAATTCCATCAGTTAGAATTTAGTTGGTATTAAAAGACTTCTTTTCAAATAAAATCTATCCTCTCACCCTCTCCAAAGCAAGGGGGTGCTATCATTCATTCAACAAACATGTATTAGGCCTATTTTTGTGCAAAGTATTGCACATAAGTCCTAGGAGTGACACAAAGATAAGGAAGACTTGGTTCCTACTTTCATTTTCCTTTTCTGTTTGGTCTATCCTGCTTTTCATGGCTTCTAGCAGGTCAATTCTGGTCTCTAATTTGCTTATTACTTCATTTGATTTCTGTGCCTCTTTTTTCTATATAGGTAATTTTGTCTTTTAAGCTATTTTCTTTTTGTATTACTTTCATTTATTTTGCCCACTTTTCTTCCCATTTTTCTTCTATCTTTCTTACTTAGTTCTTGAACTCCTAATTTGAGTTCCTCAAGAGCTTGTAGCCAATTTCCACTTTTGGGGGGAAAGTTTGGATGTGTTTGTTTGTCACTCTCTGTTGTTGCTTCTGCATTTTGGTCTTTTTCTCCATAGAAATTATCCAGAGTCAAGAACTTTTTTGCTGCTGCTTATTCTTTTTGCCACTAGTGGACTGGGGTTCCTGCATGTTGATAGCTTTCTTATCTTCTGTCTTGCAGGGCTTTGCCTGGGTAGTAACTTCCCCTCTCAGCCAGAAGCCCAAGCGAGGGCTATCTTCCCAGCCCCTGCTGCCTAGGCTGTATCCAGCCTTGTTTCTGCCCAAGCTCCACCCTCACTCTGGCTCTGGCTCTGGCTCTGGCTCTGGCTCTGGCTCTGGCGGGGTAGGTGGTATGAGGGAGGGGTGATCAGCTTGCACTTTGATTAGCACAGTTTCACCTCCTTATAGCGTGGGAATTCCAACTCGCTGTCTACCTTTAATGTTGTGTCCAGTGGGAGAGCCCTTTTACTCATCTGGTTTTGATTTCTGTCCTTTTGAGAAACTTTGTAATGATCAATTGGAAAAAGATTCAGAAGATTCCCGCTACTACACCGCCACCTTGGCTCTGCCTCCTGGTTCCTACTTTCAAAGAAGTTATAATTTATCATGGTTAATGAGACATAGTCCCATAGACCAGCTGAGGAAGAAATCACTTCTAACTACAGCAATCAGGGAAGGCTTTACAGAGGAGGTGTCACATAATGAAAAATGCAAGGGATCAGGGCAGGTAGGTGAGTGACTCAGTGGATAGAGAGCCACAACTAGAGAGGAGAAATCCTACCCTCAGATATTTCCTAGTTGTGCAACTCTAGGCAAGTTATTTAACTCCTTATTGCTTTGTCTTGGAACCAATAATTGCTATTTGATTCTACGATGGAAAGTAAGATTTTTTTTAAAGAAAGAAAAGAAAAATCATTGGATCTGAATTTATGATTTATCATGGTTGATAGGACATGGCTAAATAAATCAGATAAGGGAGAAATCACTTCTTGCTGTAGGAATCAGGGAAGGCTTCACAGAAGAGGTGCTCTATAATGGAGGAAAACCCCATTGAGTTTGAAGTCAGAGGAACTGGAGTCTAATCTGGTAAGTATTATCTATTTGACCTTGGGAAAATCACAACTGTAAGATAAATGAAAGTAAATCTCTACATGTCCTTCTACCTTTAGATTCTATGAATCCTATGAGGTTGCATTTGACTTGGGCTTTATAGTTTATCAGGTGTCACAGAGGAGAGAGCTCCGGACCTGGAGTTAGAAAGACTCATCCTCCTGAGTTCAAATCTGGCCTCAGACACTTATTAGCTGCATGATCCTGGACAAGTCACTTAACCGTGTTGGCCTCAGTTTCCTCATCTATAAAATGTGCTGGAGAAGGAAATGGCAAACCACTCCAGTATCTTTGCCAGGAAAACTGCAAATAAGGTTACAAAGAATTGGACATGACTGAAAAAAACATGATTGAACAGTTAAAGTCTATTAATAAGCAGACATAGTAATACGGGACATCCCAAGAGTAGGGCTCAGCATAAACAAAGGGAAGGAGGTGGGAAAGTATGAGATCTTTTCATGAGATTTTTAGTAGCACGAGGTCACTGGGGTCAGAAGAGCAGGGAGTAGAAGATAGAGAAGGAGATAAGTAAAGAAAGAAAAGTGGGAGAAGGATGAAGGAAAAGGCTTCTATGACTGTTTTCAACTTTGCCCAAGGCTGGCCCTGCATCTTCCCTTGCCATGCTCCTCTGAACCATCTAACTCTTGGCTCCTGGGACCCAGAATTCAGGTTGCTGCTGTTAGCATCATAGTTTAGCTGCATTATGGATTTTTTTAGTGGATTCATTCATTCATTCATAAAATATTTATTAAGTGCTTACAATCTGCAAGTGCTAGGAGAAATACCAAGTTCAGAGAAGACATTTCCTCATCTACCCCCTTCCAGTCTTACTTGCATCCCTTCCATTATGCAGAAACCTCTTTCCAAGGTCATTACTTTGTGTGATCCTATTTGCTCTCCCTCCCCCTGGATCCTTCTCCATTGACTCCCATTGATAATGCTCTCTCCTGGCTCTCCTTTCTGTTTGATTGCTTCTTTTCAATTTCTTTTGGTGGTTCATTCATTTATCCAACAAATTCACCAAGCATCTACTGTGTGCACAGCACTATGGCAAGCACTGAGGGAAAGAAAAGTTTAGATAAGATGAGGCCCCTAATCTTTGTGGAGAGGACAAAGAAAAATTACTTTTTGATTTCTGGAAGCAGGCACAGGAAAGGTCATTCCCAACTGGGGAATTGAGAGGAAGAAGTAGGATTTTTGTTTACTTTGGGACAGCTAGATGAGTTCAAATCTGATTTCAAACACTAGTTGTGTGACCTTAGGCAAGTCACTTCCCTTCCCTTTGCCTCAGTTTCCTCATCTGTAAAATAGAGATGGCACACAATAGCACCTCCCTCCCAGAGTTGTTGTGAGGATCAAGTGAGATAATATTTGGAAAGAGCATTTGGTACCATTCCTGGCCCATAGTAAGCACCATACAAATGTAAGCAGTTATTATGAGCATTGTTATTTTATTCAAAGATATTTCTATTTTCCCATTTACATGTAATAACAGTTTTCAACATATGTTTTCTGACCTTATAACATCCAAATTGTCTCCCTCCCCTCTTCCCTTTTGGAGATATCATTATTTTAAAGGGTAAGCAGAAATTGAACCAAGAGAAAGGTTGGCATGGCTCAGTGGCTAGAGAACCAGGCCCGGGTTCAAATGTAGTCTGTAAGACTTCTTGGGAAAATCACTTAACCCCCATTGCCTAGCCCTTGTTGCTCTTCTGCCTTAGAATGGTTTTTTAAAAAAAGAGAGAAAGGTTGGGAGGATGATACATTGTGAGCAAAAGTAGGGAGGCACTGGGCTTATCTGGGCTACAGAGGCTAGCCCTGTTTTTCTTGCATATGGAGGAGAGGAGAGTGAGAACCAGATGGTAAAATGGCTCTTGATTTTGGATGGCCTTGAATGCCAAATAAAGGAATCTGAGTTTTCCTAGGTGTGCACTGTTTATTCATTCAGTCATAAATAACTCTTTGAGGCCCTGTGGACCATATCGTCCATGGGGTTTTCTTGGTAAAGATACTGGAGTAGTCTGTCATTTTCATCTCCAGCAGATTAAGGCAAATAGGAGGTAAGTGTCTTGCCCAGGGTTACACAGCAGCCAAATTTGAACTCAGGTCTTCTTGATTCTATCCAGTACTCTATCTACTGAGCCATCTAGCTGTCTACCCATCTCTAAGTCTGCATTAGAGAAATAGTAAATATTTGTGAATGGACGATCTATTTGGAAGAATATGGGCTAACCTTGGAACCCAATCATGTCTTAAGATTTTATTGCTTTTATGGAAAGGCAAAGTTTTGGAGGCTCAGTCCATTGGTCATGTGGGGGCTGCTTGAACCAGAAAAGTAGTTACAAGTTTGATCTTCTTGCTTTAGTTTGTCACAGGTTCAAATTATATTCACATTTTAAAATAGCTGTTAAGATTTTCCACTTTCTAGATTACCCTTATTTCCAACTATAATCCAGGTACTAGTTTGATAGCATCACAGGTCTGGAAGGGACCCTAGGGGTCACCCAGTTCAAACTCTTCATTTTATAGAGGAGGAAACAGAGGCATAAGAAAGTTAAATGACTTGTCCAAGGTCATCCAGGTAGTAAGCTCCCCAAATGGGATTTGAACCCAGGTCCTCTGGTGTCATCTAGGAACACTGTACCCTTGCTACCTTGGTTCCCTATCAACACTGTTTTCTTCTAAGCCCCCTAGGTATCAAAGCTCTTTAACTCAGAAATTTTCCTATCTTTTGTCCACAGAATTTTCTTGAACTAGTATTCCCCCCTTTCATGGCAGATAGGTGGCACATAGATAGTGTCAGGCCTGGAGTCAAGAAAACCTCAGTTCAAATCCAACCTCAAACCCTAGCTGTGTGACCCTAGGCAAGCCATTTAACCTTGTCTGTCCTTGTTTTCTCATCTATAAAATGAACTGGGGAAGGAAATGGCAAACCATTCCAGTGTCTTTGCTAAGAGAACCCCCAATGTGATCACAAAGAATCAGACCCAACTGAAAGTGAACAATAACTTTATGGGCATTCTTATAACCTAGAACAGTGATGGCAAGCCTTTTAGAGACTCTATGTGCGGTAACTCCCCCCCCCCCATTGCTGGGTGTGTCCTGCCCCCACCTTACCCCAGAAGGAGAAAGCTCTCCCATTGGGCTGCTGGGCAGAGGGGTGGGTGAAAGTGAAAAAATGTCCTCAGGGAGTGTAGAGAGGGGAAGGGAAGTGGCCCAAATGCTCTGCTCCCCTCCAACTCTGCCACCTGTGAGCCGCCCATCTTACCCCCTGCGTACTCTCATTGGGCTGCTGGGCAGAGGAGTGGGTCATGTGAAAAATGTTGACAGGTACAGGGGAGAGGGGGAGGGGAGCAGCTCCCCCTGAGTCCCTCTGCCTTTCTAGTAATGAATGGGGGTGGGGAGTTGGGAGGGCAATTGAGAGCTCTCTGTGGTCCATCTTTGGCACCATGCCATAGGTTCACCATCAATGATCAAGAAGCTTCTCATTCAACTCAATTCATGCTTCCTGTTTGCCTAATGACCTCTCAAATTTCTCCATACCTCTGATTCTCTCAATCACCATCCACCTGCACGAGAACGGCCAGGTCTTCATTTATAGGTCTTATTGTCTTCTCCGTACAATTATTAGTGTAAATATTGCCATATAAAAAACTCAATTACATTTTGATTACTCTTGCTCAGCCTAGATCAAGGTTACTTTCAAGCCATATTTTTTTTTCTTCTGCAGGATTTGGGGAGGAGAATACACTTTTCACAGAGATGGCCACCTACCTTTACTATCCCCAAAGCTGCTCCAAAGGATAACTAAACCTGGGGCAGAACCGGATTCACAGAATGGTGTTGACATAGGTTAGAAGGAACCTAGGAGTCATTTGGTCCTACTCAGTTCAGGAATCAGGATCACAGGTATGGAGTTGGAAGGGACCTTCGTGGTTACCTAATCTAACCTACATTTTACAGATGACAAAACTAGGGCCCAATGATGTTAATTGACTTGCCCAAATAATTTACAGGTGGTAAATATCAGAGGTCAGATTCTTTGACTCCAGGAAAGTCTTTTTCCATTCTACCATAATCCCTCCATCCCTAGGCTTCTATTTCTCCAAGATTGTTTCCTTTTGTTCACAATGTGTTATGTCTGGGGTCACACAGATAGTAAATGTCTGAGGCTGGATTTGAATTCAGTTCTTACTGACTACAGGTCTAGCATCATATCTACTGGTGCCACTTAATTGCTTCTATTTTTCAAGCATGATTTATTAAGTCTTGAAAATGACTTTAGTACCTTCTCCACCCCTCCAATCAGTCAACAAGTAACCATCAAGAACTTTGTATGTTCTAGGGACTACATTCAATGCTAGGGTCACAAATACAAAGTGTAAGGGAATTTTATAGGATGATCTCATATATATTCAAAGATAAGCAAATATTGAATCAATACATATGAAGTATTTTTAGTTGTTGGTGGGGTGATAGTTGTAAGCAAGAAAATTAGGAAAGGCCGTTGAAAATAGATGGATCTTATGTTGAGTCTTAAAAAAAAAACCTCTTATCTTCTATCTTAGAATCAACACTAAATATTGGTTTCAAGGTAGAAGAGTTTCAAGTGGTAAGAGCTAGGCAATGGAGGTTAAATGACTTGCTCAGGGTCACACTGCTAGGAAGTGTCTGGGGCTAGATTTAAACCCATCTTTAGGACTAGTTCTCTATCCACTGAGTCACCTAGCTGCCCCTTGATTTGAGCCTTGAAGGGAAGTAGGTATGGAAGTGAAGAGGGAACTTCTTCCAGGTATAAGAGACAGTTTATGAAAAGACACAGAGGTGAGAGATGGAATGTGGTCTATGGGGATCAACTAATAGGTCAGTTTATTTTTTTAAAAATTCCCACAGTGAACTATAAAACATTTATTTCCAAACTCTAAATAAGTTTCTCTGGGGCTCTGAGGTTTCAAACCTTCCACATTCCCCTAGCTAGGGAATAACCTTTGGTTCACATTTTTCCACCTTGATAACCTGAATTATCTTCTGGAATTTGGAAGAGTTTTAGTTTAAGAGGCCTAAAGGAGAACAATCCAGAGTAACTAACCTATTTCCTTCTCCACCATGACCTTGCCTTTCTTGCCCTTTCAGGGCCTGAGCATGTAGTTATTTTACCCTGATGGTCCACAGAGCTCTCATTTGGTATTATGTATGTCAAGGGCACTCTGGTAGTACTTTTCACCCCAACTATCATTTTCAACTATAATATCATAGAGGCAGCTATGGCTTAGTGGTTAAGAACCTGGAATCAGAAGACTTGAGTTTAAATCTAGCCTTCAGTATTTCCTAGTTATGTGACCCTGGGCAAGTTACCTAATCTATGATTGCCTGACTCCTTCCCCCTATCCCAAAAGGATCCACTAGAAATGGAAATGGGAAACCACTCCAATATCCTTACCAAGAAAACTCCATGGATAGCTATGGTCTATAGCCGTGTAGGTGAACCAATGGCACACGTGCTGGAGTGTGCTCCCTTCCCCTTCTTCACATGTGCCTGAGGACATTTCTCATATGACCCGCCTCTCTGCCTAGCAGCCCAATGAGAGTGCTTCCTCCCTCCCCTGTCTGGGATAAGGTGGGGGGGGGGGGCTCACATTTGGTGTGAATTGCGGTTTGGATACTCAGTCTCTAAAAGGTTTGCCATCACTGGTCACAATGAGTCAGACATGACTGAATAACAACAAAATTATTTTTCATACTGATAAATCTTGTGCCTTACTGAATACTACTTTGGGCATCATGGTGCCCATTGCTGCTTATCTGATGAGGCAGGCCACTTGGACCTGAACCCATCAGGTTAGCTACCAAATGGCACACAAGGAAGCATCAGTGCAAGAAGGGGGTGGCATGTTGAGGCACTGTGAGCCTGACAGATCACTACTGACCCATGGCCATAAAATAATTTTCCTCCTTCTCTTCCTCCTCCTCAGGCTCCTGGTTTTGTAGGTCAGGGCTAGAGACAGAACTGCTTAGACTTTTAGAGTTGAGGGCTTTGAGGGTGATGGGGAGGGATATCCCAGGCAGACAGAGGGCACTTCCTATCCAGCTCAGGAAGATAGTCTGGTTTCCCAGCAGATGAACTGCCAGCAGCAAAGTACAGATTTCCTTAAAAATCCCAGAAATGGAAAGGATCAGGCTGGAGGTTCAATCGTACGATAGGAATCTGAGAGGCATTAGACAAAGGTAAGAATCCCTCTGAGGAAGAGCATCCCAGCTATGCCTTGGAGGGGCCTTGTGGCTTGGAAACAGAAGATTTTCTCTGATATAGACAAATGTAAGTCTTCAAAAACAGCAAAAAGAGGGAAGAAATAAAAAAAACATGAGTGGTTATAGGTAGTACATAGTGTTAATGGATTTTGGAGGCTTCAATACCTTTTAAGGAGAGACTAACCTAGCCTACAGGGAGCACAGTCTTAAATATTGTTCTTAGCAGAAACATATTAATAGATAAATAGATACCACATACACATACACACATCCTCAATCAATCAATCAATCAATTAATTATTTATTTTATTTTAATTTTTTATTTTTTAGACAAATTTTCCATGGTTACATGATTTATGTTTTTACTTCCCCCTTCACCCCCCCATAGTTGACACACATTTCCACTGGTTTTAACATGTGTCATCAATCAAGATCTATTTCCATATTATTGATAGTTGCATTGATGTACACACATTCTTAAACAGGCGCCTCAGTTTTTTCATATGTAAAGTGGGAATAATAATAACTATAATATCTATTTCTTAGTTATTGTGATAATGAGTAAAGCATTATGGCGTGGCTAGGTGGTATAGTGGATAGAGTGGCAGTCCTAGAGTTGGGAAGACTTATCTTTCTGAGTTTGAATCTCACATCAGACATTCACAAGCTGTGTGACTCAGAGCAAATAAATCACTTAATCCAATTTGCCTCAGTTTTCCTTTTATAAAATGAGCTGGAGAAGGAAATGGCAAACCACTCCAGTATTTTTTTCAAAAATTAATTAATTTCCACTTCCCAGCTGTGTGACCCTGGGCAAGTCACTTGACCCCCATTGCCTACCCTTTACCACTCTTCTGCCTTGGAGCCAATACACAGTATTGACTCCAAGATGGAAGGTAAGGGTTTAAAATTCTTTTAAATTAATTAATTTAGATTTTTTCCCCATGGTTACATGATTCTTGTTCTTTCCTTCCCCACTCCTGGAGCCAACGAGCAATTCCACCGGGTTATATGTGTATCATTGTTTATCTTTGCTGAGAAAACCCCACAATGGGGTCACCAAGAGTCAGAAATGACTGCAGAACCACAACAATGTAAAGCACTGTTATGTGTCGGTTATTACTGGGAGTGAGAGGTGGGGAGAAAGAGGGACTCTGGAGAAACTTCAATTGAAGGTTAGGTTAACTTCCAAGTCAAGCTTGGAAAGCATCCTTTCATCTTTCGTGGGTAATCAAAATGATTATCTGCAATCAGAATACCTTATTATTTCTTTGTATCGCTCTTTTTCTAGGTGAATAAACGTGGGAAAACACACTTGTTTAGCAGCGGTGGGGAGAAAGGGAAGGAGGCAGCATACGTTAGAATCACAGATGGAGATTTGGGGTGATGACTGTAGGAGAAGGAGGAAAGGTCATTGGAGACAGGAGCATCAGCAGCCTGAACACCTAGAAGGGCAAAGGAGCTTGGTGCCTCTATCCAAAGGTTAGAGCTCAGGGAATGTGGGAGGAAAAGTAGTAAAAGCAGAAATCCTTGGGGCCAAGGTCAAGTTCCCCTGAATCTACTCTGAGAAGCAGCTTCTGCCAGTTCCAAGTTCAGGTACTGAGCAAGATCCAAGGCCAGAAACTAGATCCTTCATAAAGCCCCAAACTATCATAATGGGGAAGGAAGGGAAGGGAAGAAGGGCATGGCCATCTTTGGGGATGTTGTTTCTAACATATGTGACTGAGGCTAAAAGAAATAATACCACTTGGAGTCATACTGGATGGAGAAGAAGAACCAGTGGGATTTGGTATGAGTGGGTTTTGGTATGTCAAATGATAGAAATGAAGCCAAGACAACTCCAATTCAATGGAAGTGGGTCCCTTTCCCAATGGTGAGTGGCAATGATGAAGATAATGATCATAAGAGCTACCATTTACACAGCACTTCAAGATATATATATATATGCATATATACATACATATATATATATATATAAAATTTTTGCTTCATTTTTATCCTCACAACAACCCTGGGGAGTAGATGCTATTCATCTCCATTTTACAGCAGGGAAAACTGAGGTAGATAGCAGTTAAGAGTCTTGCTTGGGGGTCATTGTTCAGGCATTTTCAGTCAAGTCTAACTTTTCGTAACCCCATTTGGGATTTTTCTGGCAAAGATACTAGAGTGATTTGCCATTTCTTTTTCCAGCCCATTTCCCTGCCCCGCCCCAATCCTTATCTTCTCTCTTAGTATCAGTTCTAAGATAAAAGAGTGGCAAGGGCTAGGCAATTGGCATTAAGTGACTTGCCCAGGATCACACAGCTAGGAAGTGTCTGTCACCAGAATGGAAACCAGGTCCTCCTGACTCCAGGTCTGACACTCAATCCACTGTGCTACCTACTTGTCCCTCTCCAGCTAATTTTACAGATGAGGAAATGGAAGCGGAGTTAAGTGACTTGCCCAGGGTCACACTGCAAGGACGATTTAACTCAGAAAGACTCATCTTCCTGACTCCAACTTCTGTACTCTTCACAGGGTCACCCAGCTAGCAAATGTCTGAGGTCACATTTGAACTCATGTCTTCCTTATTCCAAGTCTATTCCTACATCTATCGCAAACACAAAGCTCATAGAAGACTTGGGCAGGAAAGGACTTATTTGCTAAGTCATAAGGTTGAGACTCCTTTGTTTGACATTTAAAGCTTTATGCCACCTGGCCCCTTCCTAACTTTCCTGCCTTCTTAGATTTCACTTCCCTCCACAATATGATGTATGGTCTGGCCAGACCGAGTTTATTGCTATTCCTTACTCCTGGTGCTCCATCTCTCATCTCTGTGTCTTTGTATTGTCTGTCCCTTTTAGAATATACTTCTTCCTCACCTCTGTTTCTTAGAATCCTTGGCTTCCTTTGAAACTCAGCTTTGGGTCCACCTTCTTTAGTTGCCCAAGCTGTTAGTGCTATCAGGATTAAGTTGTATCTGCTTTGTATACATTTTGGATATATATGTGTGTGTGTATCAAATTAAATATAATAGTCACATATTTCCTGATTCTTTTTTTTTTAAACCCTTACCTTCCATCTTGGAGCCAATACTGTGTATTGGCTCCAAGGCAAAAGAGTGGTAAAGGTAAGCAATGGGGGTCAAGTGACTTGCCCAGGGTCACACAGCTGGGAAGTGTCTGAGGTTAGATTTGAACCTAGGACCTCCCATCTCCAGGCCTGACTCTCAATCCACTGAGCTACCCACCTGCCCCCCATATTTCCTGATTCTGCTGGAGGAGAAGGACTCAGCTGCCTGGAGGTGGCCACTCTGGTTTGGGGTTACCTCATTCCACTTATTTTGTCTATTGGATACTAGCATTAGATATTCAGGTCCACCCTCCCAAATATATATTATTATATCTAAATCTACATTTAGGGAAGCTAATTGGCACAGTTGATAGAGCTCTGGGCCAGGAGTCAGGGAGATTCCTCTTCCTGAGTTCAAATCCAATCTCAGACTAGTGTTACTTCATCCTGTTTGTCTCAGTTTCTTCATCTGTAAAACGAGCTGGAGAAGGAAATGGCCAACCACTCTGGTATCTTTGCCGAGAAAACCTCAAATGGGATAATCAGACATGACTGAAAAATGACTGAACAACAGTATATAAAAATTATATATAATAATATATGTTTGTGTGTATATGTATGTGTATATGGAATATGTATGTGTGTATATATATATAAAATTATATATAAAAATATGTATGTGTGTACATATGTATTCTACTAGAATACAAGCTTCCTGAGTTTAGGAATTACTTATTTTCATTTTTTTTTAGAATTCTTATCTTCTGCCTTAGAATCAATACTGTATATTGGTTCTAAGGGAGAAGAGTGATAAAGACTAGGTAATGAGTATTAAGTGACTTGCCCAGGGTCACATAGATAGGAAGTATCTGAGGTCAGATTTTAACCTAAGACTTTCTAAACCTGGCTCCCAGGCCACTGAGCCACTTAGCAACCCCAATAATTTTTGTCTTTATATCACTAGCATCTAGCACAATGCCCAGCACATAGCAGGAGCTTTATGACTACTTGTTGCTTGATTATTGATTAATTCGTAGGAAGGTTGGGGAAATCTGTGACAAGCAAGGGAGGTTCTCTTCCAGTTGAAACAAATCAAGTTGTCGAGTGGACAGTGTGACTTTCCTAGTTACCTCAGATTCTGTGACCCTAAAATTTATACTGTGCCAGGACTCCAAGGGAATGAAGCACTGGGTAAACCTGGAGGGGGGCAGGGTGAGCCAGAGGTGGCTTCTCACACCCTAAGATTCTTAAGACGTACCTTCCCAACCAATGCATTGTGGGAATTGCCCATGGTAGATGGAGAAAGAGTGTATTTGTTCCAGGAGTAATTGGTAGTAACTGATGGTAATTTCTAGTAATTAAACACTAATTAATTCAATGAGTGAGTAATGTACTTATTTATGGTTTTCTCAGTTGTTCCCTTATAAATATTGGTATTACTTTTGTCAGGCAATTAAAATCCTGGGAAAGCCTTGGAGATCTGGGGAGGATATAGGAGCTATGTTTAGCCAGAGTTGGGCTGAACCTGGGTGCTTAGTGCAGGAATCGAATTAATTATCATCCCCCAACCCTATCCTTTTTCAAACTTCCCTTTTTCTTTTAAAGGCGCTATCATCCTTCCATTCTTCCAGGTCCTCACCCTTCTTGTTAACCTTGACTACTTAGTCTCTCTCACCCCCCACATCCAATCAATTGCCAGATCTTGACATTTTCTACCTCCCTACCTTCTCTCACAACTGTTTCCTCTCCGCTCACACAGCTACCACCTTAGTGCAGGTCCTCATCACTTCTCACCTTGCAACCATTTTTAATTGGTCTGCCTGCTTTCAGGGTCTAGACAGTCTTAGAAAATCACCAGAGTTGATGGAATACTATTGTGCTAAAAAGAATAATGAACTGGAGGAATTCCACGAGAACTGGAATGACCTCCAGGAATTGATGCAGAGTGAAAGGAGCAGAACTAGGAGATCATTATACACAGAGATGGATACACTGTGGTACAATTGAATATAATAGACTTCTCTACTAGCAGCAATGCAATGACCCAGGACAAGTCTGAGAGATTTATGAGAAGGAATGCTATTCACATCCAGAGGAAGAACTGTGGGAGTAGAAACACAGAAGAAAAACAATTGCTGGATCACATGGTTCAATGGGGACATGATTGGGGATGTAGACTCTAAACGATCACCCTAGTGCAAATATTAATAATATGGAAATAGGTCTTGATCAATGACACATGTAAAACCCAGTGGAATTGCTCATTGGCTATGGGAGGTGGGATGGAAGGGGGGGAAGGAAAGAAAATGATTCTTGTAAGCATGGAAAAACACCCTAAATTAATTAATTTAATAAATAAACTAAAAAAAATAAATAAAAGAAAATCACAAAAGTGATTTTCCTTAAATGCAGATTGGACCATGTCAGGCTTTCCTGTTCAATCAAATCCACTGGCTTTCCATTGCCTTTGGAATAAACCATAAACTCCTCTACTGAGCTTTTAAAGTCCTTCATAGCCTGACCCTAACCTTTTTTTCCAATGCTATTGGACATGACTCCCCCTTCTTGCTATCTGTGCTTCTGCCAAAATGGCCATCTCTCTCTTTTTTCCCACAGTACAATCTATCTCTCAACAAATTTGCTGTTGCACTGACTTTTTGACCAGCCTGGAATGCACTCCCTCCCTTCCCTCCATCTGATGAGCTCTTCTCCTTCCAAGGTTCAGCTTAAGTATTATCTTCTGCATGGAGCCTTTCCTTTCTAGGTTGGTACAGTGGATAGAGTGCTGAGTCTGCAGTTAGGAAGACCTCAGTTCAGATGTGGCCTCAGATACTTACTAGTTGTGTGACCCTGGGCAAGTCACTTAATCTTTATTTGTCACAGTTTCCTCAATTGTAGTATGAGGATAACAGTAGTACCTCACTCACAGGGTTGTTGTGAGATTCAAATGAGAGAATATTGTAAAGTGCTTAGCACAATTCCTGGTACATAGTAGGTGCTATATACATGCTTATTCTTTTCTCTGATTTCCACCAACTATTAGGGTTCTCCCTCTCAAACTGCTATGTATATATTTATATTAATTTAACAGTTTGTTCACTTTTTATATCATATATATTTGTAGACATATATTTCTCATGAGTAGGGATGACTTCATTCTTTTGACTTGTGCCCCCAACTTCTAACATAGGATCTGGCACACAGTAGGCATTTAATAAGAATAAATTTATAAATTACAATAGAACATAAATATAATAAATCATAATTTATCAATCAATAAATTATTGATTGATTTGTGATAAGAATGGGCTAGGAAAGGGAGATCTAGGTTCAAACTACATTATTACCACTTAGTACATATGTGACCTCAGACATGTCCACTAGAGTCTCTTGGCTTTGGCTTTCTCCTCTGTAAAATCCATATGGACTCTAAGGATACTTCTAATTATTTTTGGGGTACAGAGCTAGTAGTGGTAGTGTTGGAATCCAAATATTTCTGAATCCAAGGCTAGTATTCTATGCACTCTTCATGGTCCTTGCAATTTCTGGGGATAGTTGGCTTCACTGTTAACCCCCAAACAGATTAAGCTTTAGTTTCTTCATTTATAATATTAAGGTGAAGGGGAGATGAATGATTTCTGCTGTTCTCTGGTCTGTTCTCTAAACAAGGGAAAAGGTAAAAAAGAAAAGAGGAAAGAAAAGAAAAGGATAGACTTCAGTAGAATGGATAGTTTTTCCAGCTAAAGTTCATTCTCCTGTGACTCAGACTACTAATTATCTTAAGGGTAGCCTCAGGCCTAGAAACCCAATCAAGACCTTCACTTGTCTTCCCAACAAGGCACCAAAGGGCATGCCCACATAATCCATGGGGAGAGGCTCTCCTGACCCCAGTCAAAATTGTTCACATCTTGTAAACTCATCAATTAATCAAGGGAGCTCCCTGATCAACTTCCCTTCCACTTACCCAGATAGCCTTGGGCAAATCACTTACCAGCTCTGGGCATCTAGTTTGTGTCCTCAAAATAAATTCATGGTTTCTAATAACTCCTTCGGCTTTAAATTCTAGAAGCTCCTTCTGTCTGAGAAACATCATTTGAGAAAAACTGACCTAGGCACATTGGAAGGGGATTTTCTTCATAAAATCGAAGAGCACTGGATGGAGAAGGAGGAGGGCTGAAGAAGAAGGGCTATGGAAGGATTCTGAAGGAAGGGTAGAGGTCAAGCTTTGATAGCCTCATGGGATAGCAGGCAGGTCTGGTGTGGTGGTAGGGAGCTTCCCAGGCCTCAGACCAGATAATGCCCTATTTATAACTGAAATTGTGAAAAAGCAACACTAAGGGGAAGGGGAAGCAATATTTATGTAGTACCAACTATGGGTAAGCACTTTACAAATATCTCATTTGAGACTCACAACAACCCAGAGATGCAGGTACCATTATTATCCCCATTTTACAATTGAGGAAACTGGGCAAATAGAAATTAAATGACTTGCCCAGAGTCACATAGCTAGTAAATGTCATAAGCCAGGTTTGAACTCAAATCTATCCTGACTCTGGGGCAGCTGGGTGGTACAATGAATGAAGCACCAGAAGTAAGGGAGACTCTGGTTTTTTTTTTATTTTTTAAATAACCCTTACCTTCCATTTATATAATCCATTGGAAATGCTTATTGGCTCTAGGAGGGGGGAGGGAAGAGGGAAGAGAAAGAAAATAAATCATGTAAGCATGAAAAAATATTTAAAAAATTAAAAAAAATAAAGTGATAAAAAATAACCCTTACTTTCTGACTGAGAATGAATAGTGTATTGGTTCTAAGGCAGGGGTTAAATAGCTTGCCCAGGGTTACACAGCTAGGAAGTGTCTGAGGCCAGATTTGAACCTAGGACCTCCCATCACTCTCAAATCACTAAGCCACCTAGCTGTAAGAGACTCCTGTTCTTGAATTCAAATCTGGCCTCAGATACTTACAAGCTGTGTGGCCCTGAGCAAGTCACTTAACCCAGTTTGCCTCAATTTCCTTATGTGTAAAAGCAACTAGAGAAAGAAATGGCAAACTACCCCAATCTCTGCCAAGAAAACTCCAAATGGGGTTATAAAGAGTTGGGACATGGCTGTAATGATTGAACATCAACAGCTATCCTGAATCTAGGCCTTGCTATCTATCTATTACATTGCTGAGCTGCCTCATTGGTTTAAAAGACTTTCACAACACGGGTCTAAAAGGGGGCTTCTGATTTTGACTGATAGCTTTTTGGCCATTTCAGACCTACTCCCTGCCTTAGCCCCTCACTTTGCTTTCCTGCCTTGCCTCTAATGGGGGCAGAAGAGAGAGTTATCCCTCCACGGTCCCTTGCCTTTCATAGTCCCCTCTGGCAGGTTGTTTCTCTCTGTCTTCATCTGTCTATTTTTCACTCTTTTGCCTTCTTATTTTCTCTCCCTACTCTGTTTATCTCCCTTAATTATCCATAATATAGAGCTGATGTGTTTTTTATTATTTGTTTTACTTATTGAATAAAGTTTTATGTTTCCTGTTCTTAATTTTAAAACAAGATTAGTGAAATGTTTTACAGTTTTTTCCTCTAAAACAAATTAAGAGGGAAGAGTGGGAATGGAATGAGATTTGGAATTAAAGGAGCTAGGTTGGAATACCAGCTTTCCTGCCTTTTAGATATGAGATTGTGAGCAAATTATTTAACCTCTTAGAACCTCAGTTTTCTCATATGTAAAACTTGAGGGGAGGATTGGGCTAGATGGCATCTAAAGACACTTCTGATTTAAGATTTTATGATTCACTAATACCTCCTTTCAGACCCTGATAAAGACACCTCAGACCCTGAACTTCAGAAATAGCAAGGCCTTCCAGACCACTAGTTTTTGTTTCCAACCCAGGCTCCCAGCCATCAATGAAGGGAGCAATCACAGTGGGGGAAGGGGCCCATCTTTCACCCCTCTCCCCCAACTGATGACTGATCAGACCCTGGAATGGCTTGCAGCCCAGCGCCCATAGATCACCATCTAGGATCTGGCCCACATGACCCAGATGTGGCCTGGCAATTGTTTAATCAGATGCTGCAACCCAAGCTGCCCCAAATCCATAACCTTTTTATCACTGAATTCTCAGCTTTGTCAAAAGGTTCAACACCCGAAACTGATATGATTTCCTCAGTGGAAATGACATGAAAGAAGAAGCATTAATATCTGCTTTGCCGGACCTCCTCAAGACCTTGGGAGCTTTCCATCTGACTTGCAGCTGAAACTTTCTGGATATGTTTACTGCCCTGTTAGAATGTGAGCTCCTTGGGGCAGCAAGGTGGCACAGTGGTCTGGGGTCAGATCTGGCCTTAGATTCTTCCTAGCTTTGTGATTGTGGGCAAGTCACTTAACTGTTTGCCCGACTCTGGCCCTTCTGCCTTAGAGTTGTTACTAAGACAGAAAGTAAGAGTTTTTTAGATTTTTTTCTATTTTTAAAAATTTTCCATGATTCCATGACTCATGTTGTCTCCCTCCCCTCATTCCTCCCCCCTCCCAGAGTTGATGATCAATTCCACTGGGTTATATGTGTGTGTGTGTGTATAAAATAAGATTAAAAAAAAAAAAAGAATATGAGTTCCTTGAGGGCAGGAGCTTTCTTATTTTCCATTTGTATCTCCAGTGTACATTGTAAGTGCTAAATGCTTTTTAGTTAATTATTTCATATTTCCACTTAACCTGTAAGTAACTCTCTAAAGTGAAATAGATTACAGAGCAGGTACAGACATGCATTGTTAGAGTGAAAGGCCGTAGTGGAAGTGCCCTGATGCCAATTGAATCACTGATCCAATCTCTCCAAAAAGGTGGCCCCTAATCTTTTCCCCGTGAATCAAATCACCCTTGATGGAGAAGCATTTTCTTGACCTTGGCCTGGTAAAGAGAGTATATGAAGATCCAGGAGACATAAGCTATCATCTTGACTTTACCCTTTTCTAGCCATTTGGTGGCAGGCACGTTGCCTAACCTAGCTGTGCCTCAGTTTCCTGATTGATAAAAAGGGAATAACACTACCTCATCCACCTACCTCACAGGATTGTTGAGGATAAAATCAGATAATGGCTATGAAATCACTTTGGAAAATATATGGATGTTGGGGATGATCATTATTATTATTGTTATTATTAGCTCCCAACCTAGACAATTTCCCATTTGAATGCAGAACTTTCTTTATATTCTCATCCCTCCATCATGTCAGATCTCTCCCCCAGCCCCAGAGGCACTCAGCTCAAACAGCTATTTATGATGCGCTGTCGATATCCGTCTTTACGGTGAAGGAGCGTGTGGGGGGACGAATGGAGCCTTGGGCCCCATTCATCAGCCACTTTGCTGCAAACTCTAAACAGTTTTTAATTGGGAGCCCAGATTTACTCCCACCATGGGCAGCAGCAGCCTGACTCTATCTAGGGGAGGGGCGGAACTTAAAGCGAGCTGCTGTTTGCCAAACGGTCGGATTGTATCAATGCTGAGAAAATATTAGTTGCCGCAGAACAATAAGGCCAGTCCCTCGAGCTGCTGCCGGCAAAAAGCAATTCCTATAAATCCCCTTTGACAGAATGCCTGCTTTCTCCTGGGGCTGTGCCGATGTAATTCCCAGCTCTCCCAGAGCTGTTTCTGACTAGCCCCAGATGTTGGCTCAGTAGGAGGAGACAAGGATGTTATCGCCTATGGACTGGAGGGGAAATTGAGGCACAGACTAATGGAGTGTTGCATCTGAGGCACCCTCCTCAAGGGAGAGGTCTAGGATCCCTGGGCTTTGGGCAGAGTGCTCACAGAGGGAAGATAATACAGAGTTCCTCCTGATTATAGACCCTCCTGATTATTGACTTCTAGGTGTGTGCCAATCAACAAACATTTGTTAAGCATTTACTTGTTGCATGCTATATATATATACTGAGCTAGGTAATGGAGACACAAAGAGATTTGAAAATATGGCTCCTGTCTTCAAGGAGTTCACATTCTAAGAATATGAGAATAATTATGTATCTCCAAAATGTATACAGTGTAATTGGGAGCCAACCTCAGAGGCAGGGCACTAGTAGTGGGGGAGTGGAAGGCTGGGAAAGACCTCATGAAGAGGATGGGAGTTCTTACTATGGGCCAACCACTTCTCTAGATGTTGAGGATACAGAGACAAAACTCCCTAGTTCCTGCCTTCAAGGAACTTCCATTTGATTGTTGATAATGGTGTTTTCCCTCCCTCCCTTCTTCCTTCCTTCCCTCCATTCATCCCTCCCTTCTTCCTTCCTTCCCTCCCTCCCTCCCTCACTCTCTCCCTTCTTTCTTTCCCTTCCTTCCTTCCTTCCTTCCTTCCTTTCTTCCTTTTTTCTTTTCTTTCTCTTTCTATCTCTATTTGTCTATCTATCCTATCTATATCTGTCTATACAAAATATAGACACAGTGAAAACAAAATATTTGGGGGAGGGAAGCATTAGCAGCTGAGGTAATTAGAAAAGGTCTCCCATAGGACACAGCATTTCATCTGAGTTCCAAAGGAAGCTGAGAATTTTAAGAAGTGGAGATAGAGAAAGCATTCAAGACCTGGAGGATGATTGTCTGTGCATAGGAGTAGAAAGAGAAATGGATTATCCTGGGTAAGGGACAGCAAGAAGGATACTTTGGCTGGACTACAGGGAGTATGAAGGGAAATAATAATGTGTAATAATCTTGGAAAAGCAGGTTGGATCCAGGTTGTGAGGGTTTTAAATGCCACTTAGAGGAATCTGTAGTTGAGCCTTAAGGTAATAGGGAGTTTTATGCCATTTACTGAGCAGAGGAGTGACATGTTTTAACTTTTGCTGTAGGAATGTTAGCTTTGCAGCATTTTAAATGTTGGATTAGAAATGGGGGAGACTTAGCAGAATCACTCAATGTGAGGATTAGAAGGTACCTCAGAACATCTAATATAACCCATATATAATAGGGATCTCCACTACAATATATCCAATAGTTATCTAGTCTTTTCTAGATGATCTCCAAGGAAGGAAAATTCACTACTTCTTTGAAGCAGGCTGTTTGAATCTCTACAATTGTTTTTCCTTAACATCTAACTAGGAGAGAATCAGGCAGCTCAGTAGATTGAAAGCCAGACCCAGAAATGGGAGGCCCTGGGTTCAAATCTGACCTCAGACACTCTCTAATTGTGCGACCTTGGGCAAGTCACTTTACATCTTATTGCCTAGTCCTTGCTGTTCTTCTGCCTTGTAACCAATTCACAATATTGAGTCTAATGTGGAAAACGAGAGTTAAAAAAAATCCCAAAACATCAAGACTAAATCAGCATTTTTGCAACTTTCACATATTATTCCTAATTCTATCCTTGGGGCCAAACAGAATGAGTTTAGTCCTTCCTCCATGTGACAAGGCTATGAATACTGGAAGAGAGCTATCATGACTCCTCTCTCCCCCAGCCCTGCCCCACTCCCACTGGCCACATCTTTTCTCTAGGCTAAACATTACTAGTTTCTTCTACCCATATCTTCATATGGAATGGGCTCAAGGTTTCTTCATCATCCTGGTGGTCCTCCTCTGGACACTTTGCAGATTATCAGTGTCCTCCTTATGAGGCACCCAGAACTAAATACCATACTCCAAATAAAATCTGATGAGGACAGAGTAAAGAGGGACATTTGCTTCCCTATTCCTAGGAGACCTTCCTGACAGCTAGGTGGCACAGTGGATATAGCACCAAGCCTGGAGTCAGGAAGACCTGAATTCAATTCCTACCACAGACACTTAATCACTATGGGACCCTGGGGAAGTCACTTCACCCTGTTTGCCTCAGTTTCCTCTTCTGTAAAATGAACTGGAGAAGGAAATGGCAAATCAGTCCAGTGTCTTTGTCAAGAAAACTCTAAATGGGATCACAAAGAATTAGACATGCCTGAAATGAACTGAAAAAAAATCCAAGATCACAATAACCTTTTTAATTGTCTTTTCATACTACTGATTCATACTGAGCTGATGGGCCATCAAAACTCCTAGATATTTGTCTAGAACAATTTCTATCTATCCATGCTTCTCCCAGCTGGTCCTTATAAAGTTGATTCTTTTTGTACCCATGTGTAAGACTTTACATTTATCCCTATAGAATTATGTCTTATTAGATCCATCCCAGTGCTTTTACCTTGTCAAAATCCTTTTGGATCCCACCATCCAGTGTGTTAGCTATCCTTCCTAGTTTGGTGTCAGCTACAAATCTAATAGGCACACCAGCTATGCTTTTATCTAAGTCATTGAAAAAAATATTAAACATCACAGGATCAAAGAGCAGATCTCCAAGGTACTCCACTGGAGAACTCCTGCCATGCTGAAACTGAACGTTAACACCTATTCTTTGAGTCTGGGCTTACTACTAGTTCTGAATCTATATGAGTACATTATTATCTAATCCACTTCTGTCTGCCTCTTTATATACATACATATATACATATGTATACATATGTAATATATACATACAAAGGCACACACATATACAACTGGAAAATACACTTTATAAAACCCCTCTAACCTGTCTTAGAATCAATACTGTGTATTGGTTCTAAGGCAGAAGAACAGGAAGGACTAGGCAATAGGGGTTAGATGACTTGCCCAGGGTCACACAGTTAGGAAGTGTTGGAGTCTCCCATCTCTGAGCCTGGCTTTTATTCACTGAGCCATCTAGCTGCCTCCTAAATACATTTCACTGATCAGAATCCATCATACAAATTGTAAGTCATGGTCCAGAAATCCACTTCTCATCCTGAAACTTCTAGCTAGTCATCTACTTCCCAAACAACTTTTCTCTTCTTTATCCCTTGAAGAATCAGGGAAACTAATTAGGAGAAGCCTATTAGGTGCCTATAGGACAATCATTTAGAATAATCCAACAGGCAGTTGGTGTTGTGGGACTTGAGTTCAGGGCAGAGACTAAGTAAGCCTGGAGACATAGATTTGAGAGTTACCCTCACGAAATATAATCTTTCAATCCATGGGAACTGATGAGGTTACCTGGAGAGAAACAAGAGTTCTTGGTACAGAATCCACAGAGTCTGGAATCAGGGGGGACCCTGTACAGTCTTGCCTACTCCAGCAGGTAGGGAGCGAGCAGTAGAATTTTGGATACTGGATACTCTAACCTGGTGTCCTGGCCCTCTGGACCTATGGCTTACAATCCCAGTTAAGGGGGCATGATATGAATGATAAGCCAGCAAAGGAGACTAAGCAAGAATAGTCAGACAGGTAAGAACAATGCCACAAAAACTTAGAAAGGAGAGAATATGCAGAAGAAGGGTTCCCTTCTTTGTGAATAAAAGTCAGGAGGGTTGAATTGGCGTGAGAGAATCTCTTTTTCTGTCTCTTTGCTTGTGATCTCCTTCCACTCAGTAAATTAATATATTAATATATTGCCACTGATGGCAGAAGAAGGGGGGAAGAAAAGAGAGGGGAAGACAGAGAGGGAGAAAGAGGGGGAGAGAGAGACACATACACACACACAGAGGGAGACAGAGAGAGAGAGAGCGAGAGAGAGAGAGAGAGAGAGAGAGAGAGAGAGAGAGAGAGAGAGAGAGA
>NC_058133.1:266368108-266413989 GCF_016433145.1 Gracilinanus agilis | reverse complement strand
CAGAGATAGAGACAGAGAGATAGTGAGAGAGATAGCGAGACAGACAAAGTGGGGCAGAAAGGAAGATGAACTGTTACTATCAGAGATTGAGAGGAGGAGTTATCTTAGAGGAACGTTTTAAGATGCAGGAGCTATCAGAGACAGACACAGACAGACAAGCCAACAGGCAGACAGACAGAAGGTCAGAGAGACATATATATATATATATATATATATATATATATATATAGAGAGAGAGAGAGAGAGAGAGAGAGAGAGAGACAGAGACAGAGACAGAGACAGAGACAGAGACAGAGACAGAGACAGAGAGAGATATGTAGAGAAAGACAGAGAATAGAGAGACAGAGAGAGAAAGAGATGGAGAGAGGAGACAGAGAGGATATATATGTATATATATATACACATATATATATATCCAGAGAGAGAGAGAGAGAGAAAGAGAGAAAGAGAGAAAGAGAAAGAGAAAGAGAGAGGATAGATAGGTAGAGAGAGAGGAGATATATATAGAGGAGAGAGATGGAGTGAATGTCCCTTCCTCGTTATCTTTGCTATTCCATTGAGCTCTTTGCACATTCTACCTCGATGGGGAAGGGGGAATTTGGGCTCCAAAAGTACCCTGTGACTAGTACTCTCTGTTGGTTCTTCCATGTCCCCTTCATTTCTCATGCCTGTTCTATGTTCTGCAATCTTCAAGGCTCCCTTAAAAGCCTAAAGGGACCTTAGAAGTCAGCTTGCTTGCCTCTCTAGAGAATCTGGCTGAGAGCAAAATCCATACCATCTCTGCTCGACATTCAGCCCCACCTTATTTCTTATCCTATCCATTCCTTAGGGTGGAATACAGACCTTAGATTTCATCAGTTTATGGAAATCTAGTTTCCCTTAGCTTCACAGAGATGTCCTGAGGTTGAGGGATGGGGCACCTAGAAATATCCTTGTCCAGGGTCATGTGGATAATGTGTGTCCAAGACAGGACTGAACCAGGGTCTTCCTGTCTCCAAGGATGAACCTCTATCCCCCATTGCACACTGCCCATTGGGATTGATAACTGAACCCTTCTTGGGGTATCTGAGAACCTATCAAGGGTCAAGATGGAGCCTGCCTATCTCATAAAGATTACTCTGACTTCTTCCCACATGTACCGCACCCCATCTCTTCCTGATCCCCTCAGAAGGTCATCAGTTACATGCTTTACCTCCCTTCTAGTTTTCAATTCCCTTCTTATTGATCAAGAGGGAAATTCTATCCTGAGGAACCTGAAATCACTTTTGTCTTGGAGGGGGTGGGAAAGAAGGGAGGAAGGAAGGCATGAAACCTAGCAGAGCCAGCTCTGTTTAACCTAAAGAGAACAGTTTCCAGGATAAAGGCTCTTACTCCAATACCACCCTCACCCTAATGTATTTACTGTTCAATTTTCCAGGCATGTTTGACTTTTTGTGACCCTATGAACTATAGCATCAGGCTCTGCTATCCTCCACTATTTCTCAAAGTCTCCCCAAGTTCATGTTTTCTGTTTCCATGATACTATCCATTTCAACCTCTGCCATCCCCTTTCTCCTTTTGCTTTCAATTTTTTCTGACATCAGAATCTTTTGCAATGAGTCCCGTCTTCTCATTATGTGACCAAAATATTGAAGCTTTGGCTTCCGTATTTGACCTTCCAGTGAATTAGTTTCTTTAAGTATTGACTAATTTGATCTCCTTGCTGTCCAAGGGACTCTCAAAAGTCCTCTTCAGTACCACGATTCAGAAGTGAATTCTGTGGAGCTCAGCTTTCCTTATAGTCCAACTCTCATAACCATACATTGCTACTGGAAAAGCCATAGCTTTGACTATGTGGATATTTGTTGGGGAGGTGATACACCCAAATGTATCATCATCAGTCCATGAAGAGTCTTCTCGAATTGAAGAACAGACATTCCCAGAATTGTAGTCCAGTTTGGCATTTGGTTCATTGACCACTAATACGATTTTATACATTCTTTCTCTGCTTTTCCTTTTCATGGAGAGTCCTTTAAGAGAAGAAAGAATAAACTAGACAGAGGTTTGTCTCTGGTGAATTGAGCATATTATTTCAGCACCCAGAAAGACTATTATGACAAATCATTTGAACTTGACCAGCTCATATCCTTCCCATAGCTACTTGTGTCCTAGATCTGAAGACAAACAATAGAAGCAAGCTCTCTTTCACTGAACTAGCTGTGGTTATAATTCAACCAACATTTATTATGTTGGCATGGCGGAAAGAGTTCTGTATTTGGAATGAAAGGACCTGGGTTCAAATTCTGACTGCCACTAGAGTGGTGCTGGCCTAGTCATGATTTCTCCAGACCTCAGTTTCCTTTTTTTATAAAAGAAGGAGGTTGGATTCCATGGCCTGTAGGGTTTCCTCCATGTTGAAACTGATTTTACTTAGCACATAGATAGGTCCCACATGGATCCTTCGTTAAGAAGATTACAATCTAATAGGGAGGGAGACAATTAGGACCTTATGCTACTGGAGCATTAAGGTTTTCTCAGGAGTCTGTGTAATTTAAGGATGCCTAGAACTTCTTGGTGATGAGCTCAGCAGAGAAGGCTGGATTCCAACCTTAGATTCTTGGAATAGCAACCGTATAGCACTTTGTTTGCTTGTTTGTTTTTTTCAATCCTTACTTTCCATCTTGGAACACTAACTATTGGTTCTGAGGTGGGGGAGTGGTAAACAGTAGGCAATTTGGGGTTAAGTGACTTGCCCAGGGTTGCATAGTTAGGAAGTGTCTAAGGTCAAATTTGAACCCAGGACTTCCTGTCTCTAGACCAGACACCTAACTGCACCAACCACATATTCTTGATCCACTCCTGGTCCTGCTCTTCAGGGACAATCTCCAGGCAATCTCTAAGTAAATACAAGTTTTTTGAAGGCAGGGATTATTTCATTTTTGTCTTTGTATTCACAGTGCCTTGCACCTAGTAGATTCTTAATAAACGTTTATTGAATTGAATTAAATTTAGGTCACCTGAGGGATTTTAAGGTCATAGACTTAGAAATGGAAGGGACCTTAGAAACCATCAAATCCCACCACCCTGGGGCAGCTGGGTAGCTCAGTGGATTGAGAGTCAGGCCTAGAGATGGGAGGTCCTAGGTTCAAATCTGGCCTCAGACACTTCCCAGGGAGGTCCTAGGTTCAAATCTGACCTCAGATACTTCCCAAATGTGTGACCCTGGGCAAGTCACTTGACCCCCATTGCACACCCTTACCTTCCATCTAGGAGCCAATACACAGAAGTTAAGAGTTTAAAAATGTAAAAAAAAAAAAAAATCCACCACCCTCTGCCCTGGCTTTACTGATGACATAGAAAAATTAAGTAACTTGCCTGATCACATAATTAGTATTTGAGGCAGGAATTGAACCCAAGTCTTCCTGACTCCAAATACTATACCCATATGCACTATACTAAATGGCCTGGGTGGGTAGGGGGTGGCAAAAAAATGACCATATTTTTTCTAAGTCCATGATGTGTGAAAAATAGTTGCTCCAAACTCTTCCAGTGTTCCCACAGTTGTTGAAGAACCAGTCCTTCATCCCATAGCATTTTATTCCCCTCTGGGTCAGACCAGAAGACAAACAAAAATGTCCTATTAGCACCTTGCCTTTACTCCTAAACCCCTATGGCTAGGGGTTGCTGCTCCTACTACTACTTTAGGTCTAGTTCTTGGAAAAGTCAGCCCTGGAACTTTGTTGCCTCCACTGTAAGATAGCTAGATCAAGGGGCCTGAGTAGGAAGGGACCCAGAAAGTCTTCTGGTCCAATCTCCTCATTATTTATTTTTTTAAAAAACCTTTACCTTCCACTTTAGAATTAATATGATATATTGGTTTCAAGGCAGAAGAGCAATAAGGGTCAGGCAATGGGGGTTAAGTGACTTGCCCAGGGTCAGACAGCTAAGAAGTGCCTGAGGCCAGATTTTAAGACCTTCCTTTTCCAGGTCTGGCTCTCAATCCACTGAGCCACCCAGCTGCCCCCTTCTTCCTCATTATTATAGTTATTTCTTAAAGGATTTATTTATTTATTTTAAATATTTTTCCACATTTACATGATTCATTTTCTTTCCCTCCCCCTCCCAGAGCCTACAAGCAATGCCACTCCTCCTCATTATTTAAACAAGGAAACTGAAGCTCAGAGTGGTTGTGACTTGTCCAATCCATCACCCAATCAACAAACATTTACTAAGTGCCAGCCATGAACCGGGCACTGTGCTAAAAAGAGGCAAAAGAAAGTCCTTGCCAGAGCTCCCTGACTGAATCTCTACCACTCAGACTGGAAGCTCCCTGAAGATAGGTCTCTCCCTCATCCTCCCAAGAGCTCCCCAATGACAGGTGTCTCGTCACCCCGGTGATTAGAAGCACCAGAGTTTTGCCCACATGTGACAGTAGAGAAGGGAAGGGACATGAGAAGCTCAGGGCCGAGGGGTCAAGGACCAATGAGCTCGAGTCCTTTCCTCCTCTGATCAGGCCTCCCTTTCCTTCCCATCCTAAATTGCTCCCTTCACCTTTCCAGGTTGTGTTTTACTTGGCCTCCCCCTCACGCCCGTGCTCAGTGCCAATCTGATTGCAGTAATTAGTTAATCAGTAACCGGCATAATTTCCCTCTGATTAATGCAGGAATAATCACCCACCAGAGCTGCCAGCAATTTGCTTATCAGAGTCACTTTGAAACAGCTTTGAAAATAAGCGATTTGCACCTTGCTCCAGGTTAAAATTAGAGCTGTCAGAGAGGCTGCCCTCTGCTGTAAGGAATTTGTGCCGATTGGCTTGGGGAGGGGCTGCCAAGAAGGCTACAGCCCAGAACACTCTTTCTCCTTCCTTGACCCTTGGCCCCGGGAGAGATGGTGCACTGGAAGCATGGGGGAAGGGAAATGAAATCCTTTTTGTACTCTTGTGAATCAGGAGAAGCGCTGGATTTCCCGACACCCCCTCCTCACAAGTATCTCCTCCTCTTCCAAGCCCGGAGGGCACAGTGGGTCAGTGACCAGGACCTGAGAGGTGATGGATAGGAGCACCCTCAGAGTCTGGGGCAAGGATACTCATAAATAGCTTTTGGCCTCACTAGAACAAGGACTTCATCTTTCCAGAGTGCATAATAAGTGTTTAATACATGTTTCACCAGGCGAGTCTTCCTTTCTCTCCTTTAGTAGACGAGGACAGGTATTGGCCACCTTGTTTTGGGTCTCAGACCCTTTTGGCAGTCAGGTGAAACTTATGGATTCCTCAGAATATTATTTTAAAATGCATTAAATAAAATACAGAGGATTACAAAGCAAATTAATAATATTAAACGAATCTATAATCGTTTTTTCATCCAAGATCACAGATGCTCTGAAACTGAACCTAATCATGGACCCTTAAAGTGTAAGGCCAGGTGAAGAACTCCTGAATTAGGACATTTTCTCTGGCCTCTTGCTATATAAATGCGGCCAGTAGTCATACACTTAATCCCAGTGTAATGAGAGAGTTAAGACTTACACAGAGCATATATCCAAGTGTGTGTGGAGTGACAGGGAGCATTGCTGATTACTATGCTAGTTTAGAGACTGTTGGAGAAAAATGGTAAATGAATTAGGGGATGCTTTCTGGGGAAAGAGGGCTGAGATCATACTATATAAAAGGGGGATGGTTTGGGCTCTGGGGATTGAGAAAGTCAGTTTTAGGTAAAAAGGACCTTGGCACAGAGGAAGAGGTAGAGGCAAGGGTTATTAGGATATGGCTTTATCTGTATAGATCAGTGATTCTCAAAGTGGGTGCCACTGCCCCCTGGTGGGTGCTGCAGCAATCCAGGGAGTAGTGATGGCCACAGGTGCATTTATCTTTCCTATTAATTGCCATTAAAATTAAAAAAAATTAATTTACAGGGGGCTAAGTAATATTTTTTCTGGAAAGGGGACGGTAGACCAAAAAAGTTTGAGAACCACTGGTATAGATGAAAAGCTTTGTGGATAAGCTGGTCAGGAGATGTTGCTTAGTAGCAGCCTGGAAAGCACACCAACTATTCTTATGTTTGTTTGTATGTATGTATGCTTTTGCCATATAAAACTTAGAAGGAATTCTGTTTAGTTAAATCTGACAAACATTTATGAAATTATTTATTAATCTACATAAAAGGGCAGTTTAGGTGGCACAGTGGATAGTGTGGACAGACTCATCTTCCTGAGTTCAAATCTGGCTTCGGATACTTATGAACTCTATGACTGTAGGCAAGTCACTTCACTGAATTTGCCTCAGTTTCTCATCTGTAAAATGAGTTGGAGAAGGAAATGTCAAATCACTCTAGTATCTTTGTCAAGAAAACCCTAAATGGGGTCCCAAGGAGTTGGAAAAATGATTGAAAAACTACTGAATTACAAATGTGAGAGGCATTATGCAATGTGCTTAGGGGACACAAAGAAAAAAGAATACAAAATAGTCCTTGCCCACAAGTTTCTAGGAGGTGGTACATGTTGTACTGAGGGACATTATGTATTCTCAGAGTGAATCCTCCAGAGATGGAGACTTCAGGTCCAAGGTATTCTGTGGGTCTGCACCCATTTATGAGCCCTCACCAATGTGTTTTTCTTAAATAGTCAGCCAGTAGATACAGTTAGTTCAAACGAAAGGCATTTAATGATAATATAATATATCATTATATTATAAATACAATAAATTATATTACCTTTTAAGAATTATATAATAATATAATATATTAATAAACATATAACAATACATAATAAATAACAATCTGTAATATTATGTAATGTATAATATTAATGATAATATAATGATAATAATTAAACTGGCATTATAAAAATAGCAATAAAATATTTCACCCATAAATCTGGGGCATATTCTACCACAAATAATTATCAATGGGGTGAGTGGACACAGGTAGTGGGCATACATATGTAATGGAATACACATAAAGGTAACATATGTCTAGGATACATTCATGGAAGTACATGTGTAGGGAGCACATATTGTCAGGGCCCACATGTGGAGGGGCCACTTCAACTACCAGGCTACTCACATTTTCCGGTGGTTCTATCATGTTGCTTTTACCACCAGAACTGTTTTTCTATCCATCCCTACTTGATTCCATCCATCCCTACTCAGTTTTTCTTATATGTAAAACAAGAGGAGAGCTGGATGATTCGTTAGAGCATCGGGCCTGGAGATGGGAGGTCTGGGATTCAGATTTGGTCTTAGACATTTCCTCATCAGGTGATCCTGGGCAAATCCCTTAACTCCAATTGCCTAACCCTTGCTACTCTTCTGCCTTGGAACCAATAATTAGTAACAATCCTAAAACAGAAAGAAAGGGTAAAAAGACAAAAAAAAAACAAAACACATGAGAGGGTTAAGTTATATGTATTCTTTTCCAGAGTTTTGGGTAGAAGGCATTTCATCTCCAACAGATTATTTATCTCATATTGTTGTGGGGGACTTGAGGTGAATCCTTGGGGTTCAGAAAGGGTACCTTTTGCAAGAATGCAAGACTGAAACTTAGCTTAAAAATAAAAAGAGAAATTTATTAATTTAAAAAGTAATGTTGAGGGGCAGCTGGGTAGCTCAGTGGATTGAGAGCCGGGCCTGGAGACGGGAGGTCCTGGGTTCAAATCCCGCCTCAGACACTTCCCAGCTGTGTGACGCTGGGCAAGTCACTTAACCCCCATTGCCTACCCTTACCGCTCTTTTACCTATAAGTCAATACACAGAAGTTAAGGGTTTAAAATAAAAAAAAAAAGTAATGTTGATTATGGCCAGGAGGATAGCAAGGTGGAACAGCAAGATAGGGAGCTGCTCCTGGGGAGGACAGCATGGATGGAAAAGCTGTCCCCCAGATGCCATCAATTCTGGGGATTTTGTACTCTTTACAACAGTGGAAACATGACTCTGTGCCTGAAGGCATAGGGGGTGGCCCTCATAGTTAGGAGAACAGATGGATGTCTATGATATGAAAGCGGTGTGTCTCTTTTTCCATCTCAAATCTAGGGAGGATGATCCTCTCAGGGACAGATGTTTTGGGTTAGGAGTCACGAGAATGTAAGGGAGCAAAGGAATTTCCCTGCTTACAGTTTGCCTGGATTTTGGGGGTATGATGTCCATGCCAGTATGAAGGCTTGAACTTTTCTTTGTACTAGATTTCCTGGGGGGCTTGGGTCTCTTTGTGGAACAGTTACTCTTGCTCACAGCAACCATTTCCATGAACCTCTCGATTTTAATTTCTGAAGGTACTGATACCTGGCCATTATTAACTACCAAATGACTTTAAGATTCCCTGATTTTAATTTATAGCCGCACTTTTTGTGGTGGCAAAAAACTGGAAAAGGAGGGTATGCCCACCAATTGGGTAATGGCTAAACAAACTGTGGTATCTGCTGGTGATGGAATACTATTGTGCCCAAAGGAATAATAAACTAGAGGAATTACATGTGAACTGGAAAGACCTCCAGGAGTTGATGCAGAGTGAAAGGAGCAGAGCTAGAAGAACATTGTACACAGAGACCAATACACTGTGGTAAAATAGAATGTAATGGACTTCTGCACTAGCAGCAATGCCAGGACAGTTCTGAGGGACTTATGGAAAAGAACGCTACCCACATTCAGAGGAAGAACTACAGGAGTGGAAACACAGAAGAAAAGCAGCTGCTTGAACACATGGGTTGAGGCGGACATGATTGGGGATTTTGATTCGAAACTACCACACCAATGCAATGATCAACAATTTGGAAATAGGTCTTGATCAATGACACATGTTAAAACCAGGGGAAATGCGCATCGGCCAGGGGTGGGGGGAGGGTGAGAGGTGAAGGGGAAAGTAGGAGCATGAATCATGTAACCATATTAACTTATCTAAAAAATGAATATTAATAAATGTTAAAAAAGAAGCTAAAAAAAGGTTCCCTGATTTTATCAAACCCAAACCCTTTTTTCTCTGTTAAGTAGAAAGACCCAGAGTCTTTACTAAGACCAGGGCCAAGATCAAGACCCTTTCAGATGCATTTATGGCCAGCCAAAGATGAAAGGGGCTTTCCTTTCAACCTTATAACTAAAGGTGCATTTACAACTGAGGAGATCTGGGAATCCTTTCTCTAAGAAGGGCCTCCTCTTTTTAATTAAACTCTAGAGCAGCCCTTCACATCCTCCTCAGCTAGTGGTGGAGAGTACCAGAGTTTGTATGTATGAAGGTTGGACCGGAGGCAGTGGGGAGGACCTGGGATTATAGGTTAAGGTACCCAGCATAGTTACAGCAGTCAGCCTTTTCTTGATCAGAAGGTTAAATATTATTTAGGAATTTTCTCAATTCTTTATTCCTTTTGTCCAATTTCCCAGTCTCAGTCTTCCATAGCCTTTTTATTGTTGTTCAATAATATTTGACTCTTTGTGACCCCGTGGACCACGGTTATCCATGGGGCTTTCTTAGCAAGGAATTGAAGTAGTTTGCCATTTCCTTCTCCAGCGGATGCTTCCTAGCCTAGGTTTTACTATAATTGCTAAAGGAGTCTGGTTTCTCTAGTCCCCCACCTCCCTCTTGTATTCCACGTCCCGCTAGAGCCCCATTCCTGCCCACTTTTTTCCTTTCTCTCCTGTTGGCTGGGAGAACAAGGTAGGATTCTCTCCTTGCCCAAACCTCAGGAAGTCTCATGTGAGTTATCATATAACTCTATCTCTCCAGGTCCCAAACTCCCCAAACCAGCATTTCTCAGGCTTTCCGCACCTCTGAATTTTCATGTCCTGCTTCTTTCTGGTCTTGACTCACTCTTTCTCTCTCGTCTCTCACTGCTCCCTCTTCTTTCTATTCCCTCCCACCCACCACCCTACGCCTGGCTTCTGCCTGTCTTTCCCCGATTGTTCTGCTCCCTTGCAGTCAATTTCCTGACTGTGATAAATTAACATTCATAAATATACACATTTACATTGAACATGGGTAAGATGGCTTCTTCTTCCAGCCAAAGGGTACACATAACCTTCATCTCTTTCAGAAGGGATATTCATCGAAAGGGGCTCCAGGGAGAACCAGGGCATGCGGAAACCTTATGATACAGGTGGGAGCTCAGTGAAGCCCCAGGAGTGTAGCGATGCGGCAGTAGGTGAGGCCTGGCTTGCCTTTCATTAATATTTCCTCTTTGTGTGTCTCCTTTGCAGTATCCATTCAGAAACAGAGGGAATAATTATAGATGATGCAGCCCCTTGACTAAGCATTAAATATTGATCTGCTTTAATGTTTCATTCTGTTTATTTTAAATATACACCCTTGCCTCCTTTTCTTCCTTTAGCAGAGGTGAGCTGGAGAAGTGGGCAAACTAGTAGCTATGGGGAGAAGTGGAAAGGGACAGCTTTTTGTAAGGAGACCCCTTGGAGGCTGAAGGTCTGAATTTTGTCAAAGGGGACACCAGTGAATGAAGTGGGGAGAAAAGCAAAGTAACTGGATCTTTGGGTGGGATTTAAAGCCATTAAAAAAATTCATTTACCTAAGCCAAGTCAAAAAGGACTTAAGAGTTGGGGATACAAAGAAAGACAGAAACAGTCTCTGCCCTTCTGGAATTTACAATCTAACATTTCCAGCAACTCTGCACAAATATATATAAGTATATACAAGTACATACAAACAAATATATAAGTATATATAGCAAATATATAAAAATATAGACATATATGAGCATATTAAAATATACAAAATATATAATTATATAGTAAATATATATAGCATATAAAATATACAAAATATGTATAATTATATAGTAACCATGAACATATATGTATATTCAAATAATATAAATATGTATAAAATATGTACAAATATATATAGCAAATATAGACACATATGAGTATATTAAAAACCAAGTATATATAAAATATATATAAGTATGTACAGCAAATATATAAAAATATATAAGTATATTAAAAGTGTAAGTATAATAAAAATATATAGAAAATATAGAAATATATACATAAATAAGTATATTCAAATATTTGTAAGTATATACAAATATATTTGAGCATATATAGCAAATATATAAAATATATGTATATAAGTATATACAGAAAATATATAAAATATGTACATATAAGTATATACAAAATAGATATAAAGTATGTATAGCAAATGTATACATATGTAAGTATATTCAAACCAATTATAAATATATGCAAATATATGTGTGTATGTATATTTTTCCTGTATATGTATATTTTCTTATATAAATATATACAAGTAAATTGGAGATAATCAGTGGAGGGAAGGCATATAATTGCTAAGTGCTCAGCCCCCCCAGTTTGGTCCTGTGGGAGATACAGAAGGGTGAGATACAGTGACTACTTTCAAGGAGCTTGTAGTCAGAATGTGTGTCGGGAAGGGGGAAGCATGCATAGGGACACAGCTGAAAAGTTTAATTAGTCACAGGGATAAACAGTTAATATCAGAGAAGAATACTAGCAATGTGACAAGCCATTATTTCCCAGATGCAGTTGGAGTCCCTATGCCTGGCTTTTTAATGCCCTTGACTATGTGTTTTGTGTTTTGTGTGTGTGTGTGTGTGTGTGTGTGTGTGTGTGTGTGTGTGTGTGTGTGTGTGTGAGAAACAGAGACAGAGACAGAGACAGAAATGGAGACAGAGAGATAAAGATATACAGAGACAGAAATAGAGGCAGAGTGACAAGGATAGAAATCGAGACACAGAGAGAAAGATACACAGAATTAGAGACAGAGACAAAGACAGAGATACACAGAAAGAAAGATATACAGAGGCATAGAGACAGAGGATGAGAGGTACAGAGACAGAGAAAGACACAGAGAGGAAGAGAGACAGAAAGAGTATTTTGGCCCAAGCTGTGAATGACCATCCCACAAGAAAATTGTCAAGTGACAAGTGCAAAGAAAACTAGATTTTAGAACTGAATTAACAAACATTTATTAAGTATGTGCTAAATGCAAAACATTATGCTGGAAACCATAATATTAATTTTTAAAGCACTTATTGGATTTTTAAAAGGCAATACTATTTACTAGCTTTATTTTTGAACTTCAGAAACTCCCCCCAAAATGAACTTCATTGTATTCTGAGCCCCATATAATGCAAGAAGCCTTTCCCAATCCCTCTTTTTTTTTTTTAACCCTTACCTTTTGTCTCAGAACTGATACTAAGCATCTATTTCAAAGTAGAAGAGCAATAAAGTTTAGGCAATAGGGATTAAGTGACTTGCCCAGGGTCACAATGGTAGGAAGTGACTGAGGCCACATTTGAATCTAGGACCTCCCAATCTCTAGGCCTGGCTCTCAATCCACTGAGCCATCCAGCTGCCCCTTCCCAACCTCTCTTAATGCTCATGTCTTCCTTCTAGATTATTTTCTATAATATCTGGTCTCCATCTCCATCTGCATAATAGTTTGCATGCGTTAGACTGCAATCACCTCAAGGTCAGGGGATGCATTTTTTTAATCTTCACATGTCCAACATTTAGCATAATTCCTGGCACATAGTAGGGGATCAATGAATGCTTATTGATTGATTGTTCTCTGTACTGGAGAAGCTCTTATTTGCTAGTTTGCCAATAGACCTTGGGCAGGTTGGTGGGTGGTGCAATGGACAGAACGCTGGGCTTGGAGTAGGAAGATGAATCTTCCTGAATTCAAATCTGGCCTCAGGTGCTTCCTAGCAATGTGACACCTGGGCAAGTCGCTTTACTCCATTTGCCTCAGTTTCTTCATATGTAAAATGAGCTGGAAAAGAGAATGGCAACCAGTCCAGTATCTTTGCCAAGGAAATCCCAAATGGGTTTAAAAGAGTTGGAAGTAACCGAATAACAGCAACCAAAATCAACCTTAACAGATGTCCATGAAAGTGTGACACTCTTCATTCACCTTCTTGACTCATTGTTGTTATCATTGGAGCCATGGAGGCCATATTAACAAAAACGAAGCACTGTCTGGAATCGGAAAGACCTATGTTCAAATCCTGCCTCTAACAACTTATTTGGGCAAGTCATTTATTGGATAATAGACTGAGAGCTGAAAGGGACCTGGTTGCTCAGTTGTTTTAGTCCTGTCCAACTCTTTGTGATCCCATGTGGAGTTTTCTTTGTGAGGATGTTGGAGTGGTTTGCCATTTTCTTCTCCAGCTCATTTTACAGATGAGAAAACTGAGGCAAAAGGGGTGAAATTATTTGCTCAGGGTCACATAGCTAGGAAATAACTCAGGCTGGATTTGAACTCAGGAAGATGAGGCCTCCTGACTCTAGGCCTGGCACTTTGTGTACTGTGCCTACCTGCTCTGGAAGGGACCTTAGAGGTAATCAAATTCAACCCCTTCATTTTGCAAATGAAGAAAATGAGGCACAGAAAGTTACTTAATTAGCCCAGACACACAGCTAGTAATTATCTAAAGTGAGAGTTGAGTTTTCCTAACTCCAACTTCATTGCTTTATTTATTACTCCATGTGACTTCTACTTAATTTCCTTAGGCTTCAGTCTCTCATCTGTAAAATAGAATAGTTTGACTAGGCGATCCCTGAAGTCCATTCTTGGATTTATGATCCAATGATAAGTTTGGGTTAAGCCATCCACACTCTCTGGCCTTGTTCCCCTTGTGAATAAGAAGCTCTTTGGGGTGGCTGGTGGTCAGTCCATCTAGGGACCAGAATGTTCCTCATTGACATCACATAATAACCACTAGACTAAGTAGTATCCAGGGTGGTATAGAAAGGTCAGAATCCATGGGAAGAGTAACTGAGGAAACTTGGGGTTGGCCTAGCAAAGATACTGGAATCATTTGCCAAATGTATATATCTAGAATCTAGAATCCCTTCTCCAACTCAATTTGCAGATGAAGAAACTGAAACAAACATGGCTAAATATCTTGCCCAGGAAGTGTCTAAAGTAAATATCAGGGGGCAGCTAGATGGCTCAGTGGATTGAGAGCCAGGCCTAGAGACAGGGAGGTCCTAGGTTCAATTCTGGCCTCAGATACTTCCTAGTTGTGTGACCCTGGGCAAGTCACTTAACCCCCATTAACTAGTCCTGTAACAAATAAAATTAATATAGAAGGATATATATATATATAAAAGATATTAGGGTTTAAAAAAATGAAGTAGACATCAAAATTTTCTGACTCTAGGCCTGGCACTATATCTGCTGTGCCACCTAGCTGCCCTCCTTAAGAAATAAAGAAGAACTTAAATAACTAGAGAAATATCCAGTACTCATGGATAGACTGTGCCAATATAAAAATGACGATACTATCAACATTAATTTACAAACCCACTGCTATACTAATCAAACCATTCAAGGGATAATTTACAGAGCTAGATAAAATAATAACAAAATTAATTTGGAGGAACAAAAGGTTTAGACTAACAAGAAAAGAAATAATGATAATAAGCGGGAATGAAAGGAGAATGCCACTTTCGCACCTCAAACTATATTATAAAGCAGCAATCATTCAAGCCATTTGGCACAGGTCAAAAACCAGAAAAATAGATCAATAGAACCGATTAGACAAGGGAGATTACAATTGAACTCAATAACCCAGTGTTTGATCAACTTGAAAACATAAATTACCAAGGAAAGAACTTCTGACTTAGTAAAAATTGCTAGGAAAACTGAAAAGTAGTCTAGAAGAAATTAGGCTTACACTAACACCTCAAACTGTATTTTACAATAAATTCAAATTAGATAATTGACCTGAATATTAAAGATCATTCCATTGAAAAAATCAGAAGAGAAACAAATTATATACCTTTCACAGGTGTGTGTAAGAGGAAATTCTTAACTAGACAGAGATAGAAGCAAGTACAAAAGATAAAACAGATCATTATGATTAATTGAAATTGAAAAGCTTTTCCATGAACGAAATTTATATATCTAGAATCAGGAAGTGAACTGGGGAAAAAAATCTTTGTGTCAAATATCTCTAACAAGGATTTGATAATCAAGCTATATAGAAAACTAACAGAAACATTTAAAACCAAAAACTATTTTCCTGTAGAGATGTGGTCAAAGGATACAAATAATTAGTCCTCTAGACAATTGCAATATGTTAACAACCATATGAAATAATGCCCCAAATTGATGATAATAAGAGAAATGTAAATCTAAACAACCTGAAGTTTCACTTCACAGCTGGAAATTAGCAAAGATGAGAAAAGATGGGAGTAGTCAATATTGGAGGGGTTGTAGAAAGGCACAATAATGTATTGGTGGTGGAGCTCTGACTTGGTACAACCATTCTAGAAAGCAATTTACAATTATGCAAATAAAATGACTAAAATGTCTATATCCTTTGACATAGAGATTCCATTATCAGGCTTATGTCCCAAGGAAGGTCACTGACAAAAAGAAAGGCTCCATTTACACCAAAAGATTTACTGTAGCATTTTTAGTGGCAGTAAAAAACTAGAAATAAAGTAGATATCCATTGATTGGGGAATTGCTAAACAAATTGTGATGCATACGTGTCATAGTATATTACTGTGCTATAAGAAATGATAAACATGAGTGCAGAGAAGCATGGAAAGACATATGTGAACTGAAACAAAGTGAAGTAAGCAGGGCCAGAAAATAATACACGATGACTACAACATTAATAATAGAAAGAACAACAACCAAAAAAGCAATAGAAATAAGAGGGTTTTTTTTTTGTTTTTTTTTTGAGATTGGGTGTCCCTATTTCACCCAGGCTGGTAGTGCTGTGTCCAGTCATAGGCTCTATCCTACTTCTGATTAACAAAGAAGCCTTGACCTACTCTTTCTGACCTGGGCTGGTTCACCCTCCTCTAGGCAGCTTGGTGGCCCCTTGATCTTGTGGAATTATGATATTTCTTTGTGCAGACACTGGATCAAGCATAGCCCACTGTGACTCCAAACTCCTGAAATCAAGCAATCCACCAGGCTCAGCAGCCTGAGGAGCAGGGATGAACCAATGCTGCCAGCAGAGACTGAATATGGTGAAATTAAAATGACCAAGGTTGGCCCCAAAGAAGAGACAAGAGAAGATATTTCCTGCGTATTTTGCAGTTCAGTAATATCAAACTTTTTTTACTCTGTTGATTGATTTTGCCAGTTTTCTTCCTCTTTTTCCCCTTTAAAAAATTCTTAAAGGATAGATCTCTGGGTGGGAGGGAGATGGAAATAATACAAGAGGAAATGTTAAGAAAAAAGATGAATAAAAATCTATTTAACATTTTCAAAAAATTGCTTTTTTATATTCTTTGGTCCCTTATCTCTTTGATTCCATTTTCCAAGAGGCAACATGTTAATGTTCCCAGCTGTCATGGAATAGTCCATGTCAGGATATGTACTTGGGGCTTCTCCAACTATTGAAAGGACCCTCTCCCTACCATGTCTTAAAAGTTCTTGGGTTTTCAAATAAGTAGGCAAGGGTTAACATTGGAGTGAAGGGGCAGGGTTCCAGACACATCAAGGCCAAAGAGGAGGAATAGAGACTACCTGGGAAGAGCTTGTTGTAGAATCACCCACGTCTCTCTGAATCTTCTCCCAATCCTGAGAGAGCTTATTACACCCCAAGAGCATCCATGGGATAAGACTCCTCACACATCTTTTCCTCTCTTTCCCACCTAGAAAATAACAAACAGGATGAACAGGTCTGTTACTTAGTAAAGATGACCAAAACTTGACTTTGCTGCCTTCAAGTTTCTTAACTTTAGAACTCTTCCCATCACTATTACTCACTATTCTCCTAAAGTGTTCAGTGCCTTCCTTCTTTCTATCTTTAAAGTTATATGATTTTATGGCATTATTTCCTCCACCAAGTCCTCCTCTGATGCCCCATCTTGGCATGGAGATTGCCCTGGAATCTCAAATGCCAGCAGAGTCTCTGACTTTTCCATTAAGGCTTATCTGCCTACTCATGCTATTAACATTTCTTTGCTCCTACAGCTCCCTTCTTGAATTGACAAGTTCCTCTAGGAATTTCCATTTTGAAGAAGAATCTAGGCTTTCCATCTTTCACTCCTTTCCCAGCTCTGCTTTCAACTCTTTTTTTTCTACATTGTGCTGCTATTTGGTTACCTACTTTTCATCTTTTTTGGTACTCTCCCTCCCCCATCATTTTGGGTATATCACTTTTCATCTCCCTTTCATATGCTGTCTTCCTTTATTATAAGTGTCAGCTCTTTGAGTTGTTTTTCTTCTTACTTTTAAAAAATAATATTTTGTTTTCCCCAATTATATATAAAAGTCATTTTTAACATTCATTAAAATTTTTTTAGTTCCAAATTTTCTCTTGCCTTTTTTCCCTCTTTATCCTCACTCCTATCCCTCCACCTTCCTGAGAGGTAAGCAATATGATATAGATTTTACATGTGTAATCATGTAAAATATTTTTCTGTATTGGTATTTTGTGGGAGAGATCTCAAACAAGAAAAAAAAAAGAAAAAAGAAAGGGAACTATAGCATTTCTGGTCTGCATTCAGACTCCATCATTTCTTTCTCTGAAGGCAGATGGCATTTTTCATCATGAGTCTGGGATTGTCTTGGATCACTGTGTTGCTGAGAATAACTAGGTCATTCCCAGTTGTTCATCAGAAAATATTGCTGATACTATGTACAATGTTCTTCTGGTTCTTCTCGATTCACTTTCGTCAGTTCATATAAATCTTTTTATGTTTTCCAAAATCATCCTGCTTGTCATTTCTTATAATATAATAGTATTCTATCACAATTATATACCACAACTTGTTCAGCCAATGATGGATAACCCCTCAATTTCCAATTCTTTGCTACTAGAAAAAGAGTTGCAATAGATATTTTTGTACAATAGATCCTTTCCCCTCTTTTTTTCTTTTTTAATCTCTTTCAGGTACGGACCTAGTCTTCCTTTTCTTTCTTTTTTTTAAAAATAATTTCGCCACCTGTCCCATAGTAAAACTAATATATTTTTATATATTATAAATTTATGTATAATATACAAACATATAGTATATATTACATATTTATATATCATATATAAAAAGAATAATATTTATTGATGAATTACAGAGAGCAAGTTCTGGCAAGTTCTACCATGTTTGAAAATCTTTGTGTGGCTAGCTCTCTGTAGAGAGGCATTGCCAGTAGGCTGGTCACCTAATGATGAATATTTTCAAGCCATTCCAAGAAAGCTATAGCTTTCAGGATATGTGGCCTCATCTGCCTTTGTAATGATACTATAAGTGTCAGAAAAGAGGACAGAGAGTACTAAGAATCGTACAGCTCTTAGACTGTTGATTAATTTTCATTTGACTCTTGTTACCCTTTGTCCAAAGGCCAGTGACCAGACTCATTGCTAGAGCACATGATTCTTATCAATGTTGACGTTCTTGCTAAGAATGAAAGAAGAAAGAGAGAAGCTAAAGCTAAATGGAAGGGTGGTTTACAGATGATACTCCTTGGAGAAGTAAAGAAAGGAGTTGGTAGAGAGGACTTGGTCATATACCCAAAGATAATAAGAAACATTATTTTCTGACACTTGATCATCATTTATTGTAGTCCTTATGATAAATATTGGCCAAAATAAGCCATTATGTGTTTACTGTTTATGCAAAACATTGGTTCCTGAGGATGAAGTGGTAGAGAAATTCTACAGGAACTTGATAAACCCTCCAAATCAAATCAACATACATTCTGTTATTTGAAAATGTGAACATGGAAAGAAATAGATGAGAAAATATGGTACAAGAAGAAGAAATGTAAAAAGCCAAACACCTGGAGGTCTCACAGGTGCCTCATAACTCTATCATGAACACTTTCTTTGTGAAAATAATCATTAGTCTCTGGACTTGTTGAACACCAAGTAACAGGATGAAATAGACAGGAAAAGACTTGGTGATTGGGGTCAGGTGTCTGTGTGCAGAATTAGTTTTTTAAAAAAGGAAAAGAGAGGGGGCAGCTGGGTAGCTCAGTGGATTGAGAGTCAGGCCTAGAGACGTGAGGTCCTAGGTTCAAATCCGGCCTCAGACACTTCCCAGCTGTGTGACCCTGGGCAAGTCACTTGATCCCCATTACCTACCCTTATCCCTCTTCTGCCTTGGAGCCAATACACAGTTTTTACTCCAAGATGGAAGGTAAGGGTTTTAATTTAAAAAAAAAAAGGAAAAGGGAAGAAGAATAATGAGAAAGAGATATGGCATCAAAGTTAAATAATTAAAAATCCAAAATGGGAAATGGACATAAAAATTACATAGACACTGACTTCAGTGATTTTTAACTGAATTTTAACTTCTATAAATCACCACAGCAAGGGGGACCAAAAGAACTTCTAGAGTGCTTCAGTTAGAAAGCATCTTACTCTCTCATCAAAAAAGATAGTAGCCAAAGACAACCCTGGATTAGAATATTAAACTCACTTGTAAAATCTTATGAAGAAAGATGATGGAGTACAGACAGTATCATTCCACAGAGCAGAGAAGCAGGAGAGAGTAAAATCAGTTTAAAGAAAGGTTGGCAAGATAGGCAACTAAGCAAAGTCATCCAAGAACATTAAAGGGTGCTAACAAAAGAAAGACCACAAAGAGATGGAAAATGGAAAAGATTCAAAGAAATCATTATAACTTTATAACACAATTTTCTTCATCAAAGACAGTGGGGTTACCACCTTGGATATCAACATCACAGTCCCAGATGTGCTTCTACAAGAGGTAGAAATGGCACCAAAGAAAATAAAGACGGGAAAAGCAGTTGGATTCTAGCAAGTGTATGTAGAGAAGATCCATGCTGGAAGCAACACAGTTGTAAGGGTACTGGGGGACTGATATACAGGATATCTGAAAGAGAGGAAGATGCCAAAGGCATGGAAAAAATGTTGGACCTCATTAACGTCAGAAAAATGACCTGGAGGAGATCAATAAATACTGACCTATATGCCCATTCTCTCATTAATACGAAATCTTTATGAGGGTCATCTATACACAGATTGAAGGCATCCACAGTGAGGGTATTAGTAGGTAGCAAACAAGCTTTCAAAATCAATAGTCAACAAAGGACCACATCTTTACCATTTCACAATTAACCGAAAGATGCAGAGAACATAAAATCCCATTGTTTATTGCTTGTTGATTACCCAAAAAACAAAAACAAACCAACCACACACAGATTTGATTTGGTAGAACAGAATGCTGCCTTACAAACACTTTTTACAAGATTGTTCAAGATTCTTTGGAAGAGATAATAACAGAAATAACCTTGTTCAATGACCCTCTGATAATAAACATCAGGTGAGACATAAAACAGCAAGATGGATGTTCAGTTATGTTACGGTGATGAAGGAGATCCAGTGTGGCATCCGGGCTGAAGAAGCAATCTCTGTGGATACTGAGGTCCCTCAGATGCTCCTGTTTGTCAATGCTATTATACTGATTGCATTCCAAACATAATAGAACCTCCTAGAGGAGATCTGTAAGCAACAGGATCATAGATTGAGAGCTGAATGGACCTTAGAAGCCATGGAGTCCAATCTCTTTATTTTATAGATGAGGAAACAGTATCTGAGAGAGGTTAGACTACTTGTTCCAAGTCATTTCAAGAAGTTTGGCCACTTAAAGAATGTATTTAGAGAATGTTTATAGGGGCAGCTAGGTGGCACAATGGATAGAGTGCAAAGCCTGGAGATGAGTGGGTTCAAATCTGGCCTCAGACATTTCCTAGCTGTGTGACTTTGGGAAAGTCATTTAACCCTGTTTGCTTAGCCTTTGTCTTTCTCTTATGATTGTTACTAAGACAGAAGGTAAGGGTTCAAAAAAAGAATAAAGACTGTCTATGACCCAGAATTCAACTGGCATTTGGCTAGGAAACATATAGAGCTTATCTATCAATATTATATGCCTGGGACAGATAATACAGATGGATGATGAGCTGGATCCAGAGTGGAACAGGAAGAAGAGTGGGCTTGATTGCCTTGCAGAAATGGCAAACTTCCTTTATTGACCCCAAACCTCCCATGAAAGCAAAGGCCTATCTTTTTAAAACTAACATTTTATAGAAATTGTTATATGTTAGTTGAATGGGGGAACATTGATGCCTTTGAAGAACTAAAAATGAGAAACAAACTGAAGCCATGGAAAGGTTCATGGAGGGTGTAAGCAATGAGGAACTCTGAAGAACAGAATTGGCAAAAGACATCAAAGACTTATATTATAGGAAGAGAAGATGAGTTGATCCCATGACAAAATAAGAATGACAGCTGGATAGCCTGAGTGTTCCTCTGGTACCCTGACGGTGGTGGGGGAAATGAGAGCAAGAGGAGGAAAGGAGACATGTCCTGCTGTCACATGGTTGTGGTTTAAGGCAGGGCTGTCTACTTTTCATCCTAGGTTGGTTTGGAAGTTTCTGTTTGGTATATTCTATGCCCAGCTTTCTGAAATTCTTTAGCAAACATAGAGTAGCCCATGTAGCCTTCATAACAATGAAAGTGTCTCTCATGACAGGCAAGTGGAGTGCGATAAGATACAAATATAAGATGACCTAGCCCGTAGCCTGGAAAGACCTGTTCTTCCATCCTCCCCTTTTTTTGGTAAGATAAGTGAGTGAAATGCTTTTGTACTCACAGAGCGGCAGCCCATATGGGTTCCTTTTGCAGAAATAAAATTGTAGATGCTTATATAAGGAAAAAAAATCAAAGAAGGCCTCCAGCACATTTTATGGACCACCTCTATGGGAGGACATAGACAAGAGTAGCACAGGATAGGTAGTGATGGACAGTGGTGGGAGCAATAACCTAAGGCCCTGCCCAGTACAAATTAGGCTAGTTTTTTCTTAAAAGGAATTGAAATTTTAGTTGACCCAAGAGACTGTCTCAGGCTATTTACATGGCTTCCTGGTCCTCTGAGTACAAGAAACCACAAGAAAGTTCAGCCAATTCCTAATGTTTGATCAGCAGACCACTGTGGGTGATAAAGAAGCAAGGGATCTCTTTGTGCGGCTGAATCATTCTGGTGTCTTGGATGAACAGTCTTTTTGAATACTCTTCCTCTGTCCTGGATAAATAAATCTATTTTTGTTAATTGTCAGACCTTCTACAAATATTTCAGTTTATTTCAAAATTGAACCTAATCCATGAGAGACTATGCTGGATCAGATCTGTCCTTCAACAGAAGGGTTGTGATCAGCATCATTGGAAGAAACTTCTAAATAGATATGAGTTGTTGTTTTTCAGTTATGCCCAACTCTTTGTGACCCCATTTGGGGTTGCCTTGGCAGAGATACTGGAGTGATTTGACATTTCCTTCTCCAGTTCATCTTACAGATGAGGAAACTGAGGCAAACAGGGTAAAGTCACTTGCCCAGGGTCACACAGCTAATGATAAGTATCATTTTTGTCAGATTTGAACTCAAGAGAATGAGTCTTCTTGACTCTAGATCTAGCACTCTATCTACTGCCCCACCTTCAGCATTATTAATATTTTATTTTAAGTGTTTATTAATGCTTTAAGTTCCATAAAGCATATTCCTTGTAACTGCTCTGTAATAATATAAGCACTATAATTTCTGTTTTATAGATAAAGAATGTGAGACTTTGAGAGGTTAAATGATGAACTCATTAGTACACAGCTTGTAAATGTCTGAAGCAAGTTCCAGGTCCGGATCTCTTAACTTTTTCTTGCTCCCTTGCCTGAATCTTTACCTCCAGTGTCCAGTGCATTACCCGTGACACCCTACTGGCTAGGATGGTTTACAATGTATGTGGGGGATTATGTAAATAAAGTATAGCTGGGGGGGTCAGGCAGCATATGGAAAATGTGTGGGAAGGGAGTAGGTAGCATCTAGACAGTGCAAGAGTAGTCTGTGGGAAGCGTATCATGGAGAAGGTATGCGGGTATAATGAAAACTGTATGTGGTTAGCATGTAAGCCATGGCCTGGAAGCAGAGGGGATTCAGAGTTAGAAGCTGGGTGTTTGCTGGGCTGCCTGGGGCTCTGTGGTGTGTAATGATTTATCTGATTTCCCATCCCCAATGCCTCCCCTCCTGGCGGCTGCTGACTGCATCTCATACATACCAAGGCTCTCATCACATCAAGAATTCATAATCATCCCAAAATATTCAATGGGGATATGAAATATTTACACATGAGGCGCCAACTGATGAAATGAAAAGAACCCATTGCTGGCCCTTATTGGAGACTGCTTTCATTTGGGGGGATGGGGTTAGGGCCACAGGGAATGGGAATTGGGAAGGGGTCAGGAATCTATCCTTCCTTTTCCTGGGGTCTATGCTTATCTCTCCCCACAGCATTCTGGGGAGATACTGATATTCTCCCACTGATTGGGAAAGGCAAGATTCCAAGGATTGTTCCCCCAGTTAAGCCACCCCAGGTGAATTACATGTCTTGTGCCTCTGAAGCAAATCTTGTAGTATCTGGTCTTTCTTGAAATTTCCTGGGGTGTGGATTTGTGTCTGTGTGTGAAGAAATGTGCTTTCCACGTGAAAAACAGGTTTCTAAGCTGGTGAGATGTTGTCTACAATGTGTTAGATACATGAATATTCTGTGATGTCCCCTGGGTCAAGGGAGGGAGTAATGAAATAGTTACTGAGGTGAGGAACACACGGTTTGGAGTGGGGCTAGGGGTGCCAGAGGCCAGCCAAGAGTCTGTGTGTTTTACTGATACACTGAGATTGTGGCTTGGAATTATAAACAAACTTATAGGCTATGTGAGGCTTTTTCAGCTGGTCAGAATACCAGGGGGGTTTGCTGCTGACAGATATACATAATAAAGGCAAATATGTGTGCCAGGAGGGTGTAAGACTATGACCTTCCTTCCTTGCTTTGCTTTTGTTCTAGGCAAATTAATCTGTATGCCAAACGAGAGGATCCTGGGAACAAAGTGGGCTTTGTAGCCCAGATTCCACTCAGATATTGTGAGGTTTCTTAGGCAGAACCCACTGAAATAGGCTTCAGGACCACAAAGTTCCAGTAAGAGGTTAAATAGGAGATATAAGGATTTTTGAATCCTAAATTAGATAGTCTTCTGGTTTGGTGGATTACAATTCCACCCCAGACATAGGGAGTTAAAAGGAAGAACTTAATCTTAGCCCTTTTTTGGGAGGAAGAGACTGGGATGGAAGAAGGATTCTACCTGGCTTTTGTTCCATGTATCCATCTATCACTGCGTAGGGTTTTAGTTCATAATCTCTCAAGAGCTATCAGTCTTCCATCAGGAAGAGACTTTCTACTTATTGCTGACATGGTCATCATATGGCCTTGAAGGTATGAAAGAAATTTTGCCACCAAATATTCAACATAGCTACCCTAGCAGCAGTTAATGGAGCAACACCTCAACGGAGACCAGTAAGAATGTATTCCCTATGTGTGACTTCACTCTGTGTGTGTTATGGTTTCCAAACATGTTTGTCATCAACATGGAGGATTCTAGCTCATAGTACAAATGGAAAATGGATTCCTTATGGATTGTGAGGTCCTCCAAATGTTCCTATTTGAGGATGACATTGCTATAATTACTGTACTTTCTAGCGGGCTGACTCTGGACAAGTAACTTAATCTCTGTTTGCCTTAATCCACTGGAGAAGGAAATGAGAAATCACTGCAGTATCTTTGTCAAGAAAATCCCATGGACAGGTATGGTCTATGGGGTTATGAAGAAGAGTTGGACATGACTGAATGACTGAACAATAACAATTGTGCTAATTAATTGCATCAAGCCCTGGAACACCAAAGAGTAACTCCTAAAAGAGATCCATAATTACACAGAAAAATTTGGCCTGGCCAACCACACGGAGAAACCATGTAAGTGAAAAGTACATTTTATGCAGTTTGTTAGATAATTAAAATAATTGATTCTTCAGAACATGTATACATTAGACACACACTACTAATATTAGACACTACTAATGGACAACAAACTAGGAAGAGGAAGAAAGTGCAAGGGACTGCCATTGGGAAATTGTGTAGTATTTTTATTAACTGAAAGCTTTTTTCTGAAACAAAAAGCTATCTTTTGAATGGTGGTGGTTTTTTCTGGTGATGCTGTATGATGTAATGGAAATAAAAATCTTTGAATAATTAAAAATAAAATCATACAGAGGATAATAATGGAGGTCTGGTGGACATGAGTAGGGTACTGAGGAAGAAACACAGTAGAAGTAGCATAAAGAATGTTATCAGAAAGATGTATATTTGGAGAATGGAATCCATTCGTGTAGGGAGAGACCAACCATGACATTGATCAATCAAAATGCATTTATTAAGTGCTTGTTATATGTCTGGCAGGGGCAGCTGGGTGGTGTAGTGGATAGAGTACTGGGCCTGGAGTCAGGAAGGCTCATCTTCCTGAATTTGAAACTGGCCTCAGATTCTAGCTGTGTGGCCCCAGGCAAGTCACTTAAACCTATCTGCTTCAGTTTCCTCATCTATAAAATGAATCAGAGAAGGAAATGACAAACCACTCTAGTATCTTTGCCAAGAAAACCCCCAATGGAATCACAAAGAGTTGACATGATTGAACAACAACAACAACAAGTGTATTAGGCATTCATCAAGATTAGTAATGGAAATATAAAGAAAGAGAAAGACATGGCTCTTGCTTTTGAAGAGATCCCATTCTATTGGGAGAGTCAAAATGCAAATATCTGAGTATATATACATAACATATATAGGGAAAATGGGAGGTAATCCCATAACAAGAAAGTGTTACCAATGATGGGGAGGAAGTGGTGGTGCCAGGGAAAACCTCTTGTGGAAATGTCAGGAGAACTAGAAGAAACCACACATATGGGGTAGACTCCCTGGGGATTATTTTTTGGGAAGATATGAACAAGGTCCATATGGGATAAGGTAAGAAATGAAGATGAGATTGTACCATTGATGGTGGAAAGGGAACAGCAGTGACTCAAGTCCCTGGACATCTTGCCTATGACATGGTCCTTGGAGGAGTACATGTTTGGTTTTGGACATGGGATCCCACTCTAGTTCCCCTCAGTCAGTCCTTTCTCTTAGCTTCCTTCCCTTCCTGCAGCTGGGAAGCTTGAGAGGTCACCTTATCCATCCTCCTGTGTTCCTTGGTCCTCCATATTTCTCCTTCCCCTCCTCCCTGTCCCAACCATGTGTCTGGACAAATGAATGGAGCTCTTAGGCTTCTCTAATGGGCTCCTTTGTTTAATTAACATTCAATTATCCTGATTAATATTTTAATATCATGCTTGAGCTTCTCATTTGTCATCTTGGGGTAGGGGAATGGACAGACAGACAGCCCTTCAGAGATGCCAAATGGGACAGACTTTATTAGGGCACATGCAACCCGCAGATAATAATTCTAGCTAAGAGATGGGTCATATGTCACTTTGAAATCCAGGAAGCTCATCTCTAAGCCTCAAAACCACCTATCCCTGCTGTATAATTTTTAGGGGTTCAGTTAATATATATCTCCCTGAGTACAATAAGGGAGATACACATATATAAACAATCTCCATGTTTATAGAATCAGAGGTTTAGTCAGAAGGATTTGAGATGTGAGTTCCACAGAGGAGAAGTGACCTGTTTCAGGTTTAACAGCTAGTAAATGGCAGTCAGGATTTGAACTCAGGCCCTTAACTCTCAATCCAATACTCTTTGCATTATACCGTGCTTCTTCTTTTCCAGGATCTTTATTCATTCAACCACAAATGGAGCATTAGGAAAGTGGCCCAGTGGATTGAGCGCTGGGCCTGGAGTCAAGAAGACTTGAGTTCATATCCAGCTCCAGACATTTATTAGTTATGTGATCCTGGGCAAATCACTTAATAACTCTTGGTCTGCTTCACTAATTGTAAAATGGAGATAATAATAGCATCAGGGACAACTAGATAGCTCAGTGGAGGCTTGGAGATGGGAGGTCCTAGATTCAAATCTGGCCTCAGACACTTCCTAGCTGTGCAACCCTGGGCAAGTCACTTTACCTCCATTGCCTAGTTCTTACTGCTCATCTGCCTTGGAACCCATACATAGTATTGAATCTAAGACAGGAGATAAGGGTTTAAGAAAAAATAATAGCCCTTATCTCTCAGTGTTATTTTAAGACTCAAATGAAATTATATTTGTAAAGTATCTGGCTCAGTGCCAGATAGGTAGTAAGTGCTTAAAACATGCTTGTTCCATTCCACTTTACTTAAAAAAAACTTAGGTTAAATTTTCAGTTCTGAACTTAGTTGTGTAAGCTGGAGTTGGTCACATCTTTCTAGATCTTGATCTCTTTGTATATAAACTGTTCTATTTTGGTCTCTATACCTAGCAGCAAGGTGGCACAATGGATAGAGTACCTGGACCAGTTGGAGTCAGGAAGACTCATCTTCTTGAGTCCAAATCTGGCCTCAGATACTTCTAATTGTGTGACCTTGGACAAGTCACTTCACCCTGTTGCCCTCAGTTTTCTCATCTGTAAAATGAGCTGGAAAAGGAAATTGCAAGCTACTCCAGTATCTTTGCCAAGAAAACCACAAATGAGGTCGTGAAGTTCAGACATGACTGAATACAACAAAATTACATCTAGGCCTTAGCACCATGCCTATCACATAGTAGGGACTTAATAAATTCTTGGTAATTGTTTGATTGAGAGGGTTGAATGCGATTATCTCTAAGGCCCTTTCTAGCTCTAACACAAAATTAAATTCAATGAGTTCATATTGGACAACCACTATGTATGAGGCACTCTGCTAGGCACTGGGGACAGAAAGACAGAAATTAAAAAATTGTTCTCAAGGAGCTTAGATTCTTTTGGGGAACACAAACAAATAAAGAGATAAGTAAATACAAGATAATTTGAGGAGGGAGAGAACAGTGACAACTAAGTGGATCAGGAAATCTTCCCTTAGGAAAATGGAGCATGAGCTGAGTTTTGAAGGAAGCAGCAGGGGTGGGGGGTGGGGGTTGAAGAGGCAGAAAGGAGAAGGGGGTGCTTCCTGTGATTCTGTTTAAAAAGAAATAAACAAAACGTTGATAGAGAATCTACCATCCCCTTGACCGTACTACAGCAGACTCTGAGGCAGAAAAGGTCGACATAATCAGAGTGAAGAGAACAAAGGATGGAGTGATGCTGACCTCCAAGGTATGGTCAACACAAAGCCTTCTTTCTGTCCATCCATAGATATTTCAAGTCCCACAGCAAGGGATTATTGATTTAAGACAGTTTCCCTACTTCTATTCTCTCCCTTCACGAGTTATTCCTCCACATGGTTGCCAGAATAAGGCACTATTATGCTTCCCTGATTAAAAGATTTCCTGGTTCCTCATTTTTTATTGTTTAATTATTTTTTCAGTCTGGTCCAATTCTTCATGACTCCATTTGGGACTCCATTTGCTTTTCTTGGCAAAGATACTGGAGGAGTTTGCCGTTCATTTCCTTCTTCAACTCTTTTCACAGATGAGGAAACTGAGGCCAATATGGTTAAGTTACTTGCCCAAAGTCACAGACCTAGAAAGTGTCTGAGTCCAGATTTGAACTTAGGAGAAGAGTCTTCCTGACTTTAGGTGCTGCACTTTATTCACTGTATCATCTAGCTTCTTCTTAGGTTAGTATTGACCAAAAAGAGCTGGACATAATCTGGTTCTCCTCAGCTACATTTCTAGTGTTATTTTATACCACCCCCATCATAAACGCTCATCACAGACAAAAATGATCTACTAGCTATTCCCTAAATTCAGTATTCCAAATCTCTTGCCTCTATGCATTTAAACAAGGCATTTCCTGGGACTCACTATTTGTCCCTAGAATAGAGAGGGGCCCAGAATGACAGTAGTTAGAGAATATACTGTCTCCTCCTCTCTGCCTCTTGGAGACATTGTTTGTCTTTCTTTAAGATTCAATCAGGTGCCACCTCCTCTGTGAAGGCTTCCTTGACCCCCCTTCTCGGCTTGTCAGACGTAGCTAGGTGGTGCAGTAGATAGAAGGCTGGGCCTGGAGTCAGGAAGATGTGACTGCAAATCTGATCTCAGACATTTACTAGCTTTGTGATCTTGGGCAAGCTACTTAGCTGCTGTTTGCTTCAGTTTCCTCAACTATAAACTGAGGATAATAATAGCACCTAGCACCTACCTCCTAAGATTGTTGTGAGGATGAAATAAAGTAATATTTGTAAAGTTTTTAGTACAGCTCCTGGATGGAGGAAAGGAAAAGGAGCAAGCTTTTACTGTCTACTATATGCACTGGGACATAGTAGGTGTTTAATACATACCCTTCCTTGTTCTATAGTTGAGAACATGTTATGCCCTCCCCTCAATAGAATATAAACTTCTTTTTTTAAACTCTTACCTTCCACCTTAGAATCAATTCTATGTGTTGGTTCCAAAGCAGAAGAGTGGTAAGGGCTAGGCAATGGGGGTCAAGTGACTTTCCCAGAGTCACACAGCTAGTAAGTATCTGAGGCCAGATTTGAACCTAGGACCTCTGGTCTCTAGGCCTGACTCTCAATCCACTGAGCTACCCAGCTTCCCCCAGAATATAAACTTCTTGAGGGCAAGCACTGCTTTATTTCCAACTTTGCCTGCCCTATACATCGTAGGCACTTAATATATATATGTATATATATATATATTTTTTAAACCCTTGTACTTTTCAGTGTATTGTCTCATAGGTGGAAGAGTAGTAAGGGTGGGCAATGGGGGTCAAGTGACTTGCCCAGGGTCACACAGCTGGGAAGTGGCTGAGGCCGTGTTTGAACCTAGGACCTCCTGTCTCTAGGCCTGACTCTCACTCCACTGAGACACCCAGCTGCCCCAATATATTTTTAAAATTTTTATTTTTTAGAAAAATTTTCCATGGTTACATGATTTATGTTCTTACTTTTCCTTTCATACACCCCCCATAGCCGATGCACATTTCCACTAGTTTTAACATGTGTCATCAATCAAGACCTATTTCCAAATTGTTGATAGTTGCATTAGTGTGGCGGTTTTGAGTCTACATCCCCAATCATGTCCACCTTAACCCATGTGTTCAAGCAGTTGTTTTTCTTCTGTGTTTCCGCTCTTGTAGTTCTTCCTCTGAATGTGGGTAGCGTTCTTTTCCATAAATCCCTCAGAATTATCCTGGGTCATTGCATTGCTGCTAGTACAGAAGTCCATTACATTCAATTTTACCACAGTGTATCAGTCTCTGTGTACAATGTTCTTCTGGCTCTGCTCCTTTCACTCTGCATCAGTTCCTGGAGGTCTTTCCAGTTCACATGGAATTCCTCCAGTTTATTATTCCTTTGAGCACAATAGTATTCCATCACCAGCATATATCACAATTTGTTCAGCCATTCCCCAATTGATGGGCATACCCTCATTTTCCAGTTTTTTGCCACCACAAAAAGCACGACTATAAATATTTTCGTACAAGTCTGTTTATCTATGATCTCTTTGGGGTACACACCCAACAATGGTATGGCTGGATCAAAGGGCAGGCAGTGTTTTAGAGCTCTTTGGGCATAGTTCCAAATGTAGGCACTTAATATTAAGCTAGGTGGTGTCCTGGAGTCAGGAAGACTCATTCTCCTGAGAGTACAAATCTGTTTTCAGACACTTATTAACCACGTGACCTTGGGTAAACCACTTCACCCCGTTTGCCTCATTTCCTCATCTGTAAAATGAGTCAGAGAAGGAAATGACAAACCACTCCAGTATGGTTGTCAAAAAAATCCCAAATGGGGTCCTAAAGAGTGGGACCCGATTGAAATGATTCAATAACGATTTTATGGATGATTTGCATCCATCCGTCACTAGCCAGAGTTGGAGCAGGATATCTGTTCTGGTTTCTCTTCTTGCCAGTTTAGAAATGGCTAGGTGCTCTGCCTCCCCCATCAGACTGAGAACTCTGTGAGGGCAGGAAACAAGCATCCTCTTTCCTTTTGAAATTCTCCACAGCCTGGCCCCAGCTCTCAATGAACCAGAGCAGTGCGCTGTCCATGGTGCTGAAGATAATGAAGTCGGATCCCTCAGGGACAATAGACTTCACATCTTTATTGTTCGTCTGGAGCTGACCAGTAAGAAGTAGAATTTGGACTGCGGACAGAGGGGCCCAGGGTCCCAGGGAAGGGAAGTGGGAAGGGATGGAGTCTCTGATAAACACATCTTCCATGGGGAAGAGCTATAATATGACACAATCATTGTTGGATACTGAGCTGCAGAACACGGAGAAGCCTAAATATTTCATGGTCAAATTCATCAATAATGGAGACAGAGACTAAATTACATAACTGTCACCTTTCTGTTAAATAATATTTTCTGCAGGGGGTTGGGATGGGGGGTACAGAGTCTTTTATTACAAGTCATGAATGATTCAGGGCAGCAAATAAAAGGGGGCTAGGAAGGAGAAGGAAGATGGATTTCCCCCTCCAAGATCACCTACTGCTCTAGCCAGGAGACCCTGGAAAGCATTTTGGGTTTCTCAAACTCTCAAGGGAAGAGTGTCAGGTGATGAAATCCTGGGACTCAGAACTTGGAAGGATTTCAGAGATCATTTTATCTAACCTTGGAATTTATGGATAAGATTACTGATACCCAGAGAGGTTAAGCAATTTGCCCAAGGTCACACAGCTAGTAAGGAGCAGAGCTGGGATCTGAACTGAGATCGATTGTTCTTTCTATAAGACTGTAAGAAAGTGACAGATCCAATGGGAATTGAGGGACAGATATCTCTGCTGTTCCCTTCCAAATCATATTGATTAGCATATCCATTTGCATTTTATTTTCATGTTCATTTTGCATGTAGATGAATAGAAGGTGCTCAAGAGCTCGTTGAGGGAGGGGCCTCAGGATGGTTGGTCCTTGAGATCAGGGCCTGTCTCCCTCAACAGAGCAGGGGTTCTTTGAGGGCAAAGACCCATTTCTCCCCAGTCAGACCGGAAGCTTCCTGCTGGTGCTGGCTATGCCTTTTTTCTCCCATCACTTCTTCTTTTGCTAAGCACAGGGCTCCACACCCAGTGGATGCCCAGAACAAGAGGGTGACAGATGGATTGGCCCATTGGCTCATCTCAGCAGCACATTTCCTGCTGCCTCCTCCTCTCCTGCCACCCCCAGCTGTTGTGTTTTGAGAATGGGATTCTGTTCCTCCCTCCCTCCCTGGACTGGATAGTGTGGGCGCGTGTGCAAACTCACCCTGCCTTGTGTGCAGCACTGCGTGGGAAGGGCGAGGGCTGGGGAGCGCCGTGCCCGCTAAGTGTATAATTACACAGTACTTGGGGTAATTTTCCTCTTCCTTGAGAAGCACACGTTGGCCCTGATTTTCCTATCTGCAGATTGTAAGCTCGTAATTAGCAGCAAATTACCCACACAAGTGACAAATTTTTGTGCTTTCAAGTAAACAGACAAAATACCCACGGTTCCTAAATTGCCTCTCGGTGCAGCAGGCACCTGGCTCCTCCCGATGCCCAACCAACCCACATGTGGTGGGGAAGGGAGCCAAAGAAGGAGGGGCAATGGGCTGAAACTACAGTCAGAGGGACTATGGTTAGACTCAAAGTGGTATGATACAATGAATGATGGACTGGGTATTAGACCTGGGTTCCAGTCCTCCATCTGCTGCTTATTAATTGTGTGACTTTGGACAAGTCACTTAACCTTAATTCTCTGAGCTACAGTTTTCTCCTTTGTGTGATGGGGTAGAACAAAATAAAGACTAGATTTCTTCCAGTTCTGACATGAAGTGACTCTAGGACTGATTTTCCAAAGTTTAATAAGTTTACTCCTGGGCCTATAAAGCAGGACTTCCTCTTACTTGATCTAAAAAATTTTTTTTGAAATTTCAAGGAGGATTCAGGGTAGGGGAGGAGATATTCTATTTAGTGACAGTGTTTTTTTACACTCATTCTCTTCACAGTTTTATCATGGCATCATAGATCAGAACTCTAGGTCTGATATATCAGTCTTGTTCAATCTTTTCGATAGTGTCTAACTTGATTCCATTTAGGGTTTTCTTGGCAGAGATATTGGAGTGTTTTGCCATTTCTTCCCAAGGTTCATTTTATTGATGGAGAAATTGAGGAAAATGAGGTTAAATGACTTGTCCAGGGCCTCACAGCTAGTAAATGTCTGAAGGCTGATTTGAACTCAGGTCTTTTGTAACTCCGATTCCCTATTCACCACACCGCTGCCTCTGCCTCTTGTTCTTGGAATTATTTTGTTGTTGTTCAGTCATTTCAGTTGTGTCTCACTTTTTGTGACCCCATTTGGAGTTTTCTTGGCAAAGATACTTGAGTGGTTTGCTGTTTTCTTCTCCAGTTTGTTTTATGGACGAGGAAACTAAAACAAACAGAGTTAAATGACTTTTCCAGGGTCATTGAGCTAGGAAGTATCTGAGGTCAGATTCAAAGATGAGTTTTCCTTACTCCAGATCTGGCACTCTATCTACTGCATCACCTCATGACAACTAGGTTTCCTTATCCTCATTCCCTTCATGATTTTATCATAGAATCACAGAATAAGATCCCTTCAGTCCAACTCCCTCCTTTTACAAAGGAAACAGGGGCCAAGAGACAGGAAGTGACTTGACCAAAGTCATGCAAGCCATTCAGTTGCTCAGCTGGAAATCAGATCTTCATAGTGCCAAGCTGCCCTCAGCACTTCCAATCCTTACCCTCAAAGAGTTTACTGTCAAATTGAGGGAGATAAAATTACTACTTATGGAACAACTATAAAACTAGGGTATAATTAACTAGTAAATTGTGAAATAAGAGCTAAACCTTTGTGGTAGAGAAAGTATGACTCCATATTCTATTCCTTGAAATCACCTGTGCAAGGCGAGACTCAAACTTAAATCAATCTAAGCTCTTCCCAGCATCCAAATTAGTGACTTTGTTTTTTCTTCAAGGTTGCCTTTGGTGTTCACCATAACATGATTTTAAAGGAACAGAGCTGGAAGGGCCTTTAGGGATGACCTAGTCTGAAGGAGTAAATGCAGAAATTAAAAAAAATGTATGCAAGATGGACTTCTAAGTTTGATCTTTGTTATTAAAATTTTTGATCACTTCCTTAAATCTAGATAATCAACAAAACAATAAACCAAGACTTGATTTGTAATGTTTACTGATATCTGAAGTATAAATGTTCACACTGAAAATTTAACAATCAGCTTTCTTGAGCTGGGAAGAGTTGGCTACAAGCACATCCCTGATCTGGTCTTCTCCCTTCCCTTTGTAGATGAGGAAACTGAGGCTCTTGGAGATTAAGGGACTTGTTCAAGCTCCTGTTGGGAGGCAGAGGCAGGTTCTCTAACTTCAAAATCAGTTTTATGCCCAGTGTAATATGGCCATGCCATTTTATTGGCTGAAAAATGAGAGACAGGCACACCATGCATTTCCCCTTCCCAGTTTCCTAATCTCTTGAACTCTTTCATGCTTAGTTCACATAAATTATGAAAAATCCTAGGATTTAGAGCTGGTAGGATCATAGGATTATAGAACTATAAATTTAGAACTGGGATTTTAGAGATTATCTATGTCGACCCCTTCCTTTTTTGTTGTTTTTGTTAATAACTCCTTCCTTTCATCTTAGAATCAATACTGTGTATTGGTTCGGAGGCAGAAGAGTGGAAGGGCCAGGCAATGGGGGTTAAATGACTTGCCCAGAGACACACAGCTAGGAAGTGTCTGAGGCTGCATTTGAATCCAGGAACTCCCATCTCTAGGTCTGGCTCTCTGTCCACTGAGCCATCTAGCTTCCCCCTCATCCCCCAACTCTGTCATTTTACAGATGAGGAAACCAGAACCTAGAAAGGTTAAGTGATTTTAGCCAAATTGACACAGGGAGTTGGCACAACTGAGATCTGAACTGAGAACTTCTCCTCCAAATTCAGTGGTCTTCCTATGGTACCATACTGACACATTGACTTATATGACAGTCATCTCCACTTCATTTTATTGAGAGTTATTAAGGTCAAGTGACTTGCTCAAGGTCACACAGGAGTTGTGAATTGAATACAAGCCCACACGATTAGCTGAAAGAGGGGGTTTGGATCCAATTTTTTTGAGACCCAGCTGAGTCTAGAACAAAATCTCTTGAGATAAGCAGACAGAAAGGAAAACAGGAAAGCATTTTTTTTCTGGGAAAGGTGGAAAAAGGGTGGGTGAGGGAAGAAATGCCCCTCCTCTTTCCTCCCTGTTGACATTTAGAAAAGGGCAAAATTAGGAGAAAGGTAAATGTTACTCTTCTATCACTGGGATCAGGGAACAAGGGGGTGGAAACAAATAGTTATTATTGTTTAACATTTGTGGTCAAGGAGAATCCCTGAAGCCTACTGGACACAGACAAGTCTGCCCTTCATCAGACAGGGCAGAGACACAAGTCTAGTTTGGGTTTCCCTTTGCTTATTGTAGTCAGTGTACCCCGGAATCATGTTCCCTTGTGCCCTCCTAGGGTTCTGAATATGGGGGGCTAAGGGAGATAAATTACACTCCCTTAAATGGTGGGAGAGAGTTGGGGTACTTTCTTTCCTCTTTTTTGGGGTGTGAGCTGGTGGATAATTGGGATATGGATGGTAGTTATCCTTTCGTCAGAGGCAATGAGGAGGGCTAGCCTGGGAGAAGGGTGGAGCCTTGGCATTCAGCCAGATCACCAGGTTCAGGAGGTGCTGTCAATATTAACGTACTGAAGCCTCCCCTGTATCTGGCCCAGCACACATCTCATAGCTCAGCAGCTTAGTACAACTCACTAGTGTCTGCCTCAGCCAGGCAGGAGTCTGGTTGAACAGAAGGGTGACGATAGTGATGGTTGGGAGAAAGATTTGGAATTTTCAGAAAGTCTTCTCAGATGCATCAAAGGGATATTCTTTTAACTCTCAACCTGCCATGAGTTTCTTCCCTCTCTCCCCAAACATTCCTCAAACAGTTATAGACCCACTGGAATACGCTTCATCCATCTGCTTTAAAAAAACAACCCTGAATCTTCAGTCTTAGAATTAATACTATGAATGGGTTCTAAAGCAGAAGACCAGTAAGGGCGAGGCTATGCAGATTAAGTGACTTGCCCAGGGTCACACAGCTAGGAAGTGTTGAGGCCAGATTTGAAACCCTCACCCTCTCATCTCCATGCCTGGCTCTGTATCCATTGAGCCACCTACCTTCCCCCTTACTCATCTACTTTTTTTAATATGTCATATCCTAATATCCGTGTGTGTGTGTGTGTGTGTGTGTGTGTGTGTGTGTGTATGTGTGTGTATTATGTGGTAGTCTATTCCACCTGATACCTGTCTCAGACTGTTAACTCCCTAAGGACAAGAATTAGATCTGGTTAATCACCCAGTGCCCACCCAAAGATTATGTAGCAGTGATAATAATGGTGTGGTAAAAATTATATTGCTGGGGGCAGCTGGGTGGCTCAGTGGATTAAGAGCCAGGTCTAGAGACGGGAGGTCCTGGGTTCAAATCTGACCTCAGACACTTCCTAGCTGTGTGACCCTGGGCAAGTTACTTAGCCCCCATTGCCTGGTCCTTACAGTTCTTCTGCCTTGGAAACAACATATAGTATTGATTCTAAGATGAAAAGTAGGAGTTGTTAAGGGTTTTTAAAAAATGATATTGCTAGTGATGGTGATGCTAATCATTGTGATCAGACTGGTGGTAATTATGATAGTAATGGGGTAGTGGTGATGGTAAGGGAGATAATATATTTGTGGTGATTACAATGTTGGCACTGCAGGGGCAGCTAGGCAACCTCATCGATCCTTTGTATTGATTCTAAGACAGAAGGTAAAGGTTAAGAAAAACCCACTGTTGGCAAGGCTAATGATTGTGATCATGCTGAAGAGGATGAATGGATGTTTACCAGCAAGGATGTTGGTAACAATAATGGGGATGACAGAAAAACTAATGGTCATAATGGTTATAGTAGAAATGATGGTGATAAGTTGATGATGGTGATGATAATAATGAAAATCAGAATGTTAAATGGATGGTAATGATTTTGATAATAATGATGATAAGGGTAGTGATGATGATGGTCATACTAATGACAGTGCTCATAATTCTGATAATGGTCATGGTAATTGCAATAATGGCAATAAGAGTAATGGTGATGTTAAGGAGGAAGATGAATCAAATTGGTGGTAATAGTGGTAACAAGAGTGATCATAAAGGTTATGGAGACAATGATGTTGAGTCCGGGGTAGAGACAGCAATGCTCCTTTCTTGTTTCCCACCTACCTTCTTGCTCCATCATCTAGGGCCATTTTCTAAAAGATAGAGATGGCAAAAGTGAGAAAGAAGAAAAGGAGTGGGTAGAGATTCAAGAAGGTTCTTCATCCTCGATACTTTTAAAAAAATCCTTACTGGCTGTCTTACCAGTATTGTTTCCAAAGCAGAAGAGTGGTAAGAGTTAGATAATTGGGGTTAAGTTAATTTCCCAGAATCCCACAGCTAGGAAGTTTCTGAGGCCAGATTTGAACCCAGGTCATGCTGATTCAGGGCATGGCACTCTATCCACTGGGCCACTAGTTATCCCTTTTCTTAATACTTATTCAGGAACATCAACCAGGAACCCCACTCCAAATCCCTATTCTTAGGAGGAGCTTGATGGTGTGATGGATAGAGTGTTGGACGTGGAGTCAGAAAGACTTGAGTTTGAATCTCTAGATGTTTACCAGCTGTGTGACCTCTCAGACTCAATTTCCTTATGTGCAAAATAGGGATAATAATAACACCTACCTCATAGAGATGATGTAAGAAACAAATGAAATAACATATGGAAAGCACTTTGCTAACCTTAAAACACTATATAAATGATAGTTATTATTGTTAAGGATTCCCCCTTCAAGGAAATTTAAAAACCTGAGGTAGGAGGAGTTGGGAGGATCCTATTCTGTTTCCCTTGGCATCAGCAGAGGGATTGTTGTTCCTTCAAAAAGACCATCAATCATTGAGATCACTGTCTCCACCATCATCAATGTCCATTAGGATTAGTCTCATCCCCATTATTAGTGTCAATACTGCCATCACCATCATCACTTCAGAGACTATTGAACCACCTAGTTGCCCCCCACATAGCACTTTAAAGTTTGAAAGGCACTTTACATATATTATCTCATTACTATAGTTTTGCAGCTCTCTGGGCAAGCCTGGCTTGTTCCATGATGATGGAAGTGGCAAATGGTAGAGGCTGATGTTGAGAGCTCTACATTTTCCTCTGGGTTACTTTTCTGGGGGTTTTGCTTAAATGCTGAGTCTAGCACTGTGTTCCCTTATAAATAACCCATAATGATGACTAATTTGTTTTCTTTGTTGATCCCCTCATTCCCTAATCATAACAAAACAAGCATTAATTAGTTATTGGAAAAAGGAACAACTAGCTCTGAAGCCAAGGTAAAGTTTGTGGAGGCAAAAGGAAATGAGTAACTATGGGTAAGAAAGTGCTCCTTCTGGGAGAGGAATAGGATGATTATTGGAGCCGGGTAAAGGGAGTTTGGGCAACTAGCTGGTGAAGTGAACAGAACACTGTGCCTGGAATTAGGAATGCTTCTCTTCCCAAGTTCGAATCTGCCCTTAGAATTTACTAGTTGCATGATCCTGGGCAAGGCCTTGTACTCTGTTTGCCTCAGTTTCCTTTCAAATGAGCTGGAGAAGGAAATGGCAAACCATTCTAGTATCTTTGCCAAGAAAACCCCAAACAGGGTCATGAAGAATCAGACATGTCTGAAATGACTCAACCACAACAAGGTCTGGGCAGCAGCTTCTGCCCAGTTCAAAAACTTGATCCTTAGGAGGAATTTTTGGGTGTGGAAGTTCAGTGGGGTAGGCAGGGTTTCTAGCAACTAAAAACTATCTTTTATAATATCACTAGGAAAGGTTCCCCTTCTGGGTTTACTTCTTACCACAGGGGAAGTAGTACACCACCCTCACAGGGAGAGACTTTTGAGTGCTGAAGGTAGGGCAGTGAGTGGTGAGGCTGGGACCTGACTTCAGAATGAAGCATAATTTTGGACTTGTTGGCACTTATAGAAGAAATCAGAGCTGGAAAATAACATCTCTAGATCTTCTAGTTCAGCTACCTAGTGTGTGTGGTGAAACTAGTGGATCTCCTTCTCAGGATCATATTTTGAAGTGTCTGAGGTAAAATATGCAGGATTACAAAGGAAATGTGATCCTCAAATCCACCTTGCCTACCCCAGTCTCTCCACTGACTTCCATTGCCAACTACCTTCTAGACATTTCCAACTGGATATCCAGTAGACATCTTAAATTCAACATGACCTCCTATATCGTCCCCATTCCTACCTTCTCTATTATGGTAAAAGGCAACACCCACCTCCCAGTGCTTAAGGCTCACAACCCAAGAGTCATCATGGATCCCTCACTATCTCTTCCCACTTCCTCCATATCCAATCTATTGTCAAGGCCAGTTGACTTCGCCTTTGCAACATTTCTCAAATACTACCCCTTCTCTCCTCTGGTACTGCTACTCCTCTAGGCGTCAGCTCACAGCTGGGCCTCAAATCTCTCCCCATTCCAATCCTTCATCCAACTGGCCACTAAAGTGATTTTCCTAAAGTACATGTCACCCATCTAGTCAATAAACTCCAGTGATTCCCTATTGCCTCCAGGATCATATATGGTTTGGCATTCAAAGCCCTTCCTAAACTAGTTCCCCCCTACCTTTCCCAAACTTTTCACACTTGGCTCTCTTCAATTAAGTGACATTGGCCTCCTGATAAACAACACAGCTCAGTTCTGGGCATTCCCCCTGGGTGTCTCCATGCCTGGATGCTTTCCTTCCACTGCTCTATGGACTGCCCGCCTGCCCCTCTTGCTTTAAGTCTCTACTAAAATCCTACCTTCTACAGGAAGACTTTCCCAACCTCTCTGAATTCTAGTACCTTCTCTCTGATAATTACCTCCTTTTTATCCTGCTTTGTGTGTATTTGCTTGCTTTGTGTGTATTTGTTTCCATGTTCTCTCCTCCAATTGGATTGTAAGCTTCTTGAGGGCAGAAGGGCAGGATTCTAAGCTCTGCTTCTTTTTTTCTGCCCAGTGCTTAGCACGGTGTCTAGCACATGGAAGGTGCTTAATAAATGTTTTCCCAGTGAAATAAAGATGCCTTTTCTCCTATCCAAATTTATGACCTCCTGGTGTCTAGACTTGAGATTAAGAGTCCCTTTTCCAAGGCCAGTTCAGCTTGTCTTGCTACTAATCCACAAAGACTAACAATTCACATCTACACTCTCACACCCACATATTCATTCACACAGACACATACCTTCATACATTCAGTGTCAGCCTAAGAGAACATCTAAGGTGCCGCAATGAAGAATGCCAGGGGCTAGATATTGGAGAGAAGACAGTATCCTGACCCTGGCCCCTCTTCCCTCCCCAAGATCTCTTTACCACCTTTCTCCTGCTCCAGGACAGAGAGGTAGGAGTACATTTCCCTAGAAGGAGAAGAGAGCTCGGGGCCTGAAAGAAGGTGCCCAGAATTTCTGGGCTCTGGCCCAACCAGAAGCAGTGCAGGCTGCTGTTAATGGAGTTAATCAAAAGGGCAGAAGGCATTTCCCACGTAAATAAACGAGAGCAGGAGGAACTTGGGGACACACAACTCAGGGAGTAATTCTCCCCACCTTTTCCTAGGCCCCTTCCTGACTATATTAACCCTTGCAGTCAGTGTGCAGTCTCTCCTGTCTGTTTTAACATTGAGAATCCACAGGGTTGCCAGTCATTTTGGGCACGCTCCCAGGGCAGTCTGATTCATCACGGCATATACTGGGGGAGAGATGTGAAGGAACTTAGGGGACACTGGAGAAGAGACAAGGGGGTTGGGGCAGTTAGGTGGCTCAGTGGATTGAGAGCTAGGCCTGGAGAAAGGAGGTCCTAGGTTCAAATCTGGCCTCGGACACTTCCTAGCTATGTAATCATGGGCAAGTCACAACTCCCAATTGCCTAACTCTTAACTGCTCTTCTCTTTGGAACCAATTCTTAGTATCTAGATATTACGACTGAAGGGTTAAAAAAAAGATCTTGACACATCAGAAAGCTGGACAGAACTTAATAAAACAAAATGTAAAATGATAAAATTCTACACTTGAATTTTTTAAAGCTATCTTGATTAAATATCAGGATTGGGAAGGTGTGGCTAGGGGACTTGATTTCTATGAAAAGGATTTGAAATTTTTGTGGATTTTAATCTCAGTATGATTCAGTGGTCTGACATGGCAGCCAAGAGAAGTGTGCTGCTTTATTGTTGTTGGGGCATTTCAGTTGTGTCTGATTCTTTATGATCCCATTTGGGGTTTTCTTGGCAAAGCTAGTGGAGGAGTTGCCATTTCCTTCTCCAGCTCATTTTACAGATGCAGAACTGAGGCAAACAGGGTGAAGCTACTTACCCAGGGTCACATTGCCGTAGTAAGTCTGAGGCTGAACTTAAACCCAGGAAGATGAGTCTTCCTGACTCCAGGCCAGGTGCTCCAGCCACTGCACCACAATTCTAGTGGGAGGGCTGCCCGTCTAGGACCAAATACTATATTTAATCTTTTTTTTTGAGACTGGGTCTCCTAATCTGGGATTATAGCAGCTGTTCACAAGGTCTATCCTACTAATGACTGGCAAGAAAGCTTTTGCTCCATTTCTAATCTGGGATGGTTCACTCTTCCTTATGCCATCTGGCGGTCCTTCTACCCTTAGAAAACCACCAGATTGATGCTAGATTTAGTGTGGATGTTGGATTGGTTTCGCCCACTGAAACTCAGAACTCCAGAACTCCAGGAATTGATTTTCCTGAAGCCATCGAAGTCATAGGGATTACAGGAATGGGCTACCACACTCAGCAACAGTTCAGTTCTTGTGACTATATTTAAAAAAAACCCTTACCTTCTGTCTCAGAAGCAATACTGAGTACTAGTTCCAAGGTAGAAGAGTGGTAAGGGCTAAGAAATGGGGGGTAGGTGACTTATCCAGGGTGACCTAGCTAGGAAATGTCTGAGTCTGGTGACCATATTTAAGGAAGGATATAGGTCAGTTCGAATATTTCCAGAAGGTATCAACTTGGCCTGGCCAGGGGCCTGGAGACCATGCCATATGCGGATGACCTGAAGGAACTGAACATGTTTAGCCTGGAGAAAGAAAGACATTGGCAGGACATGATAGCAGTTTTGAATGTCACAGGGATTAAACCTTTTCTATTTGGCCCAAGAGGGCAGAGCTAGGAGGGGTAGGTGGAAGGGGCAGAGATGCAGAATTAGGCTAGAGGACTAACTTCTCAGCCTTTAAAGCTGTCTGTCTAGAAGTGGAATGGGCCGCTAGGGGAGTGGAAGCAGGGGGCCGAGGTCTTAAAGATCTTCTTCCAGACTCTGTTGGATGATAACTTGCCAAGCATAAATTGGAGGGAATTCTAATATAGGTACAGATCGCATTAGATGGCCTGTGAGGTCTCTGCCAGCTCTGAAAGTCTGGGATTCTATGATTCTGTAAAGGTGCCAGACAATATGAAATCAGCTAGTTCTGGGAATGGAACCAGCAGAGGGGGCAGTTGAGTGTTGTGCTTGGGAAATCAATCAATCAATAAACATTTAGAAAATAATTTAGAAAATAAATTAGAAATAACTAGGTGGCATAATGAATAGTGTTAGACCTGGAGTCAGCAAAACCTGAGTTCAAATCCAGCCTCAGACATTTACTGAAGGAACAACCCTGAGCAAGTCACTTAACCTTTGTCTACCTCAGTTTCCTCAACTGTAAAATGGGGATAATAATGACACATCTCCCAGAGTTGTTGTTAAGGATCAAATATGATATCTGTAAAGTGTTTGTGAAATGCTCGAGCCTTCCTCCTTACTTCCCTTCCCATAGACTAAAAGGTGATAGGGTAGAGAGAGTTTTTAAAAGGTGGAATTTTATTGGATGCATCTTAACAGGAAGGATATGTTGGGAAACTCAGGACCTCCAGAAATTTGACTTCCTGCCCCTTAGCTCTGCTCTCTAGGCCCAGACCCCCTAGTCTTCTAATAGTTTGGGTCCTTGAGATTCTCTTTCCTCCCCTCCCCTCTCATCCTCAGGCCCTGGCCCTGAGCCCAGATTTGCTAAGCTTTTAAACATTTGATCCGCCTTCTCCCTGAGCCAGAAGTAGGGGAGAGGGTAAAAAAGAGAAGACCTCAGCGAAACTGGATCTCACCCCGTTAATTCAGGGTGGGCAGGGACAGACGGGATGAGAGGGGGTGGGAGATGTCAAGTGGGGGCAATAAATGGGGAGAAACAGTGGAACTAAACACACTGAACCTTCTTCAAAAAGATCCTGGGTTCAGACTAGGTTCATTTCAAAATGACTTGGGGTTAAATTATCGATCGGTTTATTGATTAAATACCCAGTGCCATCTTTGTGTCCAGGCTCAGCTGAGTGCCTACAGCACTTACACTGTCTTTTCCTTGAACTTCTATCCCTCTCCCAGGAAGTCTTGCCAGATAACTCCCCTTAACTTTACCTGTGTGTTTTTAAAATCCTTTCTTTCTGTCTCGAAACTTCAAGTAACAACTCTAAGGCTGAAGGGCAAGGGCTAGGCAAATAGAGTTGTGACTTGCTCAGGGTTATGGAACTAGGAAATGTCTGAGTCCAGATTTGAACCCAGATCCTCTGGACTCCAGGCATGACACTCCAGCCTTTCTTGTTTAAAGAATAATTTCCTAGGACTCAACCCTTACCTACCCCTATTTCTCTTCCCCAATAAGGAATGAACCAGCCTTCAGCCTGCCTACACAAAATGTAAACATTTCCTGCATCTTCTCTGTTCATTGCAACAATCTGGTCTCATCCAAAGATTTCATTGCTGGAGGGAATTTCTGATGTGGAAACTCTTTATACCAATATAGATCGATACTTGTTTTGTAACTTAGAATATTAGAGATGCCTTGGGCATCGAGGGGTTAAGTGATTTGTCCAGGATGTACCCTAATAGAAGTCAGAGGTGAGAACTGAAACCCAGATTTCCTGACTTCAAGGTGGGCCCTCTATTCACCATGCCAGGCTGAGTCGCATTATACAAAACTCTTTTGTTGATATTATTATACCCATTTTATAGATGAGGAAGCCAAGGCTCAGAAAAAATGAAATGACTCCCCTAGGGTCACATAGTTAGTAAATGACAGAACTGACCCCAAACCTAGGTCTTCTAAATCCTGCAGACAACCACTATGCTGTTGTTAAATTGCTTCAGTCCTTTCTAACTCTTTGTAACTCCATTTGGGTTTTTTTTGGCAAAGACGCTAGAGTGGTTCACCATTTCCTTCTTCAGATCATTGTTACAGATGAGGAAACTGAGGCAAACAGGGTGAGGTGACTTGCCCAGGGTCACACAACTAGGAAGTGTCTGAGACTAGATTTGAACTCAGGAAGATGAGTCTTCCTGGATCCAGGTCTGGCACTCTATCCACTGAACTTTCTAGATGCCACTCTACCACTGTGTATTTATCCTATTTCTATATGTGCAAATTATCTAGACAATTTTGTCCCCTAGTTTTTGGATGATCCAGGATATGTCCCCTCTCAATTTATGTTTTTTTTAAACATTTATTAATAATCATTTTTAACATGGTTACATGATTCATGCTCCTACTTTCCCCTTCACCCCCCACGCTCCCCCCACCCATGGCCGATGCACATTTCCACTAGTTTTGTCATGTGTCCTTGATGAAGACCAATTTCCAAATTGTTGGTGGTTGCATTGGTGTGGTAATTTCGAGTCCACATCCCCAATCATGTCCACCCCGACCCATACGTTCAAGCAGTTGCTTTTCTTATATGTTTCCTCTCCTGCAGTCCTTCCTCTGAATGTGGGTAGCATCTTTACCATAACTCCCTCAGAACTGTCCTGGGTCATTGCATTGTTGCTGGTACAGAAGCCCATTACATTCGATTTTACCACAGTATATCAGTCTCTGTGTACAATGTTCTTCTGCCTCTGCTTCTTTCGCTCTGCATCAGTTCCCGGAGGTCTCTCCAGTTCGCCTGGAACTTCTCCAGTTTGTTATTCCTTTTAGCACAATAGTATTCCATCACCCGCATATACCACAGTTTGTTCAGCCATTCCCCAATTGAAGGACATACCCTCCTTTTCCAGTTTGTTGCCACCACAAAAAGGGCAGCTATAAATATTTTCGTACAAGTCTGTTTATCTATGATCTCTTTGGGGTACAAACCCAGCAGTGGTATGCTGGATCAAAGGGCAGGCATTCTTTTATAGCCCTTTGAGCGTGATTCCAAATTGCCAGCCAGAATGGCTGGATCAGTTCACAACTCCACCAGCAATGCATTAATGTCCCCATTTTGCCACATCCCCTCCAACATTCATTACTCTCCCCTTCTTTCATTTTAGCCAATCTGCTAGGTGTGAGGTGATACCTCAGAGTTGTTTTGATTTGCATTTCTCTAATTATTAGAGATTTAGAACAACTTTCTCATGTGCTTATTGATACTTTTGATTTCTTTACCTGTGAATTGCCTATTCATGTCTCTTGCCCATTTATCAATTGGGGAATGGCTTGATTTTTTATACAATTGATTTAACTCCTTGTATATTTGAGTAATTAGACCACTGTCAGGGTTTTTTGTTATAAAGATTTTTTCCCAATTTGTTGTTTCCCTTCTGATTTTGATTACATTGTTTTTGTTTGTACAAAAGCTTTTTAGCTTGATATAATCAAAACCATTTAATTTACATTTTGTAATTTTCTCTAACTCTTGCTTGGTTTTAAAGTCTTTCCTTTCCCAGAGATCTGACAAGTATACTATTCTGTGTTCACTTAACATGTTTATAGTTTCCCTCTTTATATTCAAGTCATTCACCCATTCTGAATTTATCTTGGTGTAGGGTGTGAGATGTTGATCTAGACCTAATCTCTCCCATATTGTTTTCCAAATTTCCCAGCAGTTTTTGTCAAATAGTGGATTCATGTTTCACAAGTTGGTCTCTTTGGGTTTATCATACACTGTCTTGCTGATGTCATTTA
>NC_058133.1:266343588-266363110 GCF_016433145.1 Gracilinanus agilis | reverse complement strand
TTTATCCCTTCTAACTTTCTCAGAAGGGTTAGATAAGAGTTTTATGTCCCAATGGATAGTATAGCTACTCTTCCCTCTCCGGGTTGATTACACTAAGGGTAAGGTTTGATTATTACCTCTTAATGCTCTCTTCCTCTCCTTCTTATAATAGTATTTGTCCCCTCTCCCTCCCATGCCCTCTTTGTGTGTAATAGAATATCCTATTTTCTTATTCACTCAAGTTTCTCTTGGTGTCCCCTGCTATTCACCCCCTCTTTCCCATCCCCCATGTCATCTTAGATTATTTAGTGTTCCACCCTCACCCTGTGAATTATTCTTCTGATTACTATAATAGTGAATATTATAATAGTGAATAGAGTTCACTACAGAGAATTATACATAACGTTTCTCTACATAGGAATACAGATAATTAGATCTCACTGAGGCCCTTAAAAAGGCAAATTTAAAAATTATAAGTTTTCTTTCTTTCCCCTCTGTATCTTATTTACCTTTTCATGTTTCTCTTGATTTCTGTGGTTGGATATCAAACTTTCCATTTAGCCCTGGTCTTTTCTGTGCAAATACCTGGAATTCTTCAATTTTGTTGAATGCCCATACTTTCCCCTGGAAATATATAGTCAATTTTGATGGGTAGTTGATCCGTGGTTGCAGGCCCAGCTCTCTTGCCTTTCTGAATATCGTATTCCAAGCCTTGCGATCTTTTAGCGTGGAGGCTGCCAGATCCTGTGTGATCCTGATTGATGCTCCTTGATATTTGAATTGTTTCTTTCTGGCTTCTTGTAAGATTCTTTCCTTTGCTTGGAAACTCTTGAATTTGGCAATTATATTTCTGGGTGTTGTCTTTTCTTGATCGAATGTAGTGGGTGTTCTATGAATCCTTTCAATGTCTATATTGCCCTCTTGTTGTAGGACTTCAGGGCAATTTTGCTGAATTATTTCTGTTAGTATGGAGTCCAGGTTTCTATTAATTTCTGGTTTTTCTGGAAGACCAATTATTCTCAAATTGTCTCTTCTAGACCGGTTTTCTTGGTCTGTCACTCTCTCATTGAGATATTTCATGTTTCCTTCTATTTTTTCAGTCTTTTGACTTTGTTTTATTTGTTCTTGTTGTCTTGAGAGATCATTAGCTTCTAGCTGCTCAATTCTAGCCTTTAGGGACTGGTTTTCAGCTATAATCTTTAGGTTTTCGGCTATGATCTTTTGGTTTTTGGCCATAATCTTCTGGTTTTCGGCCATAATCTTCTGGTTTTTGGCTATAAGCTTCTGGTATTCCTTTTCAATCTGGTCATTTCTGGTGTTCAATTTGCTTATCAGTTCATTTGGTTTCTGAGCCTCACTTTCCAGTTGCAAGATTCTACCTTTTAAACTGTTATTTTCTTGCCAGATCTCTTCCATTTTCCTCAAAATCTCAGTTTTGAACTCTTCCATAGCTTGTGAGGAGTTTTCCTTATTTGAGGAGGGTCAGGGTCCAGATGCTTGTTTGTTCTCCTCCTCTGTTTGCTTGGTTGTCTGGATTTTCTCTGTGTAAAAGTTGTCGAGTGTTAAAGACTTCTTTTTCTTGTTGTTAATCTTTCTCTTCTGAACTTCCTGAGACTGGGTAGCCATCGTTAGCCCAGCAGCTTCTCAGGTTTATCCTTGCGCTCAGGGTCTGTCCGCGGTCAAGCCCCCTTGTGGACCCTCTTGCTTGATCCTCTGCTGGAGGTTTTTTTACAAGTCTCAGGGCGCTGCTTCCACAGCCGTACACCCGTCTGCCTCCACCCACGCCTCCTCGGAGCCTGAGCTCTGAGCCCGCCTGAGCTCTGCTCCCGCGCTCTGCGCCCTAAGCCTGCGCTCAGATTTCGGGTGCGTTCTTTGGCTTTTTGGGGTCCCAAATCTTGCTGCTCTCAGGAACAGGCCCCGGAGCTGCCAATGACTCGATGGGTGCCCCAAACTTGCTCTATTTCTTTTTAGCTGGCCTCAGTGCTACAGGTGTTGTGTGTGGAGGGGGTGGGGTGGGGTGGTTGCTCAGCCCGCGATTTAGTGAGAGCTGTTTCACCCCTTTGTAGCATGGAAATGCCTCGATTCCATGTACCTTCCACGCTGTGCCCTGTTGTGGGGTTCCTCTGTTCGTCTGGACTTGTTTTTATGTCCCCTTGAGGAGTTTTGTGTGTTTCGGTCAGGAGAGGTTAAGAGCTGCTTCTTACTCTGCCGCCATCTTAACTGGGAACCTTCTCAATTTATGTTTTTAAATAATTCAATTACTCAGTTTTTTTTGACAGCCTTTTTATAAACAAGAAAGGAAGCCATTGGAAAGAGTCCTGGATTTTAAGTCAGAAAACCTCGAAGATTTCTGCTGGATTCACGTGACCTTGGGCAAAGTACTTAATTAAGACTACATTTTCTTAGTTTTCTCTTCTGTAAAGTGAGGGGCTGGATTAGATTATTTTAGACTAGACAGCCTCTTCTAGTTCTAAATCTCCTTTTTGATCCATGAATAAGACACCCTGTCCTTCAGCTCTGGGTATTTTCTCTAGCTGTCTGGGTTGCCTGGAATTCTCTTCCTCATCATCTCTCCTTTTAGGCTTCCTTTAAATGCCAATAAAATCCCATCTTCCACAGGAAGTCTTTCCCAACCCCTCTTAATTCTAGTGTTTTCCCTATTTTTCCTCGATATAGCTTGTTTGCATTCATTTGTTTACTTGTTTTCCCCATTAGATTGTGAGCTCCTTGCTGTCTCCTCCCTCCGTTTGTATTCTCAGCAATTAGCACTTAGCTCCTGGAATGTGTGGTTGGTCAGTCAGTTTTTTTAGTCCTGTCTGACACTCTGTGGTCCCATTTGGGGTTTTCTTGGCAAACATACTGGAGTGGTTTGCCTTTTCCTTCTCCAGCTCATTTGATAGATGAGAAACTGAGGCAAACACAGTGAAGTGATTTGTCCTGGCTCACATAGCTAGTAAATATCTGAGACTGGGTTTGAATTCAGGAAAATGAGTCTTCCTGATTCTGGATCCTGATAATTGGAGAAATGTTAATTTCTCATTAATAGGCTGAGTCAATATACTAAAAATGACAATACTACCTAAATTAATTTATTCAATGTCATACCAATTAAAGAACCAATGATTATTTTGTAAATCCAGAAAAAATAACAAGAAAATTCATCTGGGGGAATGAAAGGCCAAAAATTTCAAGGGCAATAATGAAAAAAGTGATTAAGGATTGAGATCTAGCAGTTTTGTTGTTCTTTCATTTTTAGTCATGTCCAATTTGTTGTGACCCTATTTGGAGTTTTCTTGGCAAAAATACTGAAGTGGTTTGCCAGTTCCTTTTCCAACTCATTTTATAGGTGAGGAAACTGAGGCAAGCCAGGGATAGATGACTTGTTCAATGTCACACTCCTAGTAAGTATCTGAGGTAAAATTTGAACTCTGGTCTTTCTGACTCAAGCTTGGCACTCTATCCACTGTGCCATGTAGCTGTCTCCCAGGTCTAGCAGATTTCAAACTGTTAATTAAACTGCTAATTTCAAATTGTCAATTGTTCAATTGTTTTAATGACTACTGCTTTGCAACGCAATGATCTGGGATGATCCTGAAAGACTTATGATGGGGAATGCTATCTACCTCCAGAGAAAGAACTATTGGAATCGGATGTGGATCAAAGCACATTATCCTTCACATCAGTGTATTTATGGTTTTATTTGGGGGTTTTGGTTTTGTGTGAGTGAGCTCTTACGGCTATGACCAATTTAGAAATGTATTTTGCATGATAATAAAAATAAAAATTTTAAAAATGATTACTGCCTTGTAATATACTCAGTAATTATTAAAGCAACCTAACAATGAAAAATTAAAACAATAGAGAGGTCCACCAGTGGTATAGGTTAGGTATAAGAAACTAAGATAAACTAATCTAGTGTCTGATTAAGCCCTAAAAGCCAAATTATTGAAGTAGAATTCACTATTCAACAAAAGCTGTTGGGAAAGCTGAAAGCTGTCTAGCAGAAACTAAGTATAGACCAACACCTCACACTATGCCCCGAGACGAGCACAAAATTTGTGCATGACTTAGAAATGAAAGGTGACATCATAAACAAATTAGAGGAGCAGGAAAGAAATCATTTTCGAGATGTATGGAGAGGAAAATAATTCATGACCAAAGAAGAGGTGGACAGAATCAAGGAACATGAAATAGACATAAATTTAAAAAAAAGTTTGAATACAAACAAAACTGATTGCTGCTAAAGTGAGAATAGAAGTAGGTAATTGGGGGAAATCTTCGTAGCAAGTTTCTCTGATAATGATTTTATTTCCAAGTGATATAAGAAAGTGATTCAAATTTGGAAGAATAAGAACCATTTCTGAATAGATAATCAAAGGACAGGAACAGGTAGTTTTCAAAGGAAGAAATCCAAGCTCTCAATAGCCATATGAAAAAGAAAATTCTCCAAATCCCTAATAATTAGAGAAATGAAAATTAAAGGAACTCAGGTTCCATCTTATACCCATCAGATTGACAAAGCTGACAAGAAAAGAAAATAAATGTTAGAGCGACTTTGGGAAAACATCAAGTTAATACACTCCAGGTAAAACTATGAACTAGTCTAGTAATTCTGAGAAGTAATTTGGAAATATGTCCCTCAAATTTTCTAAATTGTGCACCCCTTGTTCCAGCAATAGCACTGTACTGATTCCCCAAAGTAATAAAAAAAAAGAAGAAAAGAACCTTTATGCATGATAATATCTATAGTAGCTCTTAAGTATTTTATTTTTTCCAGTTACATGTAAAAACAATTTTAAAAATCCTTGCCTTCTACTTAATATCAATTTTAAGAAGAAGAGTACTAAGGGGTAGGCAATTGAAGTTAAGTCACTTGCCTGGGGTCACACAGCTAGCAAGTATCTGAGAGCAGATTTGAATCCAGGTCCTCCCTATTCTAGGTCCACCTACTTACCCCTAAAAACAATTATTATTTGTTTTTTTTTTTAAATTTTGAATTCCAAATTCTCTCTCTCCTTTCCCTTCCACCTCATTTATAGTAACTCTTTTTGTAATGGCAAAAACTGTAAACTAAGGGAGTATCCATCAATTGGAGAAGAGCTGAATAAATTGTGGTATATGAATGCAATGGAATACTATTGTATTATGGTTGGTTGGTTGTTGTCCTTCATGCCTGAAGAGGACCAAAATGGCATAACCATGTTGGAGTTATAAAAAATGATGAAAGGGAGTGTTTCAGAGAAAAATGGAGGGTGCACCTGGGGTTTCAAGCCAGGTCTAGAGAGGGGAGATCTTGGGTTCAAATGTGACCTCAGACATTTCCTAGCTGTGTGACCCTGGACAAGTCACTTGACCCCCATTGCCCAGCCCTTCCCTTTCTTCTATTTTGGAACCAATACACAATATTGATTTCAAGATGAAAGGTATGGGTTGTTTTTTTTTAAAAGAGAAACATGGGAAAACTTGTATGAATTGAAGTGAAGTGAGCAGAACTATTTATACAATGACCAACAGCATTGTAAAGACAAATAACTTGAAATGCTCATTTGTTTGAAGAACAAGACAATCAACCATGATTTCAAAAGAGTCCCGATGATAGGATGTCTAGGTTGCTCAATGGATAGAGCCAAGCCTGGCAATGGGAGGTCCTGGGTTCAAATTTGGTCTCAGATACTTCCTAGCTGTATGACCCTAGGCAAATCACTTAACCTCAATTACCTAGCCCTTACCTTATTGCTCTTCTGCTTTGTAACCAATACTTAGTATTGATTCTAAGATGGAAGGAAAGGGTTTAAAATTTTTTTTTAAATTTTAAAAATAAAAAGATTTTAAAACTAAAAGAAAAAAGGCTCATGATGAAGTATGCTATTCACCACCTGGCAAGAATGTGAGTTTAACAGAGTGAAGAGTATATTTTTTGGACAAAGCCAATACAAGAATTTGTCTTCGTTGAATATGTATATGTGTGTATATATATATATATATTTGTTTACAAAGTTTTTTTTTTCTTTTCTCTTCCCTCCTTCTCTTCTTTTCTCTTTTCCTTTTAAGTGAGATGGTATATGTGTGCAAAGTAGAGGGAATAGATTTGTACATTGAAAAAAACAGATTTTTTTAAAATCTATGATTCTTTTATCCTATGATAAATGGCATGCACAAAGAAAGAATACTTGGTTTCCTGTCCTTGAGTTTATGGGTTGGAAAGATGAGAGCTGCACATGTGAAACAATTAGAGGAAGGTCAGATGCTGAACTGGATATGATCAGGGTGAGGCTATTATCTTTGTGTCTTGAATTCTTAGGATCAGGACCCCATGAAGTCAGTCCAATAGACTGGAAGAACCTTGAGGACAGGAACTGTCCTTTTATAGCTATACATAATAGATAATTTAATTTAATTTAATTTAATTTAATGCTTGTTGAATTGAATTTAATTGATTCCTTATGTCAGGTTATGGCTATGGCATGGATGTATCCAACTTCATGGGCAACCTTGGTTTCTTTTTTGATTGTTATTGATTATTGTTGTTTGGAAGGAGGCTGGGTAACTGGTAAAAAGTTAACTGGGAAGGACAACTAGATGGCTCAGTGGATAAAGAGCCCGTTCTAGAGATGGGAGATCCTGAGTTCAAATATGACCTCAGACACTTCCTGGACACAATACACAGTACTGATTCTAAGATGGAAGACAAGGTTTTTTGTTGTTTTCTTTTAAAGTGTTAACTGGAGGAAAACTTTATGAAGAATATGGGATTGTAGAGTTATTAGATCATAGGTTTAGAGCTAGAAGAGACCTAAGAGGTCATCAAATCCATCTCCTTCATTTCACAGATGAGGAAGCTAAAGCCCATAGAAATTAAGTGATTTCCTGAGGTTGAACAGGCAAAGCCACAACTTGAACCTTGGTCTTTGGTCTTCATATCCAACAATATAGTATCAGGCTAAGCACCTTGGAAATTAAAGTATATTTTGTGGCTCCAGGGATCTAGATAATAGGGGAATAGAGGCAAAAACTTTGGATCCTCAGAGGCATTCTGACAGATTTCAGGAGGAGGCTAATGGAAATGAGGTGGAAACGGGAACTTTTATGGGGGGTGATGGTATCAAGATGAGGCCCAAAGGATTGAATTGTCTCTTTAGAAGGATTATGGCCAGTCTTCTTGTAGGTTTTGTATTTCTCTCCCTGCAAATACTCTTGGTTCCCAGAAGCACATGGAGACATTTGCATTAGAAGAAAATATCCAAATGAAAACAACAGTTTGCTCCCCCTGGGTCTAGCTGCAACTTGGCAGTCTAGAGTCAACCAGATTTGAAATGGATGAAACAATTGTATGAATAAGCACCAAAAAACATGAACAGTAACAAGCTCAGACTTTGGCTCCCAAGCCCTTTAGGACTTATGAATCCAGTGGGCAACCAATCAATCAACAAGTTGCATTTATTTTTTAAACATTTATTAATATATTTTTTAGAAAAGTTAACATGGTTACATAATTCATGCTCTTACTTTCCTGTTCACCATCCCCCCCTTCAGCCCCCTCCCCCATGGCTGATGTGCATTTCCACTGGTTTTAACATGTGTCATTGATCAAGACCTATTTCCAAATTGTTGATAGCTGCATTGGTGTGGTAGTTTCGAGTCTACATCCCCAATCATGTCCGCCTCAACCCATGTGTTCAAGCAGTTGTTTTCCTTCTGTTTCCACTCCTGTAGTTCTTCCTCTGAATGTAGGTAGCGTTCTTTTCCAGAAATCCCTCAGAATTGTCCTGGGTCATTGCATTGCTGCTGGTACAGAGGTCCATTTCATTCGATTTTACCATAGTATATCACTCTCTGTTTACAATGTTCTTCTGGCTCTGCTCCTTTCACTCTGCATCAATTCCTGGAGGTCTTTCCAGTTCACATGGAATTCCTCCAGTTTATTATTCCTTTTAGCACAATAGTATTCCATCACCAGCATATACCACAATTTGTTTAGCCATTCCCCAATTGAAGGACATACCCTCATTTTCCAGTTTTTTGCCACTGCAAAAAGCGTGGCTATAAATATTTTCGGGCAGGTCTGTTTATTTATGATCTCTTTGGGGCACAAACCCAACAATGGTATGGCTGGATCAAAGGGCAGGCATTCTTTTATAGCCCTTTGAGCATAGTTCCAAATTGCCAGCCAGAATGGTTGGATCAGTTCACAACTCCACCAGCAATGCATTAATGTCCCAGTTTTGCCACATCCCCTCCAGCATTCATTACTCTCCCCTTCTTTCACGATTTGCATTTATTAAGAACTTACCAGGAGGGGGCAGCTAGGTGGCTCAGTGGATAGAGAGACAGGCCCAGAGATGGGAGGTCCTGGGTTCATATCTGGCCTCAGACACTTCTTAGCTGTGTGGTTCTGAGCAAGTCACTTAACCCCTTTGCCTCACCCTTACCACTCTTCTGCCTTGGAACCAATATTCTTTATTGATTCTAAGACAGAAAGTAAGGGTTAAAAAAAACCCAGAACTTACCAGGATCAGCTAGCTTACTCAGTAGATAGAAGACAGGAGGTCTTAGGTCCAAATTTGGTCTCAGCTACTTCCTAGCTGTGTGACCCTGGGCAAGTCACTTAACCCAATTGCCTAACCTTTACCACTCTTCTGCCTTGGAACCAATACTTAATACTGATTCTAAGATAGGAAGTAAGGGAAGAAGAGGAAGAATAATAATAAGAAGAAGACCAACTTCTCAAAGGGCAACTAGGTGACACAATGGATCAAACACTGGGCCTGGAGTCAGTAAAACTTGAATTCAAAACCACCTTTAAGCACTTACTAGCTGTGTGACCTTTGACAAGTCACTTCACCCTGTTTGCCTCAGTTTCCTCATCTGTCAAATGAGCTGGAAGAGGAAATGACAAATCACTTCAGCATCTTTGCCAAGCAAACCCCAAATGGGATCACAAAGAGTCAGATTACAACTGAAAACGACTCAGCAAGAATTTACCATATGCCAGGCGCCATACAAGGCAATGAGACACACAGACAAATGTGAAATAGTTCCTGTTCTCAAGAGGTTTATAGTCTAATGGGAGAGAGAAATAAACACGTACAAATATATACAGAAGAAATACAAAATGAATGAAACATAATTTGGGCAGGGTGGGGATGAGAAAAGATTTCAGATCGAAGGCAGTGTTTTTACCTGAGTCTTGAAAGAAGCAAGGGATTCCCCCAGGCAGAGATGAGGAAGGAGTGTATTCCAGGTGTGAAGGGCAGACAGTGCAGATAATTGGAGGAGCAGAGTGAGAGGAACAAGAGAAGGCCAGTTTGGCCAGACCATTGAGTGCAGAGATGGGAGTGATGTATAATGAATGAGGCTGGAAAGGTAAGCTGGGTCCAGGTTGTGAAGGAAGGGCTTTAAAAGCTCAGCAGAGGAGTTTATATTTTATCTTAGAGGCAGAGTCACAGTAATTTATCGAGTAAGGCAGTGACAGGATCAGACCTTTGCTTCAGGAAAATCGTTTTGGCAGCTGTGTGGAGAATGGATTGGCATGGTGAGAGATACAAGGCTGGGAGAACAACTAGGAAGCCATTGGCGATGGCTATGTAAATATTGAGAAGGGAGTGGATGTAAGAGATATCATGGACATAAAATGGCAAGGTTTGTCAACCGATTGGATATATAGAAGAGCCGAGGATGATATTAAGGTTGTAAACCTATGAGTCTGGCAGGGCACTTTTTGACAGAAATAGAGGAGTTTGTTAGAGTGGTGGACTTCAGGGAGGGAAGATAATGAGTTTTTTTTTTTTTTGGGCAGGTTTGAGGCTGAGATGTTTTTGGTTCAACCATTTCTGAGATGACTAAAAGCAGCTGGCAATTCAGAACTGGAACTTAGTAGAAAGACAAGCTGGATGTGTAAGTCCCAGAAGTTATCAGAACAGAGACCGTCAGCTGTGAATGACGCAGCTATTCTGATCACTGGTCCAAGACAATTCCCAAAGACTTATGAAAAATCCTATCTACCTCTAAAGAAAGAACTGATGGAGTCTGAATGCAAATCAGAGCATCCTTTTACAAACTTTCTATTTTTCTTTTGTGTGTATGTGTGTTTTCTTTTGCAACATGACTAAGATGGAAATGTGCTTTGCCTGACTTCATATGTATAATCTATATCAAATTGCTTGCCTTCTCAAGGAGGGGAGAAAAGAGGGAGAGAATCTGGAACTCAAAATATTAAAAAATGAATGTTAAAAAAATTTTAACATGTAATTAAGAAAAACTTAATGAAATAAAAAATATATCTGTGGGGGAAAAGAGTAGACATCATTATTAAACCCACAGGGGGAGATGGACTTATCAAATGAGATAACAGAGGGAGTTAAGATACAGAACTTTGGGGTACACCTAGTTAGGAGCTGTGATGATGAGTAAAGGAGACTGAGGAGGAGTATATGGGAGTACTGACATGTAGGAGGAAAACCAAGAGAGAAGAGTGTTACAAAAATCCTGAAGAGTTGGGGGTGGAGGCATCTAGGAGGCTTAGGGGTTAGAGAGCCAGGCCTGGAGACAGGAAGTCCTGGGCTTAAATCTGTCTTCAGGTACTTCATAGCAGTGAGACCCTGGGCAAGTCACTTAACCCCCTTGACTAGCTCTTACCACTCTTATGCCTTGGAACCAATACTCTGTAGTGATTCTAAGAAGGTCAGGATTTAAAAAAGAAGGAGGAGAAAGGAAAGGAGATGGTCAATAGTGTCAGCTACTGCAGAGAGATCAAGAAGAATGAATATGAGAAAAGATACCAGACTTGCCAATTAACAGATCACTGGTACCTTTGAAGAGAGTAGTTTCACGTGGCTGACGAGGTCGAAAGTCAGTTTGTGAAGAATTGAAAAGTAAGAGGAAAGGATGTGGAGGCAATGAATGTAGCTAGCTTTTTATAGAAGTTTGGAGAAAGGGAGAAGAGAGATTGGCAGATTTGTGTTAGAGTCTGCTCAAACTAGAATTTTTCAGTGTGAGCATTTATATTTCAGAAATCAGCAGTTCCACAAATCAAAACTTGATTCATTGTTTTGTTGATTGTGTAGATTTAATAAAGAATTAAAAAGGTAGATCAAGCTTAAAAGTTTGCATACAATATCTATCTATCTACCTCTATCTATCTATCTATCTATCTATCTATCTATCTATCTATCTATCTATCTATCTATCTATCTATCTATCTATCTATCTATCTATCCGTCTATCTACCTATCTGTCTGTCTGTCTGTCTGTCTGTCTGTCTCTCTCTCTCTCTAACCTGTAGTATCCATTATTAAATATTTACTGGCACATCCCTGTATTGCTCTATAAACATTGCTTGAGCTCAGCAAGAGTGCAGTAGAAGGTTCAGGGAATAAAATTTTCACTTGTGACTGTAGGATAATATTATTATTATATAATTATATAAAATATATTAATAACATTATATAAATATAATAAAATATAGAACATAAATAACTAGCATTTATGTATACTTCAGGTTCCTAAAGTATTTTGAATACATTTTCTAATTGGAATGTCACAACGTTCCTGTTTATATGACATTAGTTTAAGGGAAGTAAGTAATAGTAAGGACTAGCAAAGGTTTCTTAAGAATTAGAGAGAGATTGAATTAGAGAGAGATTGAAGATTAGAATTGGACAAAGATGACCGAAAAAGCAATCTTCCCGGGCAGCTGGGTGGCTCAGTGGATTGAGTGTCAGGCCTAGAGACAGGAGATTTCGGGTTCAAATCTGACCTCAGACATTTCCTAACTGTGTGACCCTGGACAAGTCACTTACCCCCATTGCCTAACCCTTACCACTCCTTTGCCTTGGAACCAATATAGAATATTGATGCTAAGATGAAAGGTAAGGGTTTAAAAAAAAAGAAGGTTGGTTTTGTTGAGAAGGATCATCTCATCATCAGAGACTGGAGTAAAGCAGGAGAGAATAGGGATGATTAAGGAATTTTAAGATGAAATGAAGAAGGGGAAGCTCATGGGGAATGGTCTTTATTTTCTTAGTAAAGTATGAGGTGGCATTCTTAGCTGAGAGGGGTGATGGGAGGGAGAGGTTTACTCAGAGAAGAGGTTTGGAACAAACACTGCAGAGAGCAGGGTAAGAACTCGTTTAGGGAAGATTACACCATCATCCTAGCTCCTGGCAGAAGATGGAATCTTATATTTTTGTCTTTTTTCTCCTGTTATGGCAGGAGCTCCCTAAAGGCAAGGCTGGCTTCCTCAGGAGACCAGGAGTTTGCTGAAGGCAGGAACTGTTTCTCTCTCATCAGATTTTCAAGTAGAGTTGCTAGTAAGGTGAAGGGCTGAGTCTCCCCATCACAAGGAGAGTTCCTTGGAGCTATGGGCCATTTCTGCCTCTTTCCTTCATCCTTTGCTCTGTAAAGGAAGACTGTTCACTATGGTACAGACAAGAAGCTCCCTGACTTTCTTAGCCTATGCACATGCCCTAGATACATTTAAGCAGTTATAATAATGAGAACAATTGTACTGCCCCACAAGTGTAGAGGGCTTTAAAGATTTCCGAGTGCTTTTGGAGCATTTGATCTTTTTGATCATTTGCTCCTTACTCTGAGAGGGAGACAAGATAGGTATTACCAATCCCATGTTATAGATGAGAAAATTGAGGTTCAGAGAATACTAAAATCACAAATCTAGAAAGTAATCAATTGCCATCAGGATGCAAACCTCGAAGTACTGATTTCCATTCATGTGGTTTTTCTACTACCATGGTTTTACTACACCATGCTGCTGCTTGGTAGAAGTGAAAGTTGACAAAATCTGCTCTCCTTACAACTGCCTAGTCGATTCATATATTTCTGCCAAATTGGGGTTAAAACCAAGAGGCTAGATGGCTCAGTGGATGAAGAGCCAGGCCTAGCAATGGGAGATCCTAGGTTCAAATCTGGTCTCAGACACTTCCTGACTGTGTGATCCTGGGCAAGTCAATCCCCCCCTTGCCTGCTCTTCTGCCTTGGAGCCAATATTCTGGTTTGATTCTAAGATGGATGGTAAGGGTTTAAAACAAAACAAGTGACTTTTGAACCTCTGAACAATTAACTTTATTAAATTTTTTTACTTTATTGATTTTTTTGTTTTAGATCAACTTCATTTCTGAATACATCCCTCACTCCTCCATTATCTAGTGAACCATGCCTTGCAATAAAGATAAAAAAGAAAATATATAAATACATATTACATAAAACAATAAACATAGAAATACAAAAAGGTATAAAAGAAGCAGTTTAACAAAACTGACACCTTAACTGTATCTTACAGCAGATACAATATTCCATACTTAGAGGCTTCCACTTCTGCAAAAAAGGGAGAGAGGTTCATTTTCTTGATTCTTCTCCAGAGCCAAGTTTGGTCACTTTGATATTTTGTTCTTTCCATTTACATTGTTGTAGCAGAAGTGCACATTGTTTTCCTGGTTCTTCTTACTCTAATCTTTATCAGTTCATCTAAACTTTCCTATGTTGCTCTCATTTCCTCGTATTCACTTTTTTTCTTGCCATGCTAATAATGTCACACAATTTGTTTGGTTCTTCCCCAATCAAATGACATCCGTTTTATGTCCATTTTTTTCCCTATAAAAGTGCATGCATGAAAACACCAAGAGAATTCCCCCCAACACCAAAGGATGCAAAGAAACAGTGGATATGGGGCAAGCTCAGGAAATTTAGGGCTGAGAAAAAAGTAATAGAATAATTGGCCTTCATAACATTTATTAAGCGACTACTTACTACCACTGTGCTAAGTAAATCTGGGCATGCAAAGAAAGGCAAAAGATAGTTCCTGTTCTCAAGGTGTTTTCAGTCAAATGGGGGAGACAATATGCAAACAATTATGAACAAACAAGATCTAGACTGGCTAAACTGAAAATAATCATGGAGTGATTAGAGGTGAGAGAGATCTTAGAGATCAAGGGCAAGGTATTCATTTTCTAGATGGTCAAATGGAGACCCAGAAAAGCTGTGACTTGTCCAAGGTCAAGCAGCAGACTTGATGAGCAATGTGGTTTAACTGGAATTATAACAACTATAAGAAATAGAGAAGATGGGGGGCAGCTAGACTCAGTAGATTGAGAACCTGGAGATGGGAAGTCTTGGGGTTCAAATCTGGCCTCAGATACTTTCTATCTCTGGAACCTTGGGGAAGTCACTTAATCCCCTTTTGCCTAGCCCTTACTGTTCTTCCACCATAGAATCAATACTTAGAACTGATTCTAAGAAAGAAGGTAAGGGTTAAAAAAAGAAAGAAACTTAGGAGGCCTCAATTCAGTCCTTAAGGTCAGGGACTACAAAGTATAGATTTGTAGAACTGGGACCAGGAAAATGAAGAAGCTGTCTTGGACCTACTGGAGATGTGTAAATTTTCAATGAGAACAATTACATCCTGGAACATAGCAAACAGCTACAAATTGGTTACATTTATTATTTTGCTGATAGTCTAGATTTAATGTTTTTTTTTAAACCCTTAACTTCTGTGTATTGGCTCCTTGGTGGAAGAGTGGTAAGGGTGGGCAATGGGGGTCAAGTGACTTGCCCAGGGTCACACAGCTGGGAAGTGTCTGAGGCCGGATTTGAACCTAGGACCTCCCATCTGTAGGCCTGACTCTCAATCCACTGAGACACCCAGCTGCCCCCATAATACCCTTTAAAGTTTAATCTGCATTATTAACATTAAATCTAGGGGGCAGCTGGGTAGCTCAGTGGATTGAGAGTCAGGCCTACAGATGGGAGGTCCTGGGTTCAAATCTGGCCTCAGATACTTCCCAGCTGTGTGACCCTGGGCAAGTCACTTAACTCTCATTGCCTAGCCTTCATCACTCTTCTGTCTTGGAATTAACACATAGTATTGATTCTAAGATAGAAAGTGTAAGAGTTTAAAAAAATAAAGAGTATTATGTTTTTAGAGAGCTAGTCACTTAACCCTGTTTGCCTCTGTTTCCTTATCTATAAAATAAGTTGGAGAAGGAAATGACAAATCATTCTAGCATCTTTGCCAAGAAAACCTCAAACAAGAGATGAACAAGAATGAAACAACTGAACAACAACAACTTCCTGACTCCTGGCCCAGAGTTCTGTCCGTTGAAGGATCTAGATACTTCCTAGGCAAATAGTGGTTAAGTGATTTTCCCAAAAGTCACACATCTAGAGAGTGTCTGAGGTTGGATTTGAACTCAGATCTTTCTGACTCCAAGCCCAGGACTCTATCCACCAAGCCATCTAGCTGCCCCAAGTAGTCTTTGATGTCATCTAGTCAACCTGGTTTGTTTTCCAGAGACCAAGGTGGGTGATGGGATTTGCCCAAGGCCATGTATTATTCACCTGGTACTGCCAGTCTTCTTCCTATCCCACCTCATCTTGTCTCTGCTCTGGGTTCTAGTTCTAACCTTGTCATGAAGTGAATTGGTATACTGATCATTTCTGGGCCTCAGTTTCCTCCTCTGTAATACAGGAGTGAGAGTAACTGCCTTACCTTCCTCTGCAGGTCACTGTGAGACTCAAATGGCTAAGAAGAGATGATGGCTAAGAAAGAGCTATCCTGGAGTCAGGTAATGTTATTAGCAGCACCACAGTTATCTGTAGCAGTAGACACTAGCTGCTGGCTGACTGGCGGGAGGGAAGGAGTCATCAGGAGAGAGGGAGGAGCTGTGGGTCATTTTCTCATGGTTTAGCTCTGTAATTATGGGCGTCAGGGCAGAAGTGGAGGTACAGGGCAAGGAAGAGGGGTGGATGAGTTCACAGCAGTGAAGCAAGGCCCAAGAATCCCTGGATACATCCCTTCTCCAGAGGAGTTATCATGGGCTCACCTCATTGCTGCTCTCTGGCTGCCCGATTTATAACGGGAGTTAACTGCTTACTAATTAGCAGCTGGAGCCATTAATTGGCTATTTGTTAGAGCCTGAATTAATAAACCTGGTCTTTCTGCGGGGTCATAACTCTCTCTCTAACTCCCCCTATCAACTCCACTCCCACCTGACTGGAGAGATGTCTTATTCTAGGCATGAATCGATACCTTGCCCCTGTATCATTTTCAAAGACAATTTCCCTCACCCAAGGCTGTTCCTCCCTCGAAAAGCCTCCCCTCTCTCCCTTTCTCTGAATCTGGCTTGGAGGACTCTGATTCTGGGAGGTGGGGCAGCAGGAAGGGATGGCAACCCTGAAGGCTGGAGTCTGCCTTTCAATTAAAGTTTTAATGGCAAACACATATTGTTATCCACCACAGATGAAAGATCCGAGCTCTAGAGCTGGAGAGGAATCTCAGAGGCCATCTAATCCAACCCCCTCATTTTACAGATGAGGGAATTTAGACTTAGTGACTTGCCCATGGTCATATGGCTGGTAAACAGATGGAATTTTGGTGTCATTTTTTCTTTTGCCCAATAAGATCTAGAGTTAGGGTAGGATCTAAGGGCAAAAAATACGTGCTGAGTCTTATTTCCTCTATCCTCTTTAGAAAGAGATGGATAAATGTTAGGATCTGGATCTAGCTCTTTCTGAATTCAAAGCCAGCATTCTAACCAACATACCTTATGCCTCTTTTTTTCTCTTAGGACTTTGTATCTCCAGTCATCTCCAAAGAATCCTTCTGGACTGCATCATAGAAGGCGAAATAGTATAATGGAAAGGGCATTGCTCTGGAGCTTTGAACTTGGGTTCAAAACTTAGAGTTCTTCTATTTATAACTTAAATGATTTGGGGCAAGTAATTTCACTTTCCTGGGTTTCATTATAAAGGGGTTGGGCTAGATGACTTCTAAGGTTCCTTCCAGCTCTAAGTATGGTTAACTAATAGGTATTGGGTAAGCACATCTAGGTGGCATAGTGGATAGAGTGCTAAGCCTGGAATCAGGAAGACTCATCTCTGTGGGTTCAAATATAGCCTCAGATACTTTCTAGCTGTGTGATCCTAGACAAGTCATTTATCCCTGTTGGCCTCAGTTTCCTCATCTATAAAATGAGATGGAAAAGGAAATGGCAAATCACTCTAGTACTTTGCCAAGAAAATCCCAAATGAGGTCACAAGGAATGGAACAGGCCTGAAAAAAGATTGGACCAGAATATGTATTGGGCACATGCTACGTTTGAAGCTGTCATTGAGGAATGTGCCAACAGTACCCTCCTCCCCATCATCAGTGGGGTGTGTTGGGCAAACAAACACACAAATTCTTCCCACATTCTCAGTGGACCCAAAAGTGTGTGCCCTAGTCAATTACAGTGTCAGACCTGCTGGTCTGCAGGAATTGAACTGACCCATATCAGCCTTGACTCCTTCATCTAGGTTCAGAGCTAGGACAAGATATTTATTGTTTTACCCCAAACAAGGTTTGAGAATTTCATCTATTATGTTACTGGCTCTGTGCCTTTATTATAACATATGGTTCCTGAATCCAGGATTTAGAGCTGGAAGGGACCTTAGAGGCCAGCTTGCCCAACTCTCTTGTCTTACAGATGAGAAAATGGAAGCCCACAGAGATGAAGTCATTTGTCCAAGGTTACAGATCTCATAACAGCTTAAAGGCACAGTAGATAGAGTGGTGGATCTGGAATCAGGAAGACCTGAGTTCAAATTCCGCTTTAGACACTTAGCAGCTATGTGATCCTGAGCAAGTCACTGCCTTTTTTTGACCTCAGTTTCCTCAAGTGTAAAATGGAGATGACAATAGCATGTACCTCCCAGGGTTGTTGTGAAGATCAAATAAGCTAACATTTCTATTTTGCAAACCTTAAAGTGCTAGCTTTATTACTATTACAAAATTAATTTTTTACCTTATTACTAATAAATGGTAACTATTACTACTATCACAAAATAGATATTTAGAGGACATGGAAAACAATTTTCTGGTATAGAAAATCTGTGTATAGGTAAAAGATATAAATACTAAAAATGCCCTTTGCATACACTGTCTTCCTCGTAGAATGTTTGGCTGTAGATAGCTACCTCCTCTGAGAGGACTCTTCTTTGGTCCTGTTAGCAGCTCTCACATTTAGGGGTTTTTGTTTAGGAGGGATGCTCTAATCACTGAGCCAAACAAAGGCAGACAAACCTGGGCTGCTTCATGAACTTGTGGGTCATCCTCAGGCAAGAGTCTTGCCAAGCTTTGAATTACTTCCAGGTTAATCTCTATGCCACTCAATTTGGCAGATGGGGGTGGGAAGGAGGAGAATAGTTCTCTTTTTATTAAGGAGATTACAGGAACCCTTTTCATTTTCTATCCCTGACACATGGCAGCCATGGACTCTGCCCTCATTCTGAGGCAGATGCATGAACATAGATAGACGTGGGGAGGAGATGGCAGGATTTAGAACAAAGAGGTTGCCTTTATTTTTCTTTTAGCTAAACGCAAAAATAGGTTATAAAGGTGTTTACTCTGCATACAACCAACTCTCCAGGATTCAGGTATGGATTATTTGCAGTAAATGAATAGGCCCAGGCTGGCTACTCTCTATCTGCCTTACTGCCCCCCCACCTTTAAGGACAATAACAAATCTTCCTCCAAACCATAGGTGGGCATGTGTTCAGAGGAGACAAACTCAATTTAACAGCCACCTGAGCCAAAGGGAATTAGGAAAGGAAATCTGTTTTTCTCCCCCACCCACTGAAAAATAAACCATAGTGTGATAGAGCCAAATATAAATGATTTTTAAAATTCTTCCCTATGTTTTTTTTTTGTCTTTTTAATATCCTGATGGCTGAAAGGTAGCTTCACATGACAAGAAGCAGTGCTTTTTTGAGTTGAAGAAAAGGGAAAGTTGCAGGAGGGGTTGAGGGAAGAGTGGATAGAGGTGCTATACTTAGATCAGACACAAGAAAAATCAGAACCTTTGCTTACTCTATCTTGGAGGAGGTTGGATTTCCAGAACTGTTTGAATGATAGAAGATGGTAGAGTGTCATGATATGTTTCACTGGTGAGGTCTTCCTCCCCCTCAAAAAAAAGATGCCATTTCTGTACAGGGACATGAATTCAACTTTGATTTCATTGATGTAGGAGAGAACTTCCAGGTGAGGAAAGTCCCTCTACCAGTGCAATTTGTGGTTTTAGAAAGTTACCTAGAGCACAGAGAAGTTAAGTCATTTTCGGGGTGTCACACAACTGGTTTGTGTCAGAAGCAGGGCTCCATCTTAGGTCTTCTTGGTCTCCAGGCTGGCTTTCTGCCAACTGTTTCTTAAAATATGTTGGTGGAAGGATCACACTCTTTTTGACCGTTAGAACAATAACTTGAGAAATGATCCTGGACTCTTGGTTTCTCCGGGTTAGGATAAATTATGGTCCTTTGAGTAGTCTCAGTCCTGGGTGTAAAGGCTCTGTGTGTGTGGGCGGGGTTAGGGAGGGGGGCAGGGTACCTGAGAAGGGCTTCGAGAACCCTGACATTGTTTAGTCCAAGTGGCAAAGCTGGGGAGAGAAGGTGTGTTAGCGACAGTGAAGGAAAGCTATCTGCGGAGAAAGGCCTGTCTGGATGACCACCCTTCTCCCTAGGGCATGCACCCAGGATTCCCGGCCCGGAGTGGCGGGGGGGG
>NC_058133.1:266256806-266339484 GCF_016433145.1 Gracilinanus agilis | reverse complement strand
GGGTTAGGTGGTGATTGGGGTTGGGTTAGGGGCTGTTGGACCCTTAGCAGGATGGGAGGGGGAATGTTCTTCTCCGTAGTTCCCCGAGCATAAGCATTCAGCCACCCCCGTGGCTCTAGCTTTGCTTCCCTTGACGAGGTGGCTGTCTTTGTAGAACACTTTTTTAATGGTATGTTGCTTTGATCGGAGGAACGAAGCTCTCTCTTGTACTTTCTTTTTCTCTCTCTGTCTGTCTCTAGGGTTAGTGGGACTGATAATGTGAGCCTTAGTTGTGATGGTGGTTGGGTACACTTTGTGACTGTGTGTGTGTTTGTGTAGGGGGATGTTGCTAAGTTGCTCTCTTCCCAGAAATGCCAGCCCTGAGGAGGAAACGCAGCCTTATTTCCCCGTGTGTATGCAGCTTTCTTGGGGGGGACACAGTGCAAGGAGAAGGCCAGGGTGGCTGGAGGTGAGACGGAGATGTAATATGTTCCCAGAGACCACGAACGACCAGGTTTAATTCCCTCTGGGGCGGGGCTGGCTGAGGCTTCCAGCCAAACTCTCAGCTTCTTAATTAGTTTGCGCTTCTGCTGCCTGGTACTCTAGAGTGGCCAGTGTAGGCAAAGAAGGAGGAAGAAAGAAGCTGGAGGCGGAAAAGGCAGCAGGAGACCTCCACCCACCCAGTAGCCTAGAGTGCTGAGGTAGAGGGAAGATAGAAACTCAGAAGCAGATTCCTTCCTTCCTTCCTTCCTTCCTTCCTTCCTTCCTTCCTTCCTTCCTTCCTTCCTTCCTTCCTTCCTTCCTTTTCCTTGCCTTTCCTTTTTCTATTTTCTTTACTCCTTTCCTTTTCCAGTTTCCCTTCCCTTGTTTATTTCCCCCTTCATTTCTTCATCCTTTTATCCTTTCTTTCCTTCTTTTTCTTCCCCCCTTTCCCCCTTTTTACCTTTTTCTTTTTCCATCCCTCCCTTCCTCCTTTCCTTCTTTCTGCCTTTCCCCCTTCCTTTCTCTCTTCTTTTCCACCCCTTCCCTTTTTTTGCCTTCTTTCTTTCTTCTCTTTCTTTCCCCTTCTCTTTTTCTGTTACTACCTTTTCTTCCTTCTTTCAGTGTTTAAGCCTTTTCTTTACTCACCCTCATATGTTTCTCTCCTGAGGAGGAAATTCCAGATTTTCTCTGGTCAATCTACTTGCAAAGAGGATCTGGATGGAAAGGAGGCATGGTGAAAGCCTTTTTTGCCATGTTATGGTAGATACTCCCAAAGTCTTCCTCTCAGGACTCACTGGTATAATTCTGTGACATTATCATCTCCATCTAATAACTCTTCCCCATCTCTCAGCGAGGTTAACTAGCCTTTTTTTCCAGAGACTTCAAAGCTTCTTAATTTGGAGAACCTTGGCCATGATTTCTAGCCAGAGAGTCCTCCTGAGAATATGGAGAATTTTTCAAGATTCATAGTCTCAGGAGACTATCACTCTGGAGGTCTTTGGGGTGAGGTTGAGGCATAACTTTAAAAATCTTGTCTCTATGTTTCTTCCTCACCTGGTGTCCCCTAGCTTGAGCAAATCAGGGAAGAAACAATTGAATGGAGTCAGCCCCAGCTTCTTGGATGATGGGAACCCTCAACTCTACCTCCTTTGAGAATTTCCATCCCTGTAGCTTAGAGAAGAGAGTCTTAAGAGGACAGGCAGGGTTGTAAGGTTTTTATTAAGATGGATGGGGAGGGGGAAGCTTGTATACAGGAGGTGGGGATGGCAGGTGACAGCATACTTAATTGAGATACAGGAAACTCCAGACTGATACAAGGAGAAAGGAATATTTTTTTTTACTGATATTTGATTTGGTTTGCAAGAGTTGAGGGTCAGAGCCCAGAATTTCTCAAAGCAGAAAGATCTGCTGGGGAGAAAGAGTATGTGTGTGGGCAAGAAGCTCTAGGCTTGGGTCAGGGGTTTGGGGCAAAGTAGAAGGGCCAGAAGAGACTAAGATTTGGGTCACGAAGCTGGAGGTAGGTGTGATATTGGATTGGAAGGATTGCCTAGGGAAAGATCTCAGACTGCGACACCTTTCTTTGAAACCAGATGAAATGGGTGAGGTTGGTGGGAGGGATCCTGGCTAGTCAGTGGGGGAAAAAGGCAGTGACAGGTCACTCCTGGAGTAGTTCAGATAGGGAAGTTATAGGAAGCTTGTTCTTATGCTGCAGAGCCTATAAGGTCAAAGGAAAGCAGCACTAAGTTCTAGAAAAGCTAGGCAAGAGAAGAAATAGGGAGACGCCCAGTGCTACCCACGAGAATGACTTTGTGGCTGGGGATGAGGACCTTAGAGAAGCAGATGAGGGATAACAGCTCTCCATAAAAGGCCAGCAAAGAAATCCTCTTCCTCTCAGCATATTCATTTTCCCAGAATGAGGGAGAAATGAGATTCTGCTCCTCCTAAATGTTGGGAGAGAGGACAGCAATAATATTAACTGGATTACCAAATTGGGGTTTACAGAGCACTTCCCTTACAAAAACCTTGTGATTTAGGAAGTGCAAATATGATAATTCCCATTTGCTGGAAGTGGCTAGGAAAAAGTAAATAATTTGTCCAGGGTCAAAGAGCTAGAAAGTGTCAAGGTTAGGACTCAAAGCCAAGACTCCTGCCTTTAGTCCCACTGATCTTTCCATTACCCTTGTTTGCCTAAGGGTGTGCATGTTTGTGTAAGTGTGTTTATATGTATGTGTGTGTATTGATTCTATGTGGCATTTGTGAGGCAAACAGTTCATCATATTAATCTTGGGGCAGAGAACTAGTTTGGAATGCTTAGGGTAGTGATGGTGAAACTTTTAGAGACTGAATGCCCAAATTGCAACCCTCATGCCTCATGTGAGCCCCTGCTCCCCCCATACCCCAGACAGGGGAGGGAGGAAGCACTCCAATTGGGCTGCTAGGCAGAGGGGCAAGGTGATGAGAGAAATGTCTTCAGAGGAGTATGGAAAGGGTGAGGGGAGCAGCCATAGGTTCCCTGACTCAGACTTAGGGGGTTTCTGTTTAGTGTGGAGTTAAGATAAATGGATCTGACTCAGCCATTGATTGCATGGTACAATAGAAAGAGAACTGAATTAGAATTCAGAGGACTGGGTTCAAATCTTATGTCTCATCCAAGTCAGGGTACAGTTGGTATGAGCAGGGTCTGGGAACCAAAGATTTGTGTTTTTCTTAGCTGAAATGGGATGCTTCAGCCTGTCTTTCCCAGCTCCTTAATACACTTCTTGACTGTCGGAAACTCTGTTGCCATTTCATTTAAGGGTAGCTCCCTTGGACCTTAAGAATTACCACTTGAGATCCCCCTGTTCTCCCCCTTCCCTTTTTCCCCAGGGTAATCCTGAGTGGGGAGATGGAGGAGGATGGGGAGGAAGGGGAAAAGAATCTCTTTCACTCGATGTTCTTTCTGCTTTCTCTCCCCTTATCCCATTCTCTTCCTCCTGCCTGATGCAGATGCTACAGCGGCTGAGTGCTAGGGCCAGATGGTCCTTTGGTGGCTGGGCCCCTACCCATCTCCTTCCTCTTTCCCTCCCAATCTCTCTGTTCCCACTCGGCATCCTCTGGGGGCAGCCTATCTTTTTGGCTCCTTGGTAGGCTGATGGGGAAAGTGAGCTTTGTGGGTAGGACTCGGGTTTTGGAGAGAATAGGCTTGCTGGGGTGGGGTGGGGATGGCGGAAGGTGAGGATTAGCTTCTGCTCAGAAGCTTTCTTTCTTAGTCCCCTCCTCCTTCCCTCTTAACCACCCCCGCAGGCCTTCCAGCCGTTTAGAGGGCAAGGATTACTCTCCCCCACAAAAGCACAACAAACCTCTGGATTATTTAATATGCAGGAGTGGAAATTGACATTATCCTTACGACAGGTTGTTTGCAACTTACTGGTAGAAGTCAAAATATTTCACCAAAGGTGTCATCAGAAACTACTCTCCTATGCTAATTTTTGTGGGAACATGAAGACAGATGTTGAATAATTTGACAAGAGCAACATAGCTTATAAAATTATCACCATGTCAGGTTTTTTTTTTAAAAAGGGGAATTGGGGGAGAAGGAATTTCAAGGAGTGTGTCTCTCAGGGACTTGGGAGGATGAGGAGAGAAAGTGATTCCCATTCCCACTCCCACCCTCTCTCCATTCCCATCTCCCAATCTCGGGATATATTTTTAGGAAAACACACTTAGGATTTCCCCTAGTATTTCTGTAGCTTGTAGTTGTCAAAGTAGTCTTGGCACCTTGGCCCATCTGTGCATGCTGCCCTCTGAAATGGACCCAAGGAGGTGTTTTGCCACAGAGGAATGAGGGCAGTGGAAATCCAGGGAGTGCTGATTCTAGAACTGGGAGGTTACAGTACTATTCCATTGAGAAGGAAGAGCCTTCCTCAAGGGCCCAAAGGTCTGCAGCTTGAAAAAAAAAAACCATCTCGCTCTGTCCTTTTTTCCCCCTTGCTCTCCAGTGTGGCATTTGTACTGGTGTATGGTTCATGGAGAAGAGATCTATCTTAACAAATATACAGAATTTGGGGATCTGGGAGGGAGGAGCAATATTCTATGTAATTCTGGGCTGCAGATGTCCAGCACTCCTGAGGGAAAGCCGTGGGCAATACCCTCCAGCCTAGCCTGTTTCTGGTAAGGAGTAAGACTTGAGGGAACTGGGGAAGGAGTCTAGGGCTATGCTGGTGCAGCCCCAGTCTTACACCTGTACTCCACTGTGAATATGGCAGTCTTTTCTCCCAGAAAAGGTGATAAAGCTGGTCTTCAGGGGGTACTGCTGCTGTGAGGAGGAGGAGGAGGAGGAAGGAAAGAGGGGAGGAAGGAGAAGAGGGGAGAGGAGGAGGAGGAGGAAGAAAAGGGGAGGGAGGAAGGGGAGGAGGGGGAATTTAATTAGAGGCCGATACCCTGGGGAAGGGGAGACTGGGTGGTGAGGGCAGGCTCTGTCTAGGGACCTGGTTTAATTGTTCTGCCCTGGCTGTAATCCCAGGCTCCCTGGGGTTGGGTTTCCTGATTGAGAGTCCTGTATTAGCTCCGCTTTTCTGAAACAAGGGGACTGTCCTCAGGCTGGATGGAGAGATGGGAGGGAGCTAATCAGACTCGCCACTCCTCGAAAATGAATGATTCGGGAAATCGATATCTGGAGCTGGGAGTAGAAAACCAGGGCAGCGACTGAGGCCGAGTCAGAGACTTTTTCCTGCTCCAAAAACCATTGGCAAGGAAATAGGAGGACACAGGGCTTGGTTGGGTCATTTGGAATGGAGTGACAGAGGTGTGTGAAGCACATGGTCCTATGCTGGCTGTCTGGAGTCTGGTACTTATCTCCCCCCCCCACCCCCCAGGCTCCTTCTATGTCTTGATCTGGGAAGGATGCAGGTGGTGGTGTGTGTGTGGGTGCAGAATCACCCCATAACGGAAGGAGCTGGTCTCTGGGGACTCAGGCTTTCCTGTGTCCTGGCTCATATATCTGCTCTCCCTTTCCATTTTACTAGATTTTTTTTTTTTTTTTAATCTTAAAATCTAGTCAGGAGTCTCCCAGGGCCACAAGTGCAATGGGGTTGTCCAGCTAGCTGGGTGATCACCGCTGCTGCTACTGCTCCAGATGTGACCAGCAGGGGGAGCACTTGGCCACCATATTTCCCCCATTGTCTTTTCCTGTCCCCATCCTTCTTTTGCTTTAATCTTCCTTGGACCAGAACAGAACCATGCTTCATTCCTGAGTCTAGGTCAAGACCATAAGTCCTAGGCCCCTCTGAAGCCCTTGGCATAGCCCCATTTACCCCAATTACCTCCACCCACCCCAATGGTGGCCACATCCCACATTGGTGGCACCCTCAACATAGCCCTATCCCTAAATGAGAGAAATGTGTGTCATCTCATCTTCCAACCCAGTTCCATTTAGGCTGACTCATATCCTGTACTATGTCCTCACACCTCCCTTAGAGGCTTTTAGACATTATTTTTAATGAAGAAAAATCAAAACACAAGTGTTGGTAAAGGGTTATATACCCTAGATGCCAATTGCATCACTTCCCATTGCAAATCAAAACTGATGGAGAAATCAGTTTTGTGGTGTGTGGACTCATGCATTCTCCTACCTGTTGTGAGCTGCCACCTTCTCTCCCATGTCCTTCATCAGAATACTTGGAGATTTCGCGATTTTGCAAGATTTTTGCGATTTTCTTGTATGTAGGACTGGTCTTTGGAAAACTTGAGAATCTGACAAAGGCCAAGAAACCTCAGTAATCTGCATTATCTTTTCCTTCCTGTTCAGGAAGCAGCTTTCTTGCTGCTCTAGGCCTGTTGGCCCAATAAACAGAAGTGTTTAGGTATTTTAAATGACACACTGAGGTGTTAAGGAGTTATTACTCGTAAGAACATTTGCATTTTAATAGAGAATAGACAGAAAGAAATGCTTAGCCCAAAAGAGTGAATCTCTAACACTGAAATTTCAAACAAGAGAAAGGAAGATATTTGGGGGCAGTAAAAGAAGCATTTTTGGTGTACCTTGAATGAGATGATGCAGGCCATAATTTCGGGCTGTTGAATACATGGGGCAAGGCAGAGAAGAGGCAAGCCTGATGCAGGAGCTGTTATGCTAGGGAAGTCTTCCTGTTCGTATAGTCATCTTTTCTCCTTTCAGGATCAAAATGGTAGATAGCTTTTCTGATGGTTAGGCGACAATATGAGCAACAATGATAGCTTTGAAGCTAGCAAAATGCTTTATAGATATTACCTTATTCAGTCCTCACATCTGACCTATAAGGTAACCAATACAAGCATCACTATTTCTGTTTCAGAGTTGTAGCCCCATAATCTGGATATTGCTCCAGATATTGATGCCAGCTTTTCAACTTCATTTCTTCAGGGCCACATACTGCTATTCTCAATTCCAGTTTGCTAGAGAACAGTGCTTAGAGTCTCTGCCTAATAAGGAGAGGGTGACAATCCTTTTAGTCATAACTATCCTAAGCAACTAACAAAAAACAGGTAGAGTTCATTCAAGCTAATGTTACATCTTTGTTACCCCTATTTCTGGGTAAAGAGCACAGCTCTTTGTTCCAGACAATTGTCTTACTTAGGATTAGACCTTCCCCAAATCTTCCCCTGGCTTAGTGCACAAATGAAATTGAACAAGAACAAAAGGCAAACAAAAGAAGTAAATTCATCATTCTTTACATACCTAGTATTCATTTTTGCCTTTAAAAAATAATTGTTGACAGCAAAACCCTTTTACTTTGTTGTGATATTTTGAACAGTGAAAAGCCTGCTGTCTTCCTACACAGATGGAAATTCTCTGAAACTTGTCTACAGTCATCCAATTATGGTCAAGGGGATTTTAACCCAGGAGTTCCCTGGCCTCAGTCTCTCTTGACTTCAAGCTTATAACTTTTTTCACTACATGAAACTGTCTTAGGCCAAATTTTTTCCCTTTCCTTATGGAACATAGAGTCATAGATTTGCAGAATCTCAGAAGTGAAAAGCATTTTAGAGACCATATTGTCCAACTCAGAATTGACTGGGAATCTACTTAACAATATGCCCCCAAAGCAGATGAATCCAACCTTCACTTAAAGGCTTCAAGGGAAAAGAATACCACAACCTTCCCAGGTAGCCCATTTCACTGTTGCATAGCTCTAATTGGAATGAAGTTTTCCTTCATTCCAATATATGGAACATAAATCTGAATTCAATTTCTGCCTTTTGCAACCTGATTCTAACCTTGGGAGCGAAAGCAGAAAATGTTTAACCCCCATCCCATGTAAGCCCTTTAAATTCTTTTTTTTTTTTAATAAAAAATAAACCCTTAGCTTCTGTTTTGGAATCAATACTGTGTATTGGTTCCAAGGCAGAAGAATGGTAAGGGTAGGCAATGGGGGTCAAGTGATTTGACCAGGATCACACAGCTGGGAAGTGTCTGAGGCCAGATTTGAACGTAGGACCTCCGGTCTCTATGCCTGGCTCTCAGTCCACTGAGCTACCCAGTTGCCACCCACCTTTAAATTCTTGAAAGAAGGAAACTAGCATTAAATGGCTATTATGTTCCAGGTACTTTACAAATCTCTCATTTAATTCTCATAATAACTCTAGGTGATAGATGCTGTCATTATCTCCATTTTACATTTGAGGAAACTGAGGTAGGTAAAGATTAAGTGACTTGCCTAGGAGAAACAGCCAGTAAGGGTCTGAGACTAGATTTGAACTCTGATCTTTGTGACTTCAAGCCACTACCTACCATCTTTTATAATATGGATATCACGTCATTTCTAGATTATGTCTTCTTCGGATTAAACATTTCTATTTCCATGAACTAATTCTCTTATGGCATGTTTTTGAGACTTCACCAGTCTAGTTACCTTTCTCGAATGCTTCCAGTGAGGGGTCACCAGTACAGAAAATAATAAGACTAATAAGACTACCATCTCCTGGTTCTAGATGCCGTGTTCGTTTTAATGTGGCCTGAATGCAGGCCACATTAGTCATTTTGGCTGCCATATTCCTCTGTCAACTTGCAATCCATTAAACCTCCATTCTTTATCATATAGTGCACATGATAAGTAACAACTGATCTTTACATTTCCAGACAAATGTCCTACTCTTTGTTATACATCCATACCATTCTATCTCCCATCTCTTTGTACAAGCCATCCTCAATGTCTGAAATGCCTTTCCCCATTAGCCCTCCTCCTAGATGCCTTTGCTCCCTTTAGAGCTCAATTTAAGAGCTACTTCCTACAGGAGGTCTTTGCTTATTTTTCACTAGTTCTCCCTCCTAATTATTTTGTATTTATTTATCTGTATATATGTCGTGCTAGCTCCCCCAGGAAAATTTATGGTCCTTGAGGGCAGGAGCAGTTTAAGATTTGTTTTTTTGTCATTGTATTCTTCAGTAGCTAGTACAGTGCTTAGCACATAGGATTCTGAAATTCTTGCTGAACTGAATAGACTCAGACTTATTGTTCAGTGTTGCTTCTCCCTTCCTGAACTCTTTTTTTTTTGTTTTTTTTGTTTTTTTTTTTTAATTTTAAACCCTTTACTTCTGTGTATTGACTTATAGGTGGAAGATTGGTAAGGGTAGGCAATGGGGGTCAAGTGACTTGCCCAGGGTCACACAGCTGGGAAGTGTCTGAGGCCGGATTTGAACGTAGGACCTCTGGTCTCTAGGCCTGGCTCTCAATCCACTGAGCCACCCAGCTGCCCCGCCTTCCTGAACTCTTGAAACTGACCATCCCTATTGGGATGATTTGGGCTTTTGTGGAGAGACTTCAAGTCTTTGCTTCCATTAGGCAGAATCAGACCCTGGAACTTTTTTTAGCTACCATTCCCTTTTTACTTTGGAAGTAGACTTTCAATTGTAATAAAGTTAATGTGATCTCAATTACTTACTAGCAATATGACCCTGGGCAAGTCATTGAGTCTCATTGACCCTTAATTGTAAAATGGGGAAGATAAAACTTGTAAAATCTATCTCATGGGATTATTTGAAGGCTCAGAAAGGAAGAGTTCCTCTTCCTCCTCCCAACCTTTTTAGGGTATTTCCTTTTTTTCTCTTTTTAGGGGACCTTCCTTGCTTGCTTCCTTCCTTGCTTCCTTCCTTCTTTCCTTTCTTCCTTCCTCCCTTTCTCCTCGTCTTTATTTTCTATCTTAGAATCAATACTATATATTTGTTTCAGTGCAATAGGATGGTAAGGGCTAGGCAAAAGGAGTTAAATAATTTGCTCAGGATCACACAGCTAGAAAGTATCTGAGGATAAATTTAAACCCAGAACTTCTTGTCCCCAGGTCTGGCTCTCTTACCACTGAGCCACTTAAGTGGGGGTCCCACTTCAGGGAATTTCTAATCTAATCCAAGTTTTGAATGACCAACCATTCAGTTGTCTCTGGCTTTTGTCAAAACTTGCAACCTTGTTTTTCAAATATGGTTATTTGTTTCTGGTTCATTTAAATTTAGAATAGGTCAGTTAGAGCTGAACAAGGCCTTAAGCAGAAGATCCAACCTCTTCATTTTACAGTAGGAAACCAAAGCCCAGAGAAGTAGAGGTCACATCTTGTCCAAGGTTCTACATTGAGTTTGTGGCAATAACCTGGGCTTTCTAAACCAACTTCATCTTGCACTGAGCTATTTCTCCTTTTCTTTGGGGGGTGACTCCCCTCTCCCTGCCTTCTTTCCCCTCTATTTCCATATCTGAATCATATGTTACATACATAAAAGGTTGCATTACAGGATAGTTGCATAGGGAGAATCAAGTAAGTTACATATCTATTCTTTTATAGGAATCAGAATCATTTTAGAATTTTAGAGTTGGAAGGCATTTTAGCAGCAGCCATCTAAGTCTTATTCATGCCCCCCCCAAAGACATCCCCTTCACCCCTAGCTTCAGCATACCTACTTGAAAACCTCTAAGGAGGGAGAGCCCACCACCTCTCAAGGCAGACCATCCAACTCTGAGAGAGTGGAAATTATTAGGGAATTTTCCCCTAAATTTACTTCTTTGCAATGTCCAGCTATTGATCTTGGCTCTGCTTTCTTGGAGTCAGCATAGTATAGGGGAAAAATAGCACTTCTGGATTCAAAAGATCCTAGTTCAAATCCTACTTCTGAGGCGTGCCTTAAATGTCCTTGGATGAATCATTTAAACTTCCTCAGCCTCAATTTCCTCATTTCTATACTGAAGGAGTTGGTGTCAATGATCTCTGAGTTATTTTACAGCTCTAGATTAAATCTCATCTTCCTAACTTTTTAAGTACTCGAAGACAGCGATCATGCCCCTCTAAAACCTTCTCCAGATTAAAGATGTCCTGCTTCTTTGATGTAAGTTAAGTCCTCATAAGACATAGTTTCAAGGCTATTCACCACCTTGGTTGCCCTTCTCAAGACAATCTTCAGCTAAAAAAACAATTCATATTTTTAAAACCTTTACCTTTATCTTTCATCTTAGAATCAATACTGTGTATTGGTTCCAAGGCAGAAGAGCTGTAAGGGCTAGGCAATGGGGGTTAAGTGACTTGCCCAGGGTCACACAGCTAGGAAGTATCTAAGTCCAGATTTGAACCCAGGACCTCCTGTCTCTAGGCCTGGCTCTCAAGCCATTGAGCTTCCCAGCTGCCCCTAAAAAAACAAAACAAAACAACTCTTAGAAAGAACTGTTGGAGTTAGAATACAGATGAAAACATGATTTTCAGTTGTTTGTGTTTGTGGTTTTTGGTTTTATAAGATTGTTCACTTACAAAAATGAACAATAAGGAAATATGTTTTGCATGATAATATATGTATAACCCAGATCGAATTGTCTGCCAGCACTGTGAGTGGGGAGGGAGGTACTGTATTAATGTTTTGCAAATCTTAAAGCCCTATCTGAATGCCAGCTATTATTTATTATTATGATTAAAGGCAAATTGTTCAACTTCTCTGAGACCCAATTTCTTCATCTGTAAAATGTCCACAAATATGTTCGGAAGATCAAATGAGATAATGCATGTAAAACATGATATAGGAGTAAACTGTTATTATGCCTTTTTCTTGTCTAATGAGACACTCAGAACTGGTAAGTTTTTTAGTCGGAATTGAAGCCAGGCAATATTTGCCCCCTTCACCTGTCCCTCTCCACTTTCTCCTACAGTAAATATTCATGGAAATCAGTCTCTTCCTGCCTTGTGGGTACAGACACCCTTTCTGTTCCAGGGTTATAAAAAGGCTTTGTGGTGGGGATGGGATGGAAAAAACTTTGGACTTGGAGTCAGGAGATCTGTTTTCCAATATCAGGTCTTTCCTTTTGGGGTGTTGCTGTGTATCCTTAAGGAAATTAATATACCAATCTGAGTCACAGTTTTCTGACATAAAAATGAGAGAATAATTCCTGTCCTGTTTAATGTATAGGATTGTTTTGTGAACTCTGTGGCACCAAGAATAGGGATGTTCCCAAGGAAATATAATTCCTGGATTTGGAATATAAGGATATGAGTTCAAATCTCTATTACCTGTGTGATCTTTAGAAAGTCACTTCTTTTCTCTGGGCTTCATTTTCCTTATCTGTAAAATGGGAGGATTAGACTAGTACTAAAATCTCTTCCAGTTCTTAATCTGTGATCTTGTGAAATGTGGGTTCAAATCCTGGTTCTGTCATTATTAGTAGAGTAAACTTGGGTAAGTTTATTCATTGGATCCAGGATCCAGTGTAAACTGTAAATGTCACTTAACATTTCTAGACCTTTCTTTTTAAAAAAATTATATTTATGGGGGCAGCTAGGTGGCTCAGTGGACTGAGAGCCAGGTTTAAATCTAGGTTCAAATCTGGCCTCAGATACTACCTACCTGTATGATCCTGGGAGCCCTTACTGCTCTTCTGCCTTAGAACCCACATACAGTATTGATTCTAAGATGGAAAGTAAGGGTTTAAAAAAGAATATATCTATATCTATATCTATATCTATATCTATATCTATATCTATATCTATATCTATATCTATATCTATATCCTGAGATAGAAAGCGATTTGATATAGGTTATACATTTGGCATCATGTGAAACATATATTCAAATTGATTAGACCTTTCTTTTTCTAAAAAATGAAGCAGTTGGGTGAGATGATTTTCCCACCAGAACTTTAAGAAACCCTTTTTTCCTTCTTCTTTCTTTTAACCTTCATTTTAAATTTTTACTTTTATTTTCAGTTCCAGATTTTCTCCTTTCCTCAACCACCCATACTCATTAAGAAGGCAAGAAATATGAGGCTCATTATACATATGAAGTCATGCAAAACATATTTCCTCATTAGCTATGTTGTGAAACAAAACAAAGCAAAAAATAAGAAAATGAAAGAGAAAAAACAAGCTTCAGTCTGTACTCAGAATATATCAGTTCTCAATTTGGAGTTGGGGTGGATAGCATTTTTCATCATGAGTCCTTTGGAATAATTTAATCAATTAATTAATTAATCAATCAATTCATTATTTATTTATTTATGAATCATTTTATTGACCAGAGCTGCTAAATCTTTCTCACTTGATTATCTTTGTATGACTGCTGCTACTGGCTAAATTGTTTTCCTGGTTCTGCTTACTTCCCTTTGCATCAGTTCATATAAATTTTCCCAGGTTTTTCCAGAAGCCATCTTAATTGAGATGATTTTTTAATGTCCTTTTCATCTCAGACATTCTGGGATTCCAAACAAATTGGTTCCAGCAGCCTTCTGGGAGATGGCTCTTGAGAGATAATGTCAAGAAATTTCTTCAGGAAAGATGGCACACAAATTGACTCAAATGAGAAGTCCTTTCTTGTTTCTCAATCCCTCAGGAAAAGGAGACTGACCCCAGAACCTCTTCTGTTTAGCCCTTTAGTTAATAACCTTGGTCAACTAGATGGCACAATGGTGGGCTTGGAGTCAAGAAGACTAATTTTCTTGAGTTCCAATCTGACTTCAGATACCTACTTGCTGTATGGCCCTGGGTAAGTCACTTAACCCTGTTTGCCTCGGTTTCCTCATCTATAAAATGAACTAGAGAAGGGAATGGCAAAGCATTCCAGTATCTTTGCCAAGGAAACCCTAAATGGGAAAGACACAACTGAACAATAACAAATATCTCTTACCATCATTGTGGGGGAAGTCCTTCCTGATGGATAACTTCTTTCCTATAGTCAATGCCAATTTCCTTCATTTCTTCTCTCAGTGGAGTTGAAAAAATGACATGTTACCATTTTCTAAAATCCTTTAGGGAAGTGGAGATCTCTTAGTTTTTCCTTCAGTCAAAATTCTTTCCATTTAACCTTATCTTAGAAGCTCTAGTTTTTGAGTTGAATCTCTAAAGTTACTTTATCCTCTGAGAAGTTTCCTACCTGGTGTGTTGCCCTGGAGTGATGAAATGAGCTAATAGATATAAAAGCACTTTTCAAAGTATGAAGTACTATGCAAATGTGACTACCACCCTCAAAGACCTTTTACAGACTTCTCAGGCTGGCATTTACATTCTGACACTCTTAACTTCACTCCAGACTTAACTGTTGCTCCCTTTATACACTCTGGTTTCCAAGCAAATTGGTCTTCTTGTGCTTCCCTTAACCTAAGCCATCTTCTACCTTGGTGCATTTGCAAAGGCTGTATGTGCTCTGTGCCTAGAATACCCTGACAGGATCATAGATTTAGGTCTGAAAGAGACTATAGAGTATCACACACTCATCTTATGGATGAGGAAACTGAGGGTCAGAGAGGTTAAATGATTTGTCTAAGTGCGCATAACTAAGTAGCAGATCCAGGATTTAGATCCACATTGTCTGGGCCAACTAGGTAGCAATGTGGATTGAATAGCAAACCTGGAATCAGGAAAACCTGAGTTCAAATCTGGCCTCAGACACTTACTAGTTGTGTGACTCTGGGCAAGTCACTTCACCCTTTTTTCCCTAAGTTTCCTCATCTGTAAAATGAGCTGGAGAAGGAAATGGCCAACCGCTTCAGTATCTCTGCCAAGAAAACCCCAAATGGGATCAGGAAAAGTGAGACACAAATGAAAAATGACTGAACAACAACAATGTATCTTTTAGTATACAAACCCTGTGCTCGAAGCTTAGCACTTACAAAGATAAAAGAAAAGTATAATCCTTGCCCTCAAGATGCTTACTTGAAACCAAATTCTTTCAGGCTCCATATCTTACTGAGTTCCTGGTTGAAGCTAAATCTTTTTTTTTCTTCTTTTTTTTTAAAGCCTTACCTTCTTTCTTAGAAATGGCACCTAAGTACTGGTTCCAAGGCAAAAGAGCAGTAAGGTAACTGGAGTTGTGACTTGCCCAAGGTTCCAAATGAGGCCACATTTGAACCTTGGATATTCCGACTCCAAGCCTGGTACACTATCCACTGAGCCACTGAACTGTTCCTGTTGAGCTCTAGTTATTCACTGTGAAAAATTATTCTTCCTAGGGATTGTGATGGGGATTATGTAATGACTGCAGATGCATCACTCTAATTCTTTAATATTATTTTAGAAATCAAATTAAATAAAATTTTTCAAAGTGCAAAAAAAAGAAATCAGACTTAAACCAGACCTCCTTATTCTGCCTCAGAACTAGTAGCCATTCATTTCCTCACTTCCACTCACCCAGATTCCTTTCCATTGTTTCAATGAATATTAACTCATATTTCTCTAATTTCTCTAATTGGAATTGGACGGAGGCGGATCAAAGCATACAATTTTTCACATCAGGGTTTTTATGGTTTTATTTTGGGGTTTTGGTTGTGTATGAGTTTGCTCTTACAGCTGTGACCAATATGGAAGTGAGCTTTGCATGATAATAAAAAATGAAAAAAGAAAAATAGATGAAGCTGACCTCAAAACTAGGTCTTCTGACTCAAAAGCTTGGACCCTTGCCGCATCATACTTACACATTCCCCCTTTCCTCTTCCAATAGAATGTAAGCTCCTTGAGTGTTTCATTTTTGTCTTTGTATCTCTAGCACCTATTATCATTTCTGGAACACAGTAGGTACTTTACTAAATGCTTATCGAATGGACCAATGTCTCTTATTCCTTTTCCTAAGCTTTCCGTGCCCAATCCCACCTCCTACCACCCCTCCCTGCCAAAAGTAAATATTTTTTTCTCTCTTTAGCCTTGACTAATCTTCATAGTCTTTCATGACACTTCTGGTTACCATCTTCTAACTAGATTCTCTTCCTTTTTAAAAAAAATTAATTTTGAATTTTTTTATATTATATGTGGATAAAATTTTTAAAAATCCTTACCTTCCATCTTATAACCAATACCGTGTATTGGCAGAAGAGAGGGAAAGGCTAGACAATGGGGGTTAAGTGACCTGCCCAGGGTCACATAGCTAGGAAGTGTCTGAGGCCAGATTTGCCCTGACACAATTTTTAATAATCATTTTCTGACATTTTGTGATTCATGTTCTTTCCTTCCCTTCCATCTCCTTCCCCTCCCCTAAAAGGCTGATAACATGATATAGGCTATACAATATATATTTCTATGGTTCATCATGTTATGAAACAAGACATATTGCTTACACTAGAGAAAAATTCATGGAGGAAATAAAGCGAAGAATGGCATTTTCACTCTGCATTTAGACTCCATTCATTCCTTTTATGGCAGTGGATAGTCTTTTTCTTCATGAGTCCCGTGAAGTAGTTCTGGATCCTTGCAAAGTCGATAACAGTTAAGCCATTCATAGTAGATCATCATACCCTATTGTTATTACTGTGTACCAGGTTTTCTTTTTTACCAGACCCTCCACAAACAGTTGTGTCTTTGAATCAGAGAATGGAATAACAGAAATAATGGAATGTCTGGGTTGGAAAGAGACCTTTGAGATCATCTAGTCCATTAATACAAGCAGTTACTGTCTCTTTCTCCTGTTATCCTTCCTCTAAATTAAACAATAATTTAAAAAAAGCCTCTTCATAACAACTATATATCAGCAAAACAAATTCTCACATTAGCCAAGTCCCGAAATGCATGACTCATTCTGCAACTTGTCTATTACCTTTCTAGCAGGACATGTCTAGCAGGACAACGTGTCATGTTTCATCTTCCATTCTTTGGCTCCCTGGCTTATCATTGCGTTGATCAGCGTTTTAAAGTCTTTAAAAGTTATTTTTTCCCTGAGATGTTGTAATCATTGCAAAAATTGTTCTTCTAGTTCTGCTTACTTCACTCACATCAGTTCATAGAGGTCTGTCCAATTTCCTCTGAAACCATCTATTTCATCATTTCTTATGGCACAATATTATTATTCTATTACATTTATATAGCATAATTTGCTTAGCCATTCCCCAGTAGGTGAGCACCCTCTTTGTTTCCAGGTTTGGGATACTATGAAAAGAACTTCTGTAAATATCTTTGTCCACAGATCTTTTTCTTTTTCCTTTGATCTCCCTGGGTTATAGGCTTAGAAGTGACTTAATTGGGTCAAAGGATATTCATAGTTCAGTAACTTTGGGGCCAGAGTTCCAAATTGCTCTCCAGAAGACTGGACCATTCCACAACTCCACCATTGATGGACCAGAGTGACTGCTTTCTTCCAGCCCCTCTAATATTTGTCATTTTCCTCTTTTCTCATCTTCACGAATCTGAAGAATGTGATTTCTCTAATTAGCGATTTAGAGTACTTTTTTCCCCAAATGATTGTTGGTAATTGGATTCCTTCAAAAAATGACCTGTTTGGGGGGCAGCTGGGTGGCACAGTGGATTGAGAGCCAGGCTTAGAGGTGGGATGTCCTAGGCTCAAAACTGGCCTTAGACACTTCTTACCTTGGGCAAGTCAGTTGACCTCCATTACATAGCCCTTACCACTCTTCTGTCTTGGAACTGATACCCAGTATTGATTCTAAGATGGAAGTTAAGGGTTTTGTTTTTTTTTAAATGACCTGTTCTAGGGTAGCTAGGTGGCTCCAGTAGATTGAGAGCCAGGTCTAGAGACAGGAGGTCCTGGGTTCAAATATGGCCTCAGATACTTCCTAAAGTATGACCCTGGGCAAGTCACTTAACCCCCATTGCCTAGCTCTTACCACTCTTCTGCCTTGGAACCAATACCCAGTATTGAGTCTAAGATAAGGTAAGGGGTTTTAAAAAAATTACCTGTTCATACCTTTTACCATTTCTTTACTAAAGAATGTTTCTTAGTCACTTGTCCCCCTCATTTTACATAGGAAGAAGTAGAACTAGAGAGGAGAAACAATTTTCCTAAAGTCATACTTCCAAAAGGTCTCATTGCTAGGCTAAGGCTTTTTCTACACTCTCTTCATATTCTTGAACTCTCTTAGTGCCAATCTTTCTTGTCACCACTTCTCCCACCCCTCACGCTCTTCCTGCTTGCTGCTTGTCTGACCCTGTTAACTATCTCTGAAACCCAGAATTATGTATCCTGTGCCATATCACATTAATAAACCAATTTTGCTTTCAGCCAAGAAAGAAAATATGCTTAAATTACCATTGTGATAGAAAGATAATTATTCAATATATTCTATACTGGGGGTTCTTAACCTTTTTTTTTGTGTATGTCACAGACTCCTTTGGCAGTCTGGCAAGGTGATAGACCCCTTCTCAGAATAATGTTTTTTAATTCCCCAAATAAAATATGGATTGCAAAAGGAATGAATTATATTGCAATCCAGTTATCAAAATACTTTGGAAAACAAGTTCTTTGACCTTTGGTTAAGAAGTCCTTCTCTTTTGAGGAAGAACTCTACTCTTGGCTTTGGGATAAAGTGTTTGCCCATCTTTCACATGATTCCTTGGATTAGTTAAACTATGAGAGATAACACTAAGAAAAAGGAATTTGCACATTGGGGTAATCTCCCTAGATCCCTTTTTTGGTCTCCATCTCCTTATTCAGAGCTGAGACCAGTGGAAAGAACAAGGAGGATGTTTCCACAGCCTATCTCAAGTTGCTTTTTGTAATCTTCAACTCATGGAGTATAGAACATGGAGGGTTAGCACTGGAAAGGTCCTAGAGGTCATCTGGTTGGTCAGTTGTTGTCCTTTGTATTCAATAGGACAGCAATGACATCCCTTTGGTGGTGCCAATGTACAGTGTGTCTGACTTTAGTTTATCGGACCAAGATGAACTCAGGAGGCTCTACCACATGTCACGCACAAATAGCCTATATGAACATGATTGATGTCTTTTGATTCATGAATAAATTGAATTTGAGTGAGGCAGCCTCACTCTATTTCAGAATCAGTGAAGTCCAGAGGCAAGACAAAATTCAAGATGATTGGTGATGGCCTGGGATGCAGTGGATGCCCTTGCCTTCTTCTATATCTCACCAAGCTCTAAGTGCTCCACAGCATCTGCTTCAGTCATTTTCATATCCATTGGAACAAATTGTTCTTACCCTCCCATTCCATGGGGGAAGTCTTCACATGCCTGGGGGTGGACACTCTTCTAACTCACTGATAGGTTTGAGGCCTGCTGACCTGTCAGTTTGCCTCGACCTAGTTTAGGCCATCCACTGAGACAATTTTACTGGGATGTGGCTGCTGCACATGCTACAGCTTCTTGGATTTACCAGTGAAAGCTGGGTGGTAGGTGGATACCAAAAGAGGATGAGCAGCTCTGAAAAGGGCTCTATTGAGCCCTCACAGCAGAGGTGCTACTAGTCTTCCCTGAATACCCCTAGGGCATCTAGTCATGCTAAGGAAATATTATGCAATTTAGAGCTGAAAGGACCTGCAACAATCTTTAATCCAAGCCCTGAACTCTTTACTTTCCCCATGGAGAAGAATGAGGCAATGCATCCAGGGTAATGACTGCTGGGTTTGGAATCAGATGATCTGGGTTCAAATCCTCCACCAGAAGCTTACTACCTAAGTGACTTTGGGCAAGGAATTTAATTTCCTTTGGTCTTGCTTTTCTCAATTGCCAAAGAGGCATTTGGATGAATTGCACTCTGATGTCCCTTCTAGCTCTAAATCCTATGACTGGGCAGCTTGTAAGGTTCCTTCCAGCTCTGATTCTATGAGACTGAAGCTCAAGGAAGGCTAAGTGAACTAAGGTCATGCAGAGAACTTAGTGGTTGAACAGGATTAAAACCTGGGGCTTTAAACAGTCTGTCTGTCTATCTATCTATCTATCTATTTATCTATTTATCTATCTATCTATTTATCTATCTATCTATCTATCTATCTATCTATCTATCTATCTATCTATCTATCTATCTATCTGTTTATCTATCTCTCTAGTATACTTGGGATGTTCAGGGAAGACAAGTGTCTCAGGTGCGAGAGCTTGCTTAGCTCTTTTCAGGGCTGACTTCCTCTTTTGGTGTCCACCTATCACCTTGCACCTGTGGCTCCAAGAAGCTGTAACATATGCAGTGGCCCCCCGGGGAACCATCTCAAGCAGATGGGCTAAACCAGGCTGAGAGTCACTGACGGGTCTAAAATCTCTCAGTGAGTTGGTGTGAGTATCTACATCAAGTACATGAAGACTTTTGCCAGCAGAATGGGCAGATGAGAGCAATTTGTTCTAATTGCCATGAAGGCAGCTGAAACAGGCACTGTGGAGTACCCAGAGCTCAGTCAGACATTGAAGAAGTCAAGGTCATTGACTCTATCCTGAGCCATTACCAGTGGTCTAGAGTTTTGTCTTGCCACTGGACTTCAGTGATGCTAAAAGACTGAGGCTGATAACTTTGTGCAACTCTGTCTCACTTAAATCCAATTTATGTACAAGTCAAAAGATGGAGCTAGTAATGTCATTTTGGTCCTCTTAGAGTATGAAAGACAACCACCACCATCATGAGGTTTCTCCCTCTCCCATACCTTCTTTTTTCCTGAAATCTACCAATTATATTCATTGTCAACTAAGTTTACCTTTTATCAAAAAACCATGTAGAAGATGGGGGCAGTTGGGTGGCTTAGTGGATTGAGAGCCAGGCCTGGAGATGGGAGGTCCTGGTTTCAAATGAGGCCTCAGATACTTCCTGGCTGTGTGACTCTGGGCAAGTCACTTAATTCCAGTTACCTATCCTTAATGTTCTTCTGCTTTAGAACAGATAACAAGTACAGATTCTAAGATAAAGGTAAGGGTTTAAAAAAAAACGAAGGGGAATGAGATCTTTTATCATAGCTCTTCCCTGGTGCTCACCTTGGTCATTGTAGTTTATTGTGAGTTAGGATTGTTCCATTCTTTGTCCTTGGGTCCCCAGTGCCTAGCACAGTGTCTGACACATATAGGTGCTTAATAAATCTTGATTGATTATAATTAGTAGCACTTGGTTTCATTGTTGGCATTTCATCATTGCTGCTCTTTCCATTTTTCTCTCTTCCATATATATTGATTCAGCACCAGTGCTAGCCAATGAGGAGAAGGATGAAATGCAGTTTAATTAAGAAAGGGTCCTTGCCCTCATGGAGTCTGTTAGGGGGCTCTGACATCTGAGCAAATAGCCAAGATACAAAATAATGCATTATTAGAAATCACCCAATATGTTGCCTTTACTTTTAATTATGCTTCTTTCTTTCGAGGAAGCTTCTATTGCTGAATAGTGTGGGGAGAATCATTGGAAGGTGACAGTGATTTAAAAAATAGAAAAGTATCAGTGGAATATTTCTAAACCTTCAAGTAATGCATGATAAATGCATCAGAGCTGGGAACAAGGCACGGTGTTAGAATTGAATGGGGAAAGGACATTAATGATGAGGGGAGCCATATTTGAGTGGCATTCTAAAGGATGGATAAGAATTCAACAGATAGAAGTGGGAGAGTGCAGTTAAAGGGTGGGGGTGGGCATGTCAGGCCTGGGGAGTGTATGAACCTAGAATATGTGGAAGGAATTCAGTGCAGTAGGGTGAAAAGAAAGCTGGTTCTGAAGTTGGAGTACCCTCTGATGATTGCTACTTGTGTGACCTTGGACAAATCACTTAACCCTCTTTGGACCCCAGTTTCCTCATCTGTGAAATGATGAAGTTGGACTAGATGACCTATGAAGACCTTTCCAGTTCTAGATCTATGTTCTCTTGTGAGGTAGGCTGGAAAGGGAGGGTGGTGCCAGACTCTAGAGCAGTGATTCCCAAAGTGGGCGCTACTGCCCCCTGGTGGGTGCTGCAGCAATCCAGGAAAGCGGTGGTGGCCACAGGTGCATTTATCTTTCCTATTAATTGCTATTAAAATTAAAAAAAAATTAATTTCCAGGGGGCTAAGTAATATTTTTTTCTGGAAAGGGGGCAGCAGGCCAAAAAAGTTTGGGAACCACTGCTCTAGAGGAAATCAAAGGACAAACCAAGGATTTTGAACTTTGGTAGGAAATAGGTAGTTATTGAAGGATCTTGAGTAAAGGAATGACATGATCATTTCTATGCATAAGGAATATGTGTGGCATTTGTGTGAAGGAATAGAGGATGGATAATATGAGTGGAGCAACTAGATGGAGCAGTGGATAGAGCACTTGGAAACAGGAAGCCTCATCTTATGATTTCAAATCCAGCCTCAGACACTTAGAGATTATGTGACTTCAGGCAAGTCACTTCACCCTATTTGCCTCAGTTTCCTTATTTGTAAAATGAACTGGAGAAGGAAATGACAAATCACTGTAGTATCTTTGGCAATAAAACCTCAACAGGATCACAAAGAATTGACCATACTAAAATGACTGAACGACAAAGTATTGGTGGAAACATCTGTCAGGAGGTTATTGTAATAGTTCAGATGGGTGGCAATCAAGAGTTGCATAAGGGAGGTAACAATTAGAATTAAGAACATGGAATGGTGTGAGGGATATCAGAGAAGTAGAATGGATAAGACAGTAACTAAAAATAAGAAATGGAAGAGAGAGGAATGACAACAAGGCATCAAATGTGGGAGACTGGATGAATGTTGGCAAAGCAATAGAATCAAAGATAGACACAAATTTTGAGGAAAAGCTAAAAAATCTAATTTTGGATATGTTGATTTTGAGGTGTCAGCGGTATATGCAGGAAGAGTTGCACTGTAGACAATGGAGTTGTGGTTCTGGAGCACTTTTGGGTCCAATAAATTTAATAATCTTTTTCATAGAAATGGGAGTTGAAGTTATGGAAACGAGTAAGCTTTCCAGGAAACACAGTAGAGAGAGAAACAAAGACCAAGACCACATCCTTGGGGAATATCCACCTTAAGCCATTGGAAAGAAGATTAATAAGAGATTAACAAATAACAGAGAAGAGAAGGAGAGGTTTGATGGGTCAAAAGGAAATCAGGAATGTAGTGTCTCTGGAACTGAAGAAAGAGAAGAAATTCTGTAGAATGGTAGAGGTGATCAGCACTTTCAAATATTGGAGAAAAGGTCAAGGAGAAATGAAACCCTGGATCCAAAGAGGAAGCCATGGGGTTCAGACGCCATTTCTGAGGTCATTAGTGACATTTGAGAGAGCAATTTCAGAAGGATATTGGAGCAGAAGCCAGATTACAAGGAGTCAGAGGAGAGAGTAGAAAATGGGGAAGTGGAAGTATTGAAGGTATTAGGAATATATAACCTTTTCAACCTTGAAGAGGAGGAGGAGGAAGAAGGAAAAATGGGGAGCAGGAACAAGATATTTGTCTTTGTTTTTAGAATTGTGGAGACCTATTTGTAGGCAAATAGGAAGGAAGCCAGTGAGAGAGAGAAAGATGGAAGATCCATAATACATAAGGGCTCACTGCTTGAGCGAGACTCTGGGGAGGAGGATGGGGAGGTGATAAGGAGGGTTTTCTGTTATTTGACCTCATTTAGCTTGTGCTGAAACAAAAGATTGGTTAGAGAATTAGGAGGAAAACCAGGAGAATGTGGTGTCTCTGAAGTCAGAGGAGGAGGAGCGAGAGCAGAGGAGAATGTGATTAACATTGCTAAAAGCTTCAGAGAAGTAAAAAAGAATGAGAACTATTTGTAATGCTATAGGTGCTTAATATACTTACTTGTTGAACAAATAATTGAACTAGAAGAGAATGAAAAGGAGTCAGAGAAGTAAGAATAGAACTAGGAGAGAATAGAAGCCAGAAGGAGAGGGTGGTCCATGATGTCACATGAAGAAAGAGAGCAAATTGGTGAGCTGTGAAATGGTGAATGATCTGGAACCTCAGCCCAAGGGCCATCCATCTATGCATACCCATTGACTCAATAATGCCACTACTGGATCTGTATCCCAAGAGATCATAGATAGGAGAAAAGAACTTGCCTGGACGAAAATATTTTAGTAGCTCTTTTTGAGGTGGCAAAGAACTGGAAACTGAGGGAATGGCCAAACAAGCTGTGTATGTGGTTGTAATGGAATATTATTGCATCATAAGAAATGAACAGGATGAGTTCAGAAAAACTTTATATGAACTGATGCAAAGTGCAGTGATCAGAACCAGGAGAGCAATGTATACAGGAACAGAAATATTATACAATGATCAATTGTGAAGGACTAAAATATTATTAGCAAAGCAAAGTCCCAAGATAACCTCAAGGGACTCAAAATGAAAAATCCTCTCCCCAGCCAAAGAAGGAACTGTTGGAAACTGATTGCGGATCAAAGCAGGCCATTTTTCACTTTATTTCCTTCATGAGCTTTTTTAAATTATTGTATGTGTAATATGCATCTTCTCTCACAGCATGATGAATATGGAAATATTTATTGCATGACAGCACTGGTATAAACTATACCAGAGCATTTACCACCTCAGGAAGCAGACAGGGAAGGGAGAGAAGGAGAGAATCTGATTCACATAATGTCAGATAATTTTCAAAAATTGTTTCCATGTGAAAATGAATCACATTTTAAAAAATGTTTAAAAAATAGCAAGAAGAGAGATCAAGGCCCACTTAGATAACATCATCAATTTTGGTTGTTAGAAGATTTCCAGTGATCTTAGAAAGAGGAATTTCAGTAGTATGTGCTGTAGTGGAAAGAGCATTAAATTTGGAGTCAGAGGAATTGAGTTCATATCCTGGCTCTACTTCTTATGTGACATTGGGTAAGTCATTTAGCCTCTCTGGGCCTCAGTTTCCTCCTCTGTAAAATATAGCTGTTAAACAAGATGTCCTCCAAGGTTTCTTCTCATTCAAAATCAATAAGATTATAAAAGAGTCCAGTTATTTAGTTAATGTGAGTCATTTGCCAGCGATTATGCTAAGTGCCAGGGACACAAGAAAGACAGACAACTCCTGTCCTCAAGGAGTTTACATTCTGATGATTCAGGTATGTGTATGAGAAGTGAGGATGAAGAAACAGTGAGGATAGGCTTCTCTTTCTAAAAGCTTGGTGGTATAGGAGAGGTGAAAGATGGAATGATAATTTAAAGGGGTAAGGTGGCCAAGGGAAATTTTTTTTTGTTTTTCCAACATTTTATTTTATTTTTTAATAATTTTAATCAATTACACATAATAAAAATTTCCACATAAGTTTTCCTAAGTTATATGACTGATCTTTGTCTCCCTCCCTCCCTCTCCTTCCCTCTCTTCCCTCTCCCAGTGTTGGCTTAATCTGGATTATACACATATTATGAGATTTTGTTTTTAGGGAAAGGGACTATATTTGTGGGGCAGCTAGGTGGCTCAGTGAATAGAGTGCTGGGTCTGGATTCAGTAAGACTGGTCTTCACAAGTTCAAATCCAGACTCAGATACTTACTAGCTGGATGACCCTGGACAAGTCATTTAAATCCATTTGCCTCAATTTTGACATCTGTAAAATGAGCTGGAGAAGGAGATGGTGAACCACTCCAATATTTCTGCCAAGAAAACCCCTAAATGAGATCAGGAAGAGTTGTACACTCAGCAGCAACAACAAGCTATATTTGTAGGCAAGGAAGAGGAGCCGGTGGCCAGGGGAAAACTGAAGCTGAGAGAGACAGAAAGAGGGGCAGTTAGGTAGCACAGAGGAAAGAGTGCCAAGCCTGGAGTTGGGAGGACCTGGGTTCAAATTTGCCCTCGGACGCTTCATAGCTGTGGGATGTGAGATCTTGCAAGTCACACGAACCCTTGACACTCTTCAGTTTTAGAAATGGCACTAAAACAGAAGGTAAGGATTTAAAAGAGAGAAGGAGATAGAGGAGATATGGATGAACAGCTGGAGAGTGTCCAGAGGAAGGTAACCAGATAGTGAAAGGCTTTGAATCCACACCACATGAGGATTTAAGAGTTACGAGGGATGGACATTCAGTCTATCCAGTTTGTTCCTGAAACACTCCAGTGGTGGCAGCTGGGTGACTCAGTGGATAGAAAACCAGCCTGGAGATGAAAAGTCTTGGGTTCCTCCATGAGGACTGGTTGAAGGAACTGGACATATCTGCTAGGAAGAGAAGACTTGGAGGGGAGGAAACATGGAAGCTGGGTTCAGGTATTTACCTATAAGATTGCTCTGTTGAAGGCAGATTATGCTTGTTCACAAAACCAGAAAGGAGTGAGGAATGGAACTTGCAAAGAAGTAAATTTAAGTTTTATGGAAGATTCCTTTCCAATAATTAGGGATATGCTAAGATGGAATGAGCTAACTTGGGAGACCATGAGTTTTCCTTTGTTGGAGGTTTTCTTTCTTTTTTTTAAAAAACTCTTTCCTTCTCTCTTAGAATTGATATTAAGTATGGGTTCCAAAGGCAGAAGAGTGATAAAGGCTAGGCACCCAATATCTATTAGCTAAGAAATGTCTGAGGCCAGATTTGAGCTCAGGATTTTTCCTCTCCAGGCCTGGATCTCTATCCACTGAGCAACCCAGCTGCCACCACTGGAGGGTTTCAAGAGCAGACTGGACAGGCTGAATGGCCATCCCTTGCAGCTCTTAAATGCTGTGATTCTGTGATTGATGGAGCAAAGTCATGAGGGGAGAAAGGGAGGGATGATGGCAAGGTGAAGAAGATCTAGGGGTTAGCCTTGACAAGGAAGACAGGCAGCTCATCCTCTGAAATAGGAAAGAGGGAAAGAGGAGAGTTTGGGTAAATAAAAACACCGAATTGTTATGGAGTATGGGTGTAGCTTATATGGGAAAGGCCTTGATCTTGTTGATTAAGGAGAAAGTATGGTCGTCTATCAGAAGGCAGCTATCAAGGAGGCACAGAGGGATGGAATGCTAAACTTGGAATCAGCAAGACCTCAGTTCAAATACAGCCCCAGACATTTGCTAGCTAGCTTCTTGATCATGCGCAAATCAACCTCTGTCTGCCTCAGTTGCTCATCTGTAAAATGGGGATAATCATAGTGCCTCCCTCCAAAGGTTGTTGTGAGGTTCAAATGATATAATATTTGTAAAGTACTTTGCAAATCTTAAAGCATTATATAAATGCTAGAGAGAAGGGGATAGTGGTGGAAGTAGATTTGGGGATTTTAAGGATGGAAGGGTAGGTTATGTGAGATAGATGATATCATTTCTATCAGAAATGAGTAAAGGATTGCCTTCCAGCAACTAGATAGTGTGGTGGATAGAATGTCAGGCCTTGATTTGGGAAGACTCATCTTCACGTGTTCAAATCTGGCCTCAGTCACTTATTAGCTGTGTGACCCTGGACAAGTCACTTCATCCTGTTGGCCTCAGTTTCCTCATTTGTAAAGTGAGCTGGAGAAGGAAATGGCAAACTACTCTAGTATCTTTGCTTAGAAAACTCCAAATGGGGTCACGAAGACTGAAAAATGACTATGCAACAGTAAGAGCATAGGTGAAGTTGGATAACATAGATCTGTAGTCAACATCCTTATGTGATTTCTTTAGGTGGCAGTGCCTGGAGTAGGGGCAGAGACAATTGGTGGAATTTAACTGGGGCTGGAGATTAGCTGAGCCAAAACATTAGAAGAACAAGGATTGAAGGATTTAGAGGCCTAGGAGAATACACTATTGATTTAACTAACTGGAAGTTTTAGGCTCCAAAAGGAGACAAGTGAAGCCGGAACGAGGGTGAGGAACTTGAAGAACAGTGAGAGATTGTGGGAGTAAAGCCCATAAATACAGGAGTGAGTTTACAAGAAAAGTGAGAGGATAAGAGACGTTTTATTGTCAGAAGGGAATTTCTGCTATGACATTCTAAGTTCTTTATTCTTTATTATGAAGGGTTGATCCTTAGCCCATCTCCTTTTAGCATAAGCCCAGGAAACCTCTTTCTAATTGATGCCTGAAGACTTAAGGGTAGTGCCCCTGGCTCTGGGGACCTGGGGAGCCCCACTTTTACTATTTTGGGCCTAGTTCTTCCCTCAATCTTCTGCTCAGGTGGCTGAAGATGGGATGACCAAATCATAGGACATAGGACACATAAAGGGAGCTATCCAAGTGGGTGAAGGGACTGACAAGTCTAACTACCTGGATGAACAATGAGGCACCCTCTTTCTAGAACTTAGGATCTTGGAAGGTTCTCTGCCTCTGTTTTGATGTCATTAGTAACTAGTTCTCAACTGAAAATAAATCAGCCAGTAATCCCAAAGGACGTGTTTTTTATAACCACCTCCTCCTTCCTTGGTGGAATTCTCCCACGCAGAGCTTGTTGTCTAATGGTCCAGGGTGTCCTGAGAAGGTGCAGGATGTGAAAGTTTTCTCTACTCCTTGGGGAAGAGGCTTTGCTAGCTTTGGACCCCAGGTAGGTCATTTCATCTTTGTGAGACTCAGGTTCCTTAACCATAAAAGGAGAAGGATAATACTTGCTCTAGATTCTTTACAGGGCTATTAGAGAGGAAGGCAGGAGGGAAGAAGGGAAGGAAGAGAGGAAAGGATAAAGGAGGAAGGGAGGGAAGAAGGAGGAAGAAAAGGAGGAAGGAAGCGAGGGAGGGAGAAAAGAAGGAAAGGAAGGGAGGGAGGAAGAAAAGAAGGAAGAAAGGAAGGGATGGAGGGATGGAGGAAGGAAGGAGGAAGGGAGGGAGGGAGAGAGGGAAGAAGGGAGGAAGGAGGAAGAAAAGAAGGAAGGAAGGAAGGGAGGGAGGGAGAGAGGGAGGAAAGAAAAAAGTCCTTTTCTTTTTTAAACTTTTCACAACTTGGACTGTTTCTACTTTTCCAATCCTTTTTTACCCTTTCTGGGAATGCTCTCCCTCTTCATTTCTACTTCCTAGAATCTATAGCACCTTTCAAGACTCAGTTCAAATGCCATATACTACAGACTTTAAATGTTAGATGTTAAGAAATTATTAATGTCCTATTTTCTAAGGTCATCTTCCATTTACTCTATATTTATTTTGTGCATACCTACACACACACACACACACACACACACACACACACCCTAAAATGCTGTCTTCTCCATTAGAATTTAAGCTCCTTGAAGTCAGGCATATTTGTTTTGTCCTTCATATCCCTAATCCTTAGCACAGTGCCCGGCAGATAGTAAGAGTTTACTAAATGCTTGTTAATTGACTGATAAATCTTAAAGCTTTTTATAAACATGAGCTACTTTATGATCTCCCTCCTTCTTTCCATAGACTTGTCCTGGTATGTCTTTGGGCAAACCACCCAGCTTCCTCATTTCTCTAACTGAGCCAATGAGCACAGCATCCCAGAGCAGATTTATCTTGGTCACTTCAACCTAAACCTGGGGAAGTAGAGGTGGCTCTAAACTTGGGGCAGGGTGGCAGCCAAAGGCAGAGGCATCAACAAGAGGAGTGGGGACAGGGCATTGTCTGTGGTTTATCTGGAGCTGTGCCCATTTCCCTTGTTCATGAAAGATGGCCCAAGAACTGTTTGGATGGAGGTTATCACAGTAGTGTTCTTCCTGCCCTCCAGCCACTGGCACCACTACTTGGCCCTCGGGTCACACCAGCAAGCCCAAGGAGGTTACTGCTTTGTCTTCAATTTTCACATTCCTCTCCCAATCTCTTTTTCTTTGGAGAAAGAGGAAGAAAAAGTAGAGGAAGAATCAGAGGCTGAGCAGAGAGGGCTGGGACTGAATTCCACTGATGCAGTTTTCTCACTCCCTCAAACAGTGTTGGTGATGGTGGGAGTTGTGGGCAGGAGGGTGGCTGTGGAGAAAATTCTTTCTGATCCTTTTGAAGGATGGAAGGGGAAAAGACAGACATTTTATTAAGTACTTACTATGTGCTAGGCACTGTGCAAAGCATTTTAATAATAATACCCAACACTGAAATTGTGTTTACTATGTGCCAGGCACTGTGCTGATCACTTCACATTTTTTATCTCTCCTTACGACAACCCAGGGAGGCAGGTGCTATTATTATCATCCCCTTTTTACAGATGAGAAAACTGAGGCAAATAGAGGTTAGATGATTCACCTAGGGTTGCACAGCTAGTATCTGAAGCCAGATTCAAATTCAGGGCTGTATCCACTGTATCTGTCATATGCGATGACTCTTTTTTTTTTTGTAGTGGGTAAGAGGACTGGGGAAACATTTCTGGAGATGAAATGGGGTCTGCTCAGGGTTCCCCGAAAGGCCATTGAATACATTTCTCACCATCCTTCTCTCCACAGGGTGTGTGGGCAACATTGACACGTGTGAATATGCATTGATAATGTGAATGTAGGTGCATCTGGGCAAATGAATGTCGCTATTTATGTATCCTATGTGAATGGATGAATGAATGAATAAAGCTTTTATTAAATACTCATGGGGCAGCTAGGTGGCTCAGTAGATTGTGAGCCAGTTCCAGAGATCCTGGCTTGAAATCTGGCTCCAGATAAACTTCCTAGCTGTGTGACAGCTGGCACTGTCACTGTTACCCTGGGCAAGTCACTTCACTCTCATTGTCTAGCCCTTACCCTCTTCTGTCTTAGAACCAATACATAGTATTGATTCCAAGATGCAAAGTAAGGGCCATTAAAAATAAACAAACAAATAAATAAAATACAAATAGAAAAGACAGTTCCTGTTCTCAAGGAGCTCTCATTCCAGCAAGGGAGGCAACATATATGGGGGCATAGATGTGTATATTGTAGACTTATACATCAATATCTACTTGGGTACATGAACCCTTTTGGAACATTTTCAGTTTCTCCCTTATTGCAGACTCTCCTACTAAACCCCTCTTGTTTCTCCAGTGATGGTCTTTGAAAAAGAGTGGGTCAAGCAATGCTGAGCGATTTTGCTGCCTTTTTCCTTCTTAGATTCTGCCCTCTCCTCTCTCGGATTTAGTTTGTGTCTTCCTGAATGCCAAAACTTCCTCCTCCTCTCTCTTCAGTTAGGATCCTGCCCTCCTGAACCTCCCTTTTTCCTTGGCCCTTCCCCAACCTGCCCCAGAATTGCGATAGTTGGTAGATGCTCTCCAGTTCACCCTGGCACACTCCCTGTGCCAGATAGCCACCCACCGCCAGGTGGGAGCGAGGGATGAAGTGAGGGGAAGATGGGAGGAGCTGGGGACCTGGACTTGGGAGCTGGCCTGAAGCCAGAATTTGAGTTCCTGGCTAATCTTCGTATTGGCCCATCGATCGGGCAGCTTCTCTCGAGTCTATTAGCAGTCAGTGAGTGAAAATATTCCCCATCGGGAGCCCTGACCTGAGACAGGGGGGAATCCATAGCAATTTGTTCAAACAGGGGAAAGCTTTTGCTTCTGATTTGTATTCCAATTTATGCCAAGCAGGAAGGGGGCAAAGGGATTGGATGGGCATTGCAGGTCGAGTGCTCTGGGTTGGGGAGGGCGACCTAGGCCCTGGCACGGGGCTCCTACCCTTGGCCCTGTTCTTGCCCAAAGGAGCAGCTGGTGCTCTCTGGGGGCCCTGGAGAAATGGGGGGAAGGGGCTGCTTGGAGGGTAGGGAGTGGAACAGCCCAGCAGGGGAAGAAGGGAAGGCAGTCTTGCCAAGACTTCCTAGCAGGCTCTGCTTGGTTGGAGAGCACATTATTGGATTTGGTTTTCACAAACTACACAGCAGCCCCAGGAGCTTTCCTCTCCAGCATCAGCTCCCATGTGCTCATCCATTATCCTGGTGCCAACTTGGGAGAGGGGGCTGGACCAGATCAGGGGGACCTCCTCCCCAGACCTGTGGTTAGGCAACATCAGAGATCATTGTGGCTCGGTGAGAGACAGTGGACATCTCTGAAATGGAGCTTCAATGGGGGTCAGATGTTCCTCGCCTACATTAACCATTTGCTACAGACGATCACATTTTTACAGTGCTCTGGTGTTTAGGAAGCATTTTTTCATAACTATCCAATGAGGAATATGTTGGTATCCTTCTTGTCCCTCTTTGGCAGGTGAGGGGGAACCCAGCCCCTGAGAAGGGAAGAGACTTGTATGGTTTAGAAGTGGGATAGGAATCGACCTTCCTTTACTCTAAATCCAGTCTCCTTTCCAACATGCTCTCCCAATAGCCCTCATTGGTGGCTCGTCAAAAGCAGCATTACTTTTCCTGTTGCTCTATCAGTCAATCAACAAGTCAACAATGTCCCAATCAATATTGAGTACCTGCTGTGTGCTCAGCCCTGGGCCAGGAGTGATATAGAATATTACAAGAGAAGTCAGAGGCAGAGTGTCTGTCTTTAAAGATCTGATGCTCTCAGATCCTAGGATTTCATTCTGATATACAGGGGCAGGAGGGGGTTGGACTTGATGTGACCATAACCATATCAATCAACCTCTTCCAGACTCTCTCATCAATCTCTTTCTTCCTCTTCATTTTTCCAATGGCTACCGATCTCATGACACTCTACCCCTCTTCTCCATGATCTTTTTTTTTTTTTTTTGGTTTCTTTCCATTTTTCCACTCCTATAGCACACTGGACTTAAATCAGAATTGGGTCCCAGTCTTAGTCTATGCCTCTTGCCAGCTATATAACCTTGGGCAAGTTGCCACATCTCTGAAGCACAGATTCTATTTTATATCAAATTTTATTTTATTTTCAGCTTTTCCTTCTCATCCTTCATACCTCATGCCACAAATGAGAAAATAAGAAAACAAAAGCCCTGTTACAAACACATGCCATGGGGCAGTTAAGGAGCACAGTGGATAGAGCACCAGGCCTGGAGTTGGGAGGACCTGGGTTCAAATTTGGCCTCAGATTCTTTCTATCAGTGTCATCCTGGGCAAGTCATTTAGCTCCAGCTGTCTATCTCTTATTGCTCTTCTGCCTGGGAACCCCTGCTTAGGATCAGTTTTAAGATGGAAGGTAAGAGTTTAAAAAAAAACAAACAAACATAATCAAGCAAAATAAATTCCTACATTATGTTTAAAAAGAAATCACTGTCTGCCCCAAATTTACTGTCTTTCTATCAAAAGATAGGAAATTATATTTCATCTTGAGTCTTCTGGAATTGTTTTTGGTGGAGTTCCTAAATCTTTCAAAGCTGTTTTTCTTTATTAAAAATCTTTACCTTCTGTCTTAGAATCAATACTAAGTATTGGTTCCAAGGTAGAAGAATAGTGAAGATTAGGCAATTAGGAGTAAGTGACTTGCCCTGGGTCCCATAGCTAAGAAGTATCTGAAGCTAGATTTGAATCCAGGACCTTATATCTCTAGACCTGGCTCAATTCCCTGAACCACTTAGCTGCCCCTAAAGCTGTTTTTCTTTAACAATGTTGTTGGCTTTTGTATAAACTATTCTATTGGTTCTTCACTCTACATCAATTCATGGAAGACTTCCCATGTTTTTGTCTTTAAAAAATTCTTATTTTCTGTCTTAATAACAACTCTAAGACAGAAGAACAAAGGCTAGGTAAATGGGGTTAAATGATGTGCCCAGGGTCAGACAGCTAGGAAATGTCTAAGGTCAAATTTGAACCCAGGTCCTCCTAACTCCAGGCCTGGCTCCTTGGGCCACTGTGCCACCTTCCAGCCTCTAAGACATTCTGGGTTCAAAATTTTCCCCTTCCTCAGTTTCTTATAGTACCATAATATTCACATTCCTATACTATAACTTGTTCAGCCATTCCCCAGTTGATGGGCACCTCCTCAGTTTCCAATTCTTTGCTACCACAAGAAGATAAATATTTTTGTACATGTATCATTGTCTCCTCTCTTTGATCTCTTTGGGGGCCTGGCTAGTCACAGTTGGACATACCGTCCATTGACTCCAACATTGTGATGCTATTTTGGTCCTCCGAGTATGAAGGACTCTAAGGAATAAACAAATGGGAGTATTGAGCTAGCAGTGTATCACTGGATCAAAGGGTATTCATAGTGAAGTAACTTTATTTCCAAATTGCTTTCTAGAATGTTGTTTGGTCATTTGCATTCATGTCGGACTCTTTGTGACTCCACTTGGTTGTTTTTTTTTTTTTTTGCAAATATACTGGAATGGTTCATTATTTCCTTTTCCAGCTCATTTTATAGATGAAGAAACTGAGGCAAACAGGGTGAAGTGAGTTGCCTAAGGGCACACAGTTTGTAGTTTGCCATTTCCTTTTCCAGCTCATTTTACAGATGAGGAAACTGAGGCAAACAGGGCAAAGTGGCTTGCCTAGGATCACACAGATGGTAAGTGTCTGAGGTCAGATTTGATCACAGGTCTTCCTGACTCGAGGTCCATTGCTTTATTCACTGCACTACCCAGCTGCCCCCAGAATGGCTGGACCATGAACTCCAGATTTGAATCTGTAAGATGGAAATGTAATACATGTCTAGCCTTGCTCATAGCACTGTTGGGAGGATCAAATAAGAGAATTGATGCAAAGTGGTTGGTAGCTGAGAAGTTTTGTAACTACCATTTTTATTGCCGTCACGTCTTCCTTCCTTCCTAGGCTTCAGCCTTCCCTATTGCAGGATGGGGACTGACGCTTCCCCCATAAACCAGAGAGGCTGGTGAGAAGATGCTCAGGCAAACCTTCCTTCCGTCCCTCTGGATGGATTCAGTTCTCCTGCGCTCCATGGCTGATTCCTGCTTTCTCTCCCTAGCTGGGCTCTCTCCTTTAAGGCTAGGTTAGCACTCTAGGGGCTCCCATATACACGAGTTAGGTACAAGATTCAGCTGGAATTCACTCCCCTAACATTTCCAGATGGATCACTAATTTCTTCTTTTCCAGCTTTCTTCTTCTTTTTTAACTTTTACCTTCCATCTTAGAATCAATACTAAGTATTGGTTCCAAGGCAGAAGAGCAGTAAGGGCTAGGCAATGAGGGTTAAGTGACTTGCCCAAGGTCACACAGCTAGGATTTGAACCCAAGACCTTCTGTCTCTAGGCCTGGCTCTCAAGCCACTGAACCCCCTAGCTGCCCCCATCCCTAGCTTTCTTTTTCAGCTCAGGCAGCTTTTACTCTCTCTTCCTGTATCCCCGTCTCTGAGGAAGACAAGTATCTCTTCAGAACCTCAGTGACACGCAGAGGGATAAAAGTTGGTACCAAGGCACCTGGAAGCAAAAAATTCTGGGAAATTTCTTGACTACAAGAAAGCCTCATTCACATGATGGTATTCCACCCACATATATTTGCAAGGATGATATTTAACCCAAATGAATGCATCTCTAGGGGTAGAATTTCAGACCTCGGCAGCATACAGACTGATTGTGAAGTTTGAGATTTGTTTGTTTGGAGGGGGTTCAATATAATTTTTTTAGAGTTTGTTTTGGAAGCAGGGATGGAAGGGGCTTTTTAAGACTCACAGCTACTTATAGGCAAGGCTGAATCTGCTACCTATCAAGAAATTATTGAAAGAAAAATTATTTCCATTGTCACCATCAAGATAATGGGTCTTAACCCCTTTTGCCTTACTACCCTTCTGCCTTAGAATCAATACTAAGCTGGAAGTAAGTGTTTAAAAATAAATATATAAAAAATAATGGGTCACTGAGTCAAGATAACTTTCAGCAGAATGACAGCATCTCAGGAATTTTGAGAAGCAGCTAGTTGTTGCAGTCAGGAAGACCAAGTTGGAATCATCCTCTAACACTTAATAGTTGTGTGATCTCGGCAAGTCATTTAATTATTCCCTGCCTACGATTCCTTATCTATAAAATGGAGATAATAACAGCACCTTCTTTCTAGGACAATCGGGAGGATTACGCAAGATGACATGTAAAATGCTTTGCAAACCTTTAAAGTGCTTTTTAATTCTAGCGATTATTAATATTTTTATTTATAATCATATTTTTATTATTGATTATATTTATTAATAATCTACTACTTATTATAATAATTTAATTCTAGCTGTTATTATTAATTCAGGATATATAATTATTTTATTGATTATTTTTATTGATAATTTAATATAATCTTTATTATGAGGATGATTATTTAATTCTCGCTCTTGTTATTAGCAGTGTAGTCCATGTAGAAGTGAGAGAAACAGGAGAGTGGATGGAGAACTGGGGAGACTGAGGTTTGTGATGGGGGTAGGGAGCCAGCTGCAGGTGCCGGTGATTTAGGGCTAGAGATGAGGGGGACGAGAACGTGAGGGAATAAAGCTAAGGAGGCCCTTAAATCTCAGTGCTGCTCAGATTTAAACCTCAGAGTTTATCCTTCTCTTTGCCTCGGCAGCCTGGGCCAAGGCCTGGGGCCCTGGGAGAGCTGTAACTCCCCACCCACGGCTTTATGAGGTTTTAAAACAGCCAGGCTAAGGGCCCCCGGAGCTGGGCTGTGTATCTGAGGAGGTACGGAAGATGGGGAGGGTTTAACGGCATCAGGAACTGAAAGAAGGTATTGGGGGTGGTTATAGGCCACCGAGGGCTCATTGGCATGGCTAGGGGGGGATGGAAAGAATATGGCAAGAGAGTTGTATCTCATCACTTCCCTCCCCTGAATCCCTGGGCCTCATTTACTAAATAATTGGAGCTTCTAATTCCTACCTTTTGAACCCAGATTTAGAACTCTCAGTACATGGAGGGCCATTTCTAAGTCCTGTTCTTCCCCAAAGCCCCGTATTCCAAGCCCATCTCCCATTCTGAGTACTGGGCTCTCTAGCAGCTGATACTTGCCTCCTAGTGCCCAGCCCTCCTTTCCCCCGGCACCTGCCGTGGGGGAGATCTAGGCTATGAAATAGCTGCTCCTGGAGAGGCCTGGGAGGAATCCATGGTTTTCTCTCTGCCTCCCTGGGATGCTAGAACACCGGAGTACCTTGCCTCTCCCTCTCACTGGCCGCTTCTCAAGGCTGGAGACAATATCTCTCCATTTAACTGGAGATTCTCTGAAGGCAAGACTGTGTCTCCCTCTCAAACTGGGGCCTCCCAAAAGAGCAGAGACTATGTATTCCCCTCAGTCTAGGGGCTCCCTGAGGGCAGATACTGTGCCTCTCCAGCAGACCTAGAGGCTCCCTATGGTCAGGGACCATGTCTCCCTGACCAGACTGGACATTGTAATATAATTGATAGAAGGCACTGGACTGGACTTAGAGTCAGGAAGATCTGAGTTTAGATGCCTTAGACTCTTATGGACTACATGGCCCTGATCGAGTCATTTGGTCTCTTGGTTATCTCAGTTTCCTCATCTATAAAATGAGAGAGTTGTAGTAAATGACCCCCAAGATCCATTTTAGCTCTAAATCCCATTTTCTATTGACCTGTGTAGGCAAGAGTCCCTGACACCCACAGATAGCTCAGTTCACCTTAGGATAGGGACTTTGTGTCTTTTCTATCTGATTTGGAACTGCCCGAGGGAAGAAAGCTGATATGTCCATCCAGTTGGGAAAGTGGTGATGGGTTGCTCTCTGTGAAAGAGCCAGTGAGACTTTGAAGAATCTCACGGCTCCCAGGGGTTACAGAGAGCTCCACTGGAGACTGACCAAGGTCATGTCCTCACGTACTTTCTGGCACTTCTGTGGACTGGAGACACCCTGCAGCTTGGCCTTTCTCAGTGCCAAGGGACATTTAATTCAATAGGAACAGAGTAATGCCATAATCAGGCAGGCAGGGAGTCTAAAGACTCTCAGGTTCTCCGCGTGTTTCTTCTACAACTTTGGGGCAATTAGTGTGAAGGCGTGGAAGACAGTGGGATGATAATACCTATTTATCTCCTAGGCTTGTTGTGAGAATCAAGTGAGATAATATTTGTAAAGTGTTTAGCATAGTGACTGGCACATAATAGGTGCTTAATAAAGGAATGTTGAGCAGCTAGGTGGCACTGGACTTGGGATCAGGAAGACTCATCTTCCTGAGTTTAAATCCAGCCTCAGACACTTTCATAGCAACATAACCCTGGGCAAGTCATTTTATTCTATTTTGCCTCAGTTTCCTCATCTGGCAAATCAGCTGGAGAAGGAAATGGCCAACCACTCTGATATCTTTGCCAAGAAAACCTCGAATAGGGTCATGAAGAGTCTGAAACAACCGAACACAAAATGTTTGTTCCCTGTGTGTGTGTGTGTGTGTGTGTGTGTGTGTGTGTCTGTGCATGTATGCACACATGGGCATGCTGTTAGATTCCTTTAGAAGTCTGGTAAAACCAGAATTGGGCTCCTTAGAATGATGCTTAAAATTGCATATGATAAAAAACACAGGATTACAAAGAAAACCAAATTATCTTGAAATACAATTATACCAATATTTTCCTATCCAAATCTACAGACCTCCCCTCATATCTATTCACTTGACCCCAGGTTAAGAACCCCTGTTTTATGTATTGTTTCTCCAATTAGAATGTGAGTTCCTTGAGATTCAAGAATATCTGCCATTTTTCTTTTCTTTTTCTTTTTAAATCCTTACCTTCTATCTTAGAATCAATATTAAGTATTGGTTCCAAGGTAGAAGAGCGGCACGGGCTAAGCAATGGGGATTAAGTGAATTGCCTAGGGTTCCAGGGACAGGAAGAGCCTGAAGCCACATTTGAACCCAGGGCTTCCCCATTTCTGGCCCGACTCTCTCCATTGAGCCACCTAGCTGCCTTGTCTATCCTTTTTCTATGTGTGCCCTTAGTGCTTAGAGTTTGGCACATGGTAAGAATTTAGTGTTCATTTGTTCACTCAAACCTTCTAGAGTAATATAGTGAGAAGAATGCTAGATTTATATTCAAAGGATTTAGACTAATCTTACCTTTCCTACTAATATTTGTGTGACCTTACGCAGGCTCTCTTGGCCTCAGTTTCCTCATCTTTAAAATGAGAGGGTTGCACTAGATGACCTCTAAGGTCTCCTCCAGCTCCAAGTCCTTTTTTTACATCATCCATAATGTTGGATTCTTCAGGAGTGACTGAGATATGGCTGCTCCCAGGTCCTCTCCCCACAATCTGAAGCTACGATGGCAAGTGCCAGGTCAACTATTGCCCTGGAAACTAAGGCAGCACTGGAGAAGCACAAGGTTCTTATATTTCATCTCCAAGGGAGGGTCTAAGTAGTTGCCAAATTACTGGGAGGCCATAATACAATCAATGGAGAAAGTAGGAGTTCACTAACATCAGCAGCATTATAAGCTCTAGAACTCCTAGGTGCCCATGATGCTCTGGGAAGCTGGGATAAGAGAAGACTTGGGAAACCTCCCAGATTCCCTCAGGCTACACACAGGTTTTGAATTTGGGGGCAGCTAGGTGGCTCCATGTATTGAGAGACAGGAGGTCCTGGGTTCACATCTAGCCTTAGACACTTCTTAGCTGTGTGACCCTGGGCAAGTCATTTGACCCCAGTTGCCTAGTTCTTATCACTTTTCAGCCTTGGAACCAATACTTAGTATTGATTTCAAGATGGAAAGTAAGAGTAAAAAAAAAAGACTGGATCTATGATAAGGGTTGGGGATTATTCACAATTTAGACCTACAGGCTCAATGGTCATTTGAAGCTTAGTATCTGGTGCACCCTAGCCTTTGCTCTGTCTCCCTTCAATACCAGTATCTCCAAAGAGCCTTCCTCCTGGTGAGATGCCCAGATTCTCCTCAGTTAGAGATGAAACTAGAACTTTATCTATGCCTCTGATCTAGGGGCAAGGAGAAAGAGGGAGAGGAGATTAATTTATGCAGTAATTCCCAAAGTGGGCATCACCGCCCCCTGGTTGGTGCTGCAGCGATCCAGGGATGTGGTGATGGCCACAGGTGCATTTATCTTTCCTATGAATTGCTATTAAAATTAAAAAAAAATAATTTCCAGGGGGCTAAGTAATATTTTTTTCTGGAAAGGGGGCAGTAGGCCAAAAAAGTTTGGGAACCACTGATTTATAGCAATGGTCCAACACTCAGAAGGATAGTTCAATCATCATCATATTCACAGATCCCAGGCATTCAGGCATCATCTCTATTCAGTGACTCCCTAAATAGATAAAAAAGGAGTGTTGAAATCCTAGGACCTAGGGAAAGAAAAGGAACAGACAAGAAAGTGTTAAATTGATTCCTTTATGAGTTGTGAATTGGTCCCTTGAATGAATCAAAAAGGAATCAACAGGACAGAGTGAGTAATGATAAGCCACACCTCAGGGTGACCTTTAAAAGTCAGCTCCTGATGGGATGCATGGAGCTGAAGAAAGGGAAATTGTAAGAAGGCATGTGGAGAGAGAGAGGAGAAGTGCAGTCAGAGGTAAAGACCTTAAAGAAAAGGGCTGGGGCTATGGGAACAAGGCTACTTGGGCAGAGGAGTGTTGGAACAGATGTTTGTTGGGGTTTTTTTCCTTCTGAAGCCCCTGGATTACAAACCCCAAAGCAATACTCCTCTTTTTCTTTTTTCCCTTTAGGTTCTCTCACAGAAGCCTGAAACCTTTCCCTTTGGGTCGTGGAAAGTCTGTTTACCTTTCTTAGTTTTAGACATTTACTTTGTCTTTATAAATAGTCATCAACCAAAGCCTTGGTTAGTCTGGGTCTGCTTACTGGAAATGCAGCTTGGAGGGGGAAATATTCCCAGAGTATTAAAGATATAGAGTTAGAATACACTGGATGTTTCCTGGGTGTGGACATCTCAAACTCATTGTGTCTAAAACACATTATGACTTTCTACCCCAATTCTGCCTCTTCTGTAGGTTTCCCAAGTTTTGTTTGCTTGTTTGTTTGTTTTTTACGGAATACTACTATCTTACCAATCATGTACATTTGTATCTTCGGAGGTCAACTTGATTCTGTCCTCCCATATCCATTCAGTTGCCAAGTCTTGTTGATTCTGACTCCATAAACTCTCAAATCTGTTCCCTTTTCTTCACTTCATTTCTCATCAAATTTGCCCTGGACATCTTTAATACAGAAAACTTCCTAAGTTTTTGTGTTCCATCTCTCTCTTCCCCAAGTCATCTTCCACTCAGAGCTTAGCACAGTGCCTTGCACATAGTAGGGACTTGATAAATGCAAGTTGACTGACCAACACAACTATCATTTTCCTCCTAAGCCTAGTCCTTATTTCCTTTGAATTTTAAAACCATTCCTTCTTTATCATGCCCCTACATGAATGGGCTCCTTCATCCCCTTCCCTTCCATCTGTTTTTCAGCTTCCTTTTGTGCATTGTCTTCTCCATTCTAAAAACTCCTCGAGGGCAAGGACCATTTTTTGTTTGTATTTGTATCCCCAAATGCCTGGCATATAGTAAATATTAAAATGTTTCTCTCCTTCCTTTCTTTCCTCCTTTTTTTCCTCCCTCTTTTCCTCTCTCTCTTCATCTCTCCCTCCCTCCTTTCCATCTTCCTTTCTCCTTCCTTTCCTCCTTCCTTCTTCTCCTCCTTCCTCCCTTCTTTATTTCCTTCTTTCTTTTTTACTTTCTCCTCCCTTCTTCCCTTATTTCTTTCCTCTATCCTTCTCTCCCTTTGCTGAACTATTTTTTGTCCTTATAGTAATAATAAGTTTTAAAGATAACTAACATTTATATACCATCTACTATAAGCCAGGTACTTGCTTGGTGCTTTTTCAGTTATTATCTCATTCAATCCTTACAACAACCCCTTGAGGAAGGTATTATTATTAGTATCCTTATTTTACAGTCAAGGAAATTATGGCAGAGACTTGCCTAGGGTCACATAATCTAAGACTGTCTTCCTTACTCCAGGAAAGTTCCTTTATCACTGCACCACCTAGCTGCCCCCTTTCTTTATTATAAGGGATGGTCTCTTAATAGTAAATGAAAATGTAAAACCAAAAGATATTAGTATTTTTTAAAAAGAATTTAAGCTTTTTGAGGGCAAGGAGAGTTTGATCTTCATCTGTGTATCTCTAGTACCCTCCTCATAATAAGTGTTCAATAAAGGTTTCTTAAATTAAATTTTGGGTTAATTGAACTGACTGGCCCCTTCTGACAGTCTCTCCTCTCCCCTATTTCCAGCACACTGGGTCACAGTCACTATCTCTCTGAGCACAAAGGGTGGAGAGCTAAGATGTAATTTGCAAAGGTAGAAAATTTAACTTTCTCTTCAAGCTGTCAGTTCCTTCTTTCCTCTGCTTCCTTTCCCATTCCCACAGCTTAATGCCCCTTCCCAGGCCCTCATTTCCTCATGACTGGACTGTTAAATAAATGGCCTATCGGTAGGTCTTTCTGCCTCGAGTCTTTCCCTACTCCAATCCATTCTCCCTTCACCTACCAAAATGATTTTCTTAAAGGTCAGATCAAACCAAGTCACCCCACCTCCACACACAATGAGCTATCCCATCTCCCTATTGTTGCAGAGTTGTTTCTGTTGTATCTGGCTCATCATGACTCCATTTAGGATTTTCTTGGCAAAGATCCTAGAGTGGTTTACAAGTTCCTTCTCCATTTCATTTGACAGATGAGGAAACTGAGACCAACAGGGTTAAATGACTTGTCTCGGGGTATACAGCTAGTAAGTGTGTGAGGTAGAATTTGAACTCAGTTCTTCCCAACTCCAGGCCTAGCACACTATCTACTACACTTCCCTGTTTCTCTATTACCTCCAGGGTTGATTACACAATTCGCTGATTATTAAAACCCTACAAAACCTGCCTCTTTCCTACCTTTCCAGTCATCAGACCCTTTCCTTTTCCCTCCAGGTATTCCATAATCCAGCAACAATTTGCTATTCTTCACATAGGACACTTTACATTGTCTTTCTCCCCCAGCCTGGAATGCTCTCCCTCTTCCCCTTCTGTGTCTCTGTGTTTCCTTGACTTCCTTCAAGACTCAACTAAAATTTTACCTTCTTGGAGGTCTTTCCTATTGCTTTTACCCTCCTCTCCCACTCCTAGTACTAATGTTAGACCACTAGTCCTGTTCCCAGCCATCGTTCAGGGAAATAACTCCTATGGAGAAGGGTCTAGCTATCCCTACCAGCTGCCAATTGTCTGTTTACACAAAGGGTAGGTAAATCAGCCTAGCTGAAGCAGCAAGAAAGCCTAAGAGACAGGAGGCAGTATGTGCCAGATGAGTCAGGCTACCAGCCCTCCTGCCACCACCTTGGACACTATGTCCCTTCAGATTCTGATGGAGACAGCCCAGGAGCCTTGGGAGAAGCAATGCTTCCTGCCCTGTGTCCCTAGCCATTCTCTGAGGAGGAATCTTTAAGACTGCAGCCTGGCAACTGCTCCTGCAAGTCTACAGTCACAACTACTGAAGAACCAGGCAAGAAAGACCTTGGTGATGTCAACTCTTTCAATATTAGAAACTGATAGAATTTGATCTGTGGGAAATGACATTAAAGAGAAAACATTACCATCTGTTTTTTGTCACTGCTCTCTAAGGACGAAGAGAGCTTTCCAGCTGACTTGGAGTTGAAACTATCCATTCATGTTGTCTCTCCCATTAGAGAGCAGCTAGGTGGGGCAATGGCTAGAGCACTGGGCTTGGAATCAGGAAAACATCTTTCTGAGTTCAAATCAGAACTCAGACACTCAGCTATTGACCCAGGGCAAGTCCCTTGACCCGGTGGGCCTCAATTTCTCATATGTAAGATGAACTGGAGAAGGAAATGGCAAACCACTCCAGTATCTTTGCCAAGAAAACCCCAAATGGGGTCACAATGAGTGACATGACTGAAACGACTCAACAGCAACAAGCACTCCCATTAGACTTTAGCTCCTTGAGCCCAGGGATTGTCTTGCTTTTCTGCTTGTATCTCTTGCATTTAGAACAGTGCTTTGACCATAGAAGGTGCTTTTATCATTTGTTTATTCATTCATTTATTAGAGGCTTCTCTCTAGGATTTTTTTCCACTTGGTGTTGTTCAGTCATTTCTGTTGTATATGACTCTCTGTGACCCCATTAGGAGTTTTCTTGGCAAAGATACTATAGTGGTTTGCCATTTCCTTTTCTAGCTCATTTTCCAGATGAGGAAAGTGAAGCAAGCAGGGTGAGGGAGCTTGTCCAGAGTCACATAGCTAGTAAATGTCTGAGCTCAGCTTTGAACTCTGGATGATGAGTCTGACTCCAGACCTGACTCTAGACCCAGAACTCCAAATTTTGCCACCCCATTTTGTTTATTTTTTATCACAAAGATATTTTATTTTGCCAATTACATGTAATAACAAATTTCCAAAAGTTTCCTCCCCCAAAGTTATATTATTCAAATTGTCCCTCTCCCTCCTCTCCCCCTCCCAGAGCTGGCAAGCAATTTGATCTGGGTTATACGTGTACTATCATTGCTACCCTATTTTCTACTTATACTGCATATATCTTTATACATAATTGTTTGCATGCTATCTTCTCTATTAGGATATGAGCTCTTGGGACAGCTAGGAGGGCTGGTGGATAAAGAGCCAGGCCTGGAGATTGGAGGTCTTGGGTTCAAATCTGACCCCAGATACTTTATAGTTGTATGATGCTAGGCAAGCGACTTAATCCCAATGGCCTAGCCCATACCACTCCTCTGCCTTGAACTTAGTATCAGTTCTAAGACAGAAAAGTAGGTGAGGATTTAAAAAATAAAAGAATTCGAGCTCTTGACAGCAGTCTTTGCTGTTGCCGTTGTATCCTGAGCACTTAGCACATTGCCTGGTACACAGCAAGCACTTAATACGTCCTGACTGAGTGACTGACTTTAAAAAACTTCAGCTTCAGTGAAGGTGGGATCCTGCTTTAAGCATAGCATCACGTTGGAGCTGCTATCACACTCATTAACTGCTAGGGTCCTCTGGAAGGTTTCTGGTTCATCCCTTGCCTCCAGGCAATCCTGTAGTTTTCTGGAGCTTACCTTAAGTGGGGGCTTCATGCCAGGATGTCCTGGCAGCAGTGAGAAGCACAGCTGGACTTAGACATTTGGGCCAGAGAAAGGCTTATAATCAGTCTTGCTATGGGAAGGGTGTTTTGATGGGGGCAGGAGGACTGGGTACTCTGATGAGGTCTAGGTCTAGGGCCCCTCTCTCAGTCTGAGTTCCTGGGCTCCCTCCAACCAGAGGACCAGAGAGGTACTGGCTGGGTGCCCTTCGGCCAAATAGCCTCCCAGGTCCGTGACTGGTGCTCACTGCGCTGCTAATTAAAAGAGAAAAGCCCGTTAATATTTCAGCACCGTTAACTCAGTTAAATTATTAAGTGTCCATTTGCATTACATGCATAAAAGGATCAATAAACATCCTTGCACAGAGGAGCTGGGCAGGGTGGGGGAGGGAAATAGGAGGGGTGGTTTCTGAGAAAGGCCAATGAACATGGCTCAATGGAGCCATCCAGCAAGTCTAAAGAGAGGGAACATTTATAGTGTGCCCAGTTCTGTGTTAAATACTTGGGGTCAGGGAAGGAGGAAGGAAACAAAGAAATATGACAAGAGGATCTGAACATATGGTCTCTAGCCCACAGTGATTTCTCCCTCCTCGAAACTCCTAGAGCCCTCACTTCTCCTCTCAAGGCTCACCATATGCTGCCTCATATTGTTATTTCATCTTTTATGTACCTACCTGTTCATGCCCTGTCTCCTCATTTAGACTCCTCTAGGACAAGAGCTGTGGTTTTCTCTTCTCTGTATCTCTTCAGCACCTAGGTCAGCACCCCACTGCAAAGCAGGTGTTTTAATGAGTGTTGATGAGGAGGAAGTCAATGGGCTCCTGTCTTCAAGGATCTTATAGTCTAGTAGTCACACAGTCTTCCCCCAGGCTTTTTCAATTTGCTTGACCTGAGATTTCAATCAAATATGCAAATACAGCCAACTCTCCTTTATCCAGCTGATGATCATTCTGCTCTAGATTATCCCCATCTCCCACTATCCTAGAACCAAAGAATTTCCTAGAACTCCCAGTTTCCTTCCAAGCTCAGTTCAAACGCTTCCTCCTACAGAAGGCCTTTCCCTGTTCACCTGTACCCCACTCCCAGGTGCTGGTACCTCCCCTCTAAATTGCTTTCTTTTAAAATTTAAAATGATTAAAATACCCGGGTAATTTCCTCCCTCCTTCCTTTCTCCCATTAGAGAAGACATAATTTGACAAAAAGATTTATGGATGTATAAAAATATGCCTTGCTCATTTTTATCTGTCAATTCTTTTTATTTTGCATTGTAGTAGTAGAATTGGAAATAACTTTTGCAAACTTATTTATTTAGCAATACCTAATTACCTTATTTCCAATTCTACTACTACAGTATATATTTTATGTATAAATACATTAGCCAACTAGCATTTGTTAAAGTCCTAATATGTGTCAAGCACTGTGCTTATCCCTGAGCATACAAAAAAAACAAAAAATAAAAATAGTCCTTGCTTTCAAGGAGCTCACAGTCTAAGGGATAAGAAAATATCATGCAAACACCTACATACAAACACAATATAAATAGGATAAATTAGGGATAGTCTTAGAAGGAAGTCCAAGATGAAAGAAGACTGGGAAAAGATTCTTTTTTTTAAACTCCATATTATTCACTTTTGTAAGTGAATAATCTTATAAAACCAAAACACTAAATCACATACCCAAATAAACAAGTGATAAGTCATGTTTTCATCCACATTTCTACTCCAACAGTTCTTTCTCTGGAGATGGACAGCATTCTCTGTCATAAGTCCCTTAGAATTGTCCTGGATCATTGTATTGCTGTTAGTAGTCTATCATATTTGATCATTCTGGGAAAAGTTTTTTGCAGAGGGTGAGATTTTAGCTGAGGCTTGAAAGAAGACAGAAGCAGGGGCAGCTAGATAACATGGTGGATAGAAAGGCAGGCCTAGAGATGGGAGGATTGGTTTCAAATGTGATCTCAGACAATTCCTAGTTGTGTGACCCTGGGCAAGTCACTTAACCCTCAAAGTTTAGCCCTTTCTGCTCTTCTACCTTGGAACCGACAATCTAGTATTGATTCTAAGGCAGAAAGTAAGGATTTAAATAAAGAAGTCAGGAGCAGAGATGAGGAAGGAGAGCATTCCAGGAAAGGGTACAGCGTGTCCTGATTGGAATCAAGAGCTAGAGTGTTATAAACATCCTGTACCTCTTATTCATAACAACCCTACTAAACAGTCATCCAGTCTCAGCTCAGATATCTTAACTGATAAGGAATTAGATGGCCATAGCTTAATCTCTCTCTTTTTTAAACACTTGTCTTCCATCTTCCATATTACATATTACATTACATACAATACAATATTGTATATTCATTCCAAGGCAGAAGAGTGGTAAGGGCCAAGCAATAGAGGTTAAGTGACTTGGCCAGGCTCACACAGCTAGGAAGTGTCTGAGGTCACATTTGAACCCAGTACCTCTGGTCTCTAGGTCTGGCTTTCTATCCACTGAGTCACCTAGTTTCCCCTAGTTTACCATATTTCTTAAGCTTCTAGTGCAGTGCTCTAATACACTGGGTGCCTAGTAAGTATTTGTTGATTAATTTAGCAGAGTAGGGACAATAGGATTTTATCTCCCAAGCTAAGGAAATTTCCATCCAAAGACCTTCCATTCTACTATGATGGCTTCCAAGAAAAGCAGAAAAGAATTGAAAATTAAGTCTGAAGTTCCTCCCCTCCTTTCCTCACTATGTCTTTCTGCTATGCTGCTGTCAAGTTACATTATAAGTTACATTAGTAGTCACTGTCTACTGTCTACTGTCTGTAGGGAAAAAGTCAAATGATAATGGGAAATAGAGTTGCTCCTTGACAGGCTGGTAGGTACCACGGACAGCTCAACTGGCCCTATTGTTCCCCATTCCCAGCCTTTGTAAGTGTGCTGGCTGGAGGAGACCCAAACTAATGTCAACTAAGTGGCAAAATCTTCCCAACTATCCAGTCATACCTCCATGCAGTATACAGCAGTATCCCTTTGGCATCTCCCTAATAAAGCCCCTTCCAACTCTAAAATTCTATGGGTCCTGTGATTCTCACATTCCATGATTGTACAAGTCTACGAGTTCAGGTTCAGTTTGGGGGATCCCAGCAGTGTAGAATGCCATTTGTCATAAAACTGAAATTGTCGCCACTGGGTAGGATTTCTGGGAAGGCCCTGATAAACTAGGCATGTTCTTGCTGGGAGCTGTAGTTTTCTGCCTCAGCCCTCTGGCTTTAGGTTTTGCACTAAGCTTTTGATCCGTTAGGGGCTGGCCAGAGTGGACTGGCAAGAGAGAGATAGTCTGAAGCTTGGAAAGCATGGCTTTGGTACTCATCTCCCAAACTTGTCTATGTATGATAAGCCTTTTGCTTTTCTAATCAGCTTAGTACTGTGGAAAGAGTTCTGGGCTGGGAGTCAGGAGGCTTGGATTCTTTTGCTGCTCACATCACTATTAACTCTTTGTGTGATCTGGGGCTCATCACTGCCTCTCTAGGACTCAGTCTCCTCATCTGTAAAATAGGAAAGAATGATACTTGCATTGCTTACCTCAAGGAATTTTTATGAATCAAGAAAGGGTTTGCGCAAATGAAACATGAAATCCTTTATTGATGTAAAGACTATTGTTATTATCTGTGGTTATCTAGAATTGAATGAACATGACCTTTGCTCCAGAGACTAGGGAGAGGAGGAGAGGAGTGGCAGAGAAAACAAATGTGTCCCTAGGTAGAGCTGAGGCAGCTGGTGGTACAGTGGATAAAGCAAAGGAAGATCTCAGTTCAAAACAGTCCTCGAAAGCTTACTAGCTGTGTGACTATGGGCAAATCACTTGACCTCCATGTATCTGTTTCCTTAACTATAAAATGGGAATAATAACAGAACCTACCTTGGAAGGTCATTGTGAGGATCAAATAAGATAATAAAATGAGTGTGGGGGTACTGTAAGAAATGATGAATAGGATGGTTTCAGAAAGAGCTGGAAAGACCTATATCTGATGCAGAGTGAAATAAGCAGAACCAAGAGAACATTGTACACAGTAACAGCAATATTGTGAAATGATCAACTGTGATAGACTTAGTTACTCTGAGCAATACAACAATCCAGGACAATTCTGAGGGACTTATGACAAAGGATGCTCTTCAGCTCCAGAAAAAGAACTGTTGGAGTAAGAATACAGATGGAAGCATATGACTTATCACTTGTTTATTTGGGTACATGTTTTAGAGTTTTGGTTTTATAAGATTACTCACTTATAAAAAATGAATAATATGGAAACATGTTTTGCATGATAATACATGTATAACTCAGAATGAATTACTTGCCAGCTCTGGAAGTGGGGAGGGAAGGAGGAATGGAGACAATTTGGATCATATCACTTCAGAAAACTTACATGGAAATTTATTATGTGTGATTAGTAAAATAAAATATCTTTATGGTAAAAATAAAATAAAATAAAAAGGTGGGTTGGCAAGTAGATAGCACAATGAATAGAGTGCTAGGCCTGGAATCAGGAGGACTTAGATTCAAATAGAGTCTTAGACACTTTTTAGCTTTGTGACCCTAAGCAAGTCACTTAAACCCAACTATCTGGCCCTTGCCATTCTTCTGTCTTAGAATCGATACTAAAACAGAAGGTAAGGATAAAAAACATTCTTTTTATACCTTGGAGGTCCTATATAGATGCTTTCCCTTCCCTTAATCCCTCTGTGCACTAATCCTTTGATCCACCTAGGGAACTTCCAGATGTGGAAACTCTCTTGATGGGTACAGATCAGTAATTCTTCTGGTATTGTATAATCTTAGCATATGCCTGGGGGCAATGATGTTAAGTATCTTGCATATAGTCTCACAGGTACTATGGGGCAGATGGATTCATGTCTTTGGATTCCAAGGTCAGTGCTCTATTGACCACATTAGACTTCCTTTCACTTACATTTCTATAATGTATTCCTTTTTTTTTTTAAACCCTTGCCTTAGTATGAATTCTAAGATAAAAGAGAGGCAAGGGCTAAGCAATTGGGTTAAATGACTTACTCAGGGTCACACAGCTAAGAAGTGTGCCTGTGGCTAATTTTGAACCCAAGACTTCAAGCCTGGTTCTCTATCCACTGAGTCACCTAGCTTCCCTTTTGATGTTTTTTATAATGTACTACCTTGCCCTGGGAGAGAAGGCATTCAGAGAAGATACTCTAAATACAGTTGTGAATTGTGGGTAAAGCTGTTGTTTACAGAATTCATCCTAGCTTGTACATCCTGGATCCACCACTGGTGACCGTCTATTTGCCTCCAAATGAGCCAAAAATCTTGGCTGCCCAGATCCCCCCATCCTCTACCCTTACTGCTATCTATTCCTCCTTGCTGTCTTCCCTCCAGGCTGTTGTTGCTACTGCTGCTGCTGATTTGTCTGCCCTCCAGACTCCTTTAGCAATGACCCATTGTTTGATACTGGACTTTAGGGCAACCTGACAGCATTTCTTTGACCCTTCCTGCCAGGCGTGACAAGCACTTAAAAGCTTTTTGCTGGAGGCTGAGATCATGACCCACAGCATTGTAGAGCACTTGCTCTTGACAAAACACTTTCCATCTAGTCTATGATTTCACTGTCACTGTGATCCCCTTGGGTCTTCAGATTAGGCAGGGATGATTCTCTCTCTTTTACAGATAGGGAAGTCAAGGCCTACAATGAGGCAGTGGTTAGTTCTGGAGATGTCTAGAAGCTAAATCTATGACTCCCAGACAAGGGCAAAAATGCACATTCCCAAGGGATAGTTTGTCACTGAGATTTTAGACACAGAAGAGATTTTAGAAGGCATATAGTCTAACGCTTCCATTTTACAGATGAGGAGACTGAGACCTAGGGATGTTATATGACTTTTCTAGGGTCACACAGGTGACAGAGGTGGTAATTGAACTCACATCTTCAATCCCAAATCCTTTGCTCTTTTTGCCATACTGCAAGTTAACATTTATATGATACTTGAAGGTTTCGCAAAGCAGATCATACATGGCATCTCATTTGATCCTTACAACCCTGTGAGGTAGGTGCTAGAATTGTCCCCATTTTCAAATAAGAAAACTGCGTATTAGAGCAATTAAGTAACTTGCCCAGCCTCACACAATTAGTAAGTGTCTGAGGCAGGATTCTAACACTGATCTTTCTGACTCAGTCCTAGATTTCTATGCACTGTGGCACCAAGCCAAATCAAACAAAAGAATGCATATGTTAGCATCTCTATAGACCTAAGGTGGTATTATTATTTTTGTTGTCTTTGATTATTATAGCTAGTATCATTCTATCTCAGAGATTCACTAGTTGGTAAAGAATGTTTGTGCCTGAGCTGGGAGGAGAGACATCTTCCTAGAGCATATTAAGAGTCAGGAGGGTGGGGGCAGCTAGGTGGCTGAGTGGACTGAGAGCTGAGCCCAGAGACTCGGGTCTGGGTTTCAAAACTGACCTCAGACACTTCCTAGCTGTGTGACCCTGGACAAGTCACTTAACCCCCATTACCTAGCCCTTACCATTCTTTTGCCTTAGAACCAATACATGGAATTGATTTTTAAGACAGAGGTAAGAGTTACAAAAAGAGGAGGGCAATCAAGAGAGAGGTGAAAAATATTGTAGGTTTCAGAAGTAGAGCAAATTGTTTTAAAAGCAAGGGTTTTGAGGCAGGATGATGAAGATGTTGGGATTTTGAAAATCATATTTTGAGTGCAATGGGGAGATGCTCATTATTTTCCTAGAACTATTATTCTTGTGGGAGTTGGGCTTGGATTGACTACCCTGACGGTACCCCACACTCACGGTCTATGAACTCAGGGATGATGTTATATATCCCCTACCTTTCTGGAGTGGGGTGGGAATAGAGGAAGGAAAGTTCCTGTCTCCCCTGGTCTGATAAAGGAGACATTCCTTTCCTTCAGGTTGCTCCCAATCTGACAGAGAGACACAGTCTTTGCCATTAATAAATTCTTAATATAATTGGGGAGATATATTCTCTGCCCCTAAGGTGGTTCTTTGTGTGCTTGGGAGATATAATTCCTGCTTTTAGAAAGTCTTTAGTGTGAAGAGAGAGACAAATCCTCCGACCTCAAGGGGATACAAAAGACGTAAAAGATGTGCTATAATTCCTGCCTGCAAAGAGTTTACAATCTATGGAATATTATGACGCTACAAAAAATAACAAATATGAAGTATGTAAGAACCTCAGTGAAGTGGTGCAGAGTAAAATTGGTAGAATCAGAACTGTATACATACTGGCCACAGCTGTTCTTTCTTGTGTTCTCTCTCTCTCTCTCTCTCTCTCTCTCTCTCTCTCTATATATATATATATATATATATTTGTTACCATTTATTTTTATTTTTAATATAACATAATATGAGTTGTGACATAACAATAATACAATACATATGATTTGTTATAAATATGTAACAAATTATAATAAATATGTGTATTCAAGAGAAACAAATTCTCACATTAGCTATGTCCCAAAATCTAGGTTTCATTCTTTCTCCCCCTGCCCTCCCACCCTTCCCTTTCCCCCCAAAAGACACGTACTATGACATAAGTTTTATATATATATATATATTTTCATATAATACATTTTTCTCTGTTTGTTATGTTATGAAACAAGACACATATTGCTTACACTAGAGAAAAATTCATAGAGGAAATAAAGTGAAAAATGGTATGTTTCAATCTGCATTCTGACTCCAAAGGTACAGCTATATTTTTTAAAAGAAGGAAGAAAGAGAGAGAGAGAGAGAGAGAGAGAGAGAGAGAGAGAGAGAGAGAGAGAGAGAAAGGGAGGGAGAAAGGGAGGGAGAGAGGAAAAAAGGGGGGAGGGAGGGAAAAAACCAGAAGGAAATACAAAAAATGTATCTGCTTTCTTGTTTACTTATTTGAAGAGGCTTGACTAGGACAGGGTGAATGGGACTTTGCCCTAGGGTACTTAATTTAGAGTGTGCTGACAGCACTTTCAGTTTTTCAACACCTTAGTTAGCAAAAATAATTAGTTAAAATAGGAAGATGCCAGATGGCAGGCTGGAATAAGTGCCTTCTTCACTCTGTATGCCCCACTCCCTCTCTATTTCCCTCATCACTGCAGTCACCCTAACAGCAGCAGGTGTCCTGAGGTCATACTGGAGACTAGAAGAAGGCTGATTTGAACAGGAAGCTAGATGCTTCCTTCATATCAAAATTACTCAGAAGGGGAAAACACTGTTTTTCTTTGAGATGCCTCCCCAGAAATCAATACATTTAAATCTAACTGGAGGTAATTAGGGCCTAAAGGTGTCAATATGGTACAGTAGAAAGAACCCCGACTTTAAAGTCAGAGGACTTCAATTCAAAACCAGCTTCTGCCACTTAACTACCTGTGTGACCTTGGACAAGTCTCAAGTCAAGTCTGAACAATTTTCTCAACTGTAAAAGTTCATACTAGATGGCTTCTGAGGTTGCTTCCAGTTTTAGAACTATGATGTTATAAGGTTCAGATGAAAGAACTGGACATGGTTATCCTGCAAAAGAAACATTACAGGAGAGAGAAAAGATAGCTGTTTTTTTAAACTAGCATTTGACTAGCTGTCATGTAGAAAGGGAGATTAGACTTGTTTTGCTTTGGTCCCAGAGGTTGAACTAGTAGCAATGGGAGGAAGTTTCAGGGAAGCAGAAGTTGATTCAATAGATGAATCTTCCTTACTATTAGGATTACTTAAATAAGGAACCAGCTTCTTCAGGATACTGCAATAGGTGTTTTAGGAGAGACAGAATGCTAGACATGGGCACAAGTTCTTTGAGGATACAGACTTACTATCTCCTCCATCAGAACGAGAGTTCCAGCATCACAGAATCAGCTTCAGAGGTCATCTGCTTCAACACGAAGCTGAATAGGAACCCCCTCTATATTATCTGCAAGTGACTATCCAGCCTCCAAATGTAGACCTTCTACACTTCCTCTTATCACCACCTCAGGGGGGGAACATGTTAATAATTGTTAGTGTTTATATAGCACTTTAAGGTTTAGGAAATGCTTTATATATGTTATCTCATTTTGTCTTTAAAACAATCCTTGTGAACATGCTATTTTTATCCTTCTTGGACAAATGAGGAAACTGAGGCAGAGAACAATTAAGTGATTGGCCAGAGTCACAGAATCTGAGGCTGGACTTGAACTTATGAGTTATATGACTAGTCAAGACCATTGATCTCTCTGTACCTCATTTTTCTTATTTATAAAATGGAAGGATTAGACTTGATAGTTTCTAAGTTCTCCTAGCTCTAAATCTATGATCCCTTCATCCTATGACACCATGAAATGGTACCCATCCAGTTGTTTTCCCATTTTGGACCAACTGCTCAGAGGCAGCAAGGTGACTCAGTAGATAGAGAGTCAGGCCTAGAAATGAGAGGTGCTGGGTTCAAATCTGACCTCAGACACTTTCCAGCTATGTGACCTGGTGCAAGTCACTTAACTCAATTGCCTAGCTCTCACTGTTCTTCTGCATTGGAACCAATACTTAGTATCAATTCTAAGACCAAAAGGAAAGGATTTTTTTCAAAGGTACATTGCTTAGATAAAATCAATTTTGTATTAAACATCTTCACATTGAATACAACCCTGTTTATACTAGGGTTAAGGATTAAAGAAGAAAACAGTCTGCCCTCAGCAACCCTCAGTCAGAGGGCAACGTAGTTTAGGGATCTCTCACTCTGGTGGAGACAAACATAGTTCCTACCATTCCAGGCTGATGGAGAGACATTATCATATCATACCCCCTAACTTAATATTCCTAAAGTTTTGTGTGAGGCTCTATTCTCTTCTCCCTCTGTACTCTCTCTCAATAATCTCTATCACTCCTATGAACATTCCATCACTATTCAGATATCTCTTCAGTCCCACATCACCATTTGTCTATTGGACTTGCCCAGAGACATTTCAGAGTCAGGATGCATAAAACTGGACCCATTCCACCCACCAACTCTTCACTTTTCCAAATTTCCCTGTTTCAATCGAAGATCTCATCATTTTTATAGTCTTCCAGGTTCATAATGTTGACATTGTGACAATTAAAAATTCTGCAAGACTGGCTTCTGGGTAAGTATTGATTTATAGATTAAGCTAGAATTAACCAATAAATTAATTGGTCATTGATCTCTCTGGGTGATCAAAGATCCTGAAGTCTCCTCAAATAGGTCCATGAATACAATTTGGGAGCTTATTATTCAGCCCCTTCCTTGGACATTCTAAGGCATCTCTACTTAGTAAATAGTCATCAAAACTCTCAGACCCTCTATCCCTTGAGTGGACAGCCACATAGCAATAACTCCTAGTTTAAACCAATACTTATTTCCTGAGTAAGATGATCTTCATTATCTCTCCTTCTTAATTATCAGGCTTGGGAGAGTAAGTACATTCCTTGGAGTTCCCAAGAATAAAGAAATGTGTACCAAAGTCAAAGAACTGATTGGAGCCTCTAATTCAAAACCCAGATGTAGAAATAATTCAGTATATATTAAAAATAAATCCTCTTAGCATTATCTTCAACTCCTCCTTCTTGTTCACTCCACACATCCAATTAGTTGCCAAATCTTGCCATTTCTACCTTTACAACATCTCTAGCATCCAATTGCTTTTCTTCACTCATACAGCTACCACTGTAGTTTATGCCTTCATTTCTTCACTTTTAGATCATTTCAACAGTCTCTTAATTGGCCTCCCTGCCTTAAGTCTTTTCCCATTACAGTTCATCCCCACATGGCTGCCACCATATAAGTCCTCAACTCAAGTGGCTTCCTGTTGCCTCTCAGATAAAATAAAAACCCTTCTTGTTATCCTTTAAAACACTTCATAACCTGGAGTCTACCTATGTGTCCAGCCTCATTGGATATTGCTCCTCTCTCACACTCAAGAAGCCATCCATTTCTGATCCCTTAAGTCAGTTAAGAATCAACAAACTTAAAAAAAACCCTTCCCTTAGAAGAAGAGAAGTTAGGATATGATCACAAGAGATAGGGGACATTACAAGATGAAAAATGAATAATTTTGACTTTATTCAATTTTAAAAATTTTTGTACAAACAAAACCAATGTAATCAAGATTAGAAAGGAAACAACAAACTAGGGGAAATTTTTATAATAGATTTATCTAATAAAGGTTTTATTTCTCTAATACATAGAGAATTAAGTCAAATTTATAAGAATACAAGCCATTCCCCAGTTGAAAAATCATCAAAGGATATGAACAAATAGTTTTCAGATGAAGAAATCAAAGCTATCAATAATCATATAAAAATGTTCAAAATCACTCTTGAATAGAGAAATGCAAATTAAAACAACTCTGAGGTACCCCCTCACACCTAGATTGGTCAATATGACAGAAAAGGAAAGTGATAAATGTTGAAGGGGATGCGACAAAATTGGGACACTAAAACATTATTGGTAGAGTTGTCTGTATCCCAAAGAGATTAAAAAAGGGGGTGGGGTGGGGAAGACCTACTTGTAAAAAAATATCTATAGCAGCATTTTTTTTTGGTGGCAAAAAATTGGAAATTGAGGAGATGTCCATCTGTTGGGGACTGGCTGAACAAATTGTGGTACACGATGGTGATGGAATGCTATTGCACTATAAGAAATGATGAGCAGAATGATTTCAGAACAAGCTGGGAAGACCTATATGTATTAATGCAGAATGAAATAAGCAGCACCAGGAGAAAATTGTATACAGTAACAGCAATAGTATGTGATGATCAACTATGATAGACTTAGCTACTCTCAGCAATACAATAATCCAAGACAATTTTGAAGGACTTATGACAAAAAATGCTTAACCACCTCTGGAGAAAGAACTGTTGGAGTTAGAATGCAGATCAAAGCATTCTGTTTTTCATTTTATTTATGTTTTTATTTGGGGATTCGGGTTTTATATGAGTATCCTCTTATAACAATGAGCAATATGGAAATATATTTTGCATCATAATATATGTATAACCCGAAACATATTGCTTACCATCTCTGGGAGGGGGGAGAAAAAAGGAGAGAGGGAGACAATTTGGATCTTATAACCAGAAAAGTAGGTGGAAATTTGTTATTGCATGTAATTGAGAAAACAAAATATCTTTAAAAATAACACATCAAAATAAAAAAAAAAACCAGACCCTCACTTTCTGTCTTAGATTCAATACTAAGTATCGGTTCCAAGACAGAAGAGTAGTAAAGACTGGGCAAAATAATTGAGAGTAAGTGACTTGTATATGAGGCCAGATTATTTGAAACCAGGTCATCCTGAATCCAGGCCTGGAGCTCTATTCACTGTGCTACCTACTTGCCTTCACTCAGGTATCTTTGCTAAGAAAACCTGAGTTGTATAAGACTAAACAACAATATGTTGTATCATATTTTTATTTTGTCAAACATTTTTTCAATTACATTAAAAAAAAACTTTTCCCTTCCATCTTAGAATCCATACAAAGTATCATTTCCAAGGCAAAAGAGCAATAAGGGCTTGGCAATGGGGTTATGTGATTTGCCCAAGATCATACAGAGACAATATGAAATAGTTAGGAATTTATCTACTAAGACAAACACAGGAATTATATGAACACAACTACAAAACACTTCACACAATTAAATCTAGATCTAAATAACTGGAAAAACATTAATCGCTCATGGGTAGGATGAGCTAACAATAAAAATGATTATCCTACCCAAATTAATCTGTGCCATAATAAATTCAGTGCCATACCTATCAAACTACCAAAAAAACTTTTTTATAGAATTAGAAACAATTATAACAAAGTTCAACTGGAAGAACAAAAGATCAAGAATATCAAGGGAAATAATGAAAAAACAATGTGAAGGAAGGGGGCCTAGCAGTACCAGATCTTAAACTGTACTATAAAGCAGCAGTCATCAAAACAATATGGTACTGGCTAAGATACATAAGGGTGGATCAATGGAATAGACTTGGAGTAGATGACCCAGATCACACAGATAGGAAGTCTCTGAAGCCATATTTGAACCCAGGACATCCCATCTCCAGGTCTGGCTCTCCATCCACTGAGCCACCTAGTTGCCTCTCAACAAAACATTCCATTAAGCATTTGTTGTCTGTTAGGTACTGTGGTAAACACTGAGGAAATAAAGGAAAAAAAAAGTCCTTGACCTGAAAAATCTATCTAGAGTAAAAGGAAGGCAATCTGAGAGGGTGAGCCATTACAGCTAGGGGTATTGAGAAAGGTCTCTTAATTTTGATTTCTGAATTCTTTTATTGGTAATATATTACATAGAGATTCATAATAATCATGATTAAGAATTGGCTTTTAATTCTTTTTTTCAAGCATTGACATTTTTCAAAATATTATCTATTTTAATAGTTCATAACCAGTTGGAATCCAATCCTTAATCTCAGAATTTTTTAAAAAGCCAGAGAAACTAAGAGACAGAGAGCTAAGAGGGCAGAGCATTCCAAGCACAAAGATAGGAAGATAGTGTATGAGATATTGTGTATGATAAATGGCAAGTGGATCAGTAAATCTGGAGAGTAAGGCATGTAGATAGAACTAAAGTATAAAATTGTAGGAAGGCAGGAAAGGGAAAGGTTATAAAGAGTTTTAAATGCCGAAGAGAATGTATATTTGACTGGCAGCTAGATGGGGCAGTGGACAGAATGCAAAGAGGAGTCAGGAGGACTCATCTTCCTGAGTTCAAATCCTTTCTCAGATTCTTACTAGCTGTGTGACTTTGGGTCAGTCATTTAACAATGTTTGTCTCAGTTTCCTCATCTGGAAAGTAAACTGGAGAAGGAAAGGTCAAACCATTGCAGTATTTTTGCCCAAAAAAACCCCAAATGGAATCAGGAAGAGTCAGACACAACTGAAATGATTGAACAACGTTGCTACTGATTATATTTTTGATCCTAGGGAGCTACTGGAGTTCTTTGGGCTGGGGGTGTTACATGAGCAGGAAATGCTTTAGAATAACCACCTAGGTAGTGAAGTGGAGATTAGTTTGGAATGGAGAGAGATTAGAGGCAAACACCAGTGGAAGTGAGAGGAGGTAAGGGCTTGCACCAGGGTGGTGATGTATGAGTGGAGAGAAAGGGATGTGGGGGTTGAAGGTGAAATGATGAGATTTGAATAGATTGAATATTAATGAAGAATCAACAAAGGAACAGTCAGACCAAAGAACAAAAACAAAAACAAACTCAGAAGAGAGCAATGTCATGAAAACTTTGAGAAGAACGAATCTAGAAGTGATCAATAAATCAAATGTGAGAGAAGTCGAGAAAGGTAAAGGTTGAGAAAAGGCCATTAAATTCTGCAATCAAGAGATTATTGGTAACTTTGGGGGGAAAAAAGTAGTTTCATTTGAATGATGAAGTTAGAGCCCAGACTACTGGAGAGTTAGAAGAGAGCTAGAGGAGAGGAAGTGGCACTCAGTGTTGATTGCTTTCTCAAGGAGTTTATTCAGAAAAAGAGATAAAGGATGATAGGATCAAGTGGATTTCTTTTTAAGGGATTGGCCTGTTTGTTGACATCAGTGAAAGAGCTAGAAGATAAGGAGAGAATGAAGATAAAAAGGAGTTTGGAAAATAAAGAGAACAATCTATAGAAGAAGTTAGAGAGGGTGGAATCAAGAATATATGAAGGAGGCAACTAGGTGACTCAGTGGATTGAGAGCCAAGTCTAGAGATGGGAGAAGATCCTCAGTTCAAATTTGGCCTCAGAAACTTCCTAGCTTTGTGACCCTGGGCAAGTCATTTAACTCCAATTGCCTAGCCCTTATGGCTCTTCTGCCTTGGAACCATTATTTAGTATTAACTCTAAGATGGAAAGGAAAGGTTAAAAAAGAGAGAGAAGAGAGAATATGTAAAAGAGGTGCTTTTGGCAAGGAAAGAGAAAGACCAGTTCTTTATTTATAGATTAGCATGAAGGAGAAGATACAAGATACTGGGGGGGCCAGAACTGGGGATGGTGGTGGAAGGGGAATTGTCCCAATGACATGGGATAAGAAAGAGGGGAAAAAGGAGGAATTCTTGGTGAATGGTATAATTTTTTTTTGCAGTGTTCTTCATCACAAACTACTTTGTATATTTTTTATTTATTCATTTTACATTTATGCTGTGTATAGATACATATATTATGTATGTATATGTTCTAATAAAATGTTTATATATGTATTGTCTCCCCTCCATTTAAAAGTGAGCTCTTCGTGTGTAGAGATTATTTCATTCTTTGTATTATATTCCTAATATGTGGCACAGTGCCTAGCACATAGTAGGTGCTTAATAAATCCTTATTGATTGATTCATAGTTGCTGCCCTCACAAAGCTCCCAATATGATGAAGGAACCACAGCTCCTACATTCAAGTGCTCTTTGTTGGATGGAAGAGACACAGATCCTGTCTCCAGGGAGTGTAGGGTATCCACTGTCCCATCCTCCCTTCCCTATCCCAATAAGGAATAGGGGAACTACCATAGTGACAAATCTCAATCAGTAGGGTTGGCAGAGATGTAGGATAAAAGACAATTCTTCTTAAAACTTCCATTTTAAGGAAGGGCTCAGACCAGCCATCCTTTATTCTCAGACTTTGACATAGTAACTCAGCTGCCTTCTCCTATTAACCCTGAAGCCCCCTTCTCTCATAGAGAGCCTCTACTTTTGAGGAAGTGCCCACTTAACCAATTCTCATTCTCTGGACTTTGCCACCCATGCTCTGGCACCTCCCTTCTACTTTTTCCTTTTCGGCTGCTTTTTATGTTTCTTCCCTCATTGGAATGTAAGCTCCTCAAGGGAGGAGCTATCTTCTCCCACCCCCACCCCCCTTTCTTATATAAAACATAGTACCTCACCAATAGTGAGTCTTAATAAATTTGTATTGACTTAATTTGTTGTAGGGAAGAGAGGGAATCGTCTAATCACAATCTGAATTGGGGTTGGGGCATGTAGAAAAGTTTTAAATTTTATTTCACTTTTATTATCCTGCAAAACACCTTTCTATATAGGTCTTTGTTATAAGAGCAAAGTCATACATAACCAAGACCCCCAAATAAAAGCTTAACTACATTGATGTGAAAGGTGACTCCAACAGTTCTTTCTCTGGAAGTGAAGAGCATTCCCCATCGTAAGTCTCTCAGGATTGTCTCAGATCATTGCTTTGCTGAGAGTAGTCAAGTTTTCACAGATAATCATTATCCAATATTGCTGTTATTGTGTTCAATGTAGAAGAGTTTTTTTAAAATATCCTTTTTTTCTTGGGAAGCTGGGCCCTGGGAGAGTTTGAGGCGGGAGAGTCCCATGATTCCAGCCAGACCTCTACTGTTTACGTGTTATTCTGTGTCTTGGATTTGTTCCCCGACACATCCTTCTTCCTTTACCTGCTCACATTTCCCCCTTTCTCCTCCTCCTTTTCTCTAATATTCCCTTCCTTCTTTTTCCTCAGCTCCAGCTCAGGCTCAGATTGTCCACGCAGGCCAAGCATGTGTAGTGAAAGAGGACAACATCAGTGAACGTGTCTACACTATCCGTGAGGGAGATACCCTGGTTTTGCAGTGCCTTGTCACTGGGCATCCCCGACCCCAGGTAATGCCTCCTTCTTTACTGTGGGCTGGATCAGAAGCCTCTGCTCACTCAGTGTCCCTGTTTCTCACCCTCATTCCAATTAGTTCTTTGATCAGGGCTCTTTTAAGGTTTAAAAGAGAAAATTTATGTAAAGTGTTTTGTAAACTGTAAAGCATCCTGTTAATGTCAGGTATTATGAATGATATCATCCACACCCTTACTACTTGTAGTCTTTTCTCAGACTTAATTCTCCATCTCTGTTTCTCGTAGATTTGGAAACAGATTGATTGATAGAACTGGAAAAGAAGGCAGCAGCTAGGTGGCTCAGTAGATTGAAAGCCAAGCCTAGAGATGGGAGGTCCTGGGTTCAGATCTGACCTCAGCTATGACCCTGGGCAAGTCACTTAACCCTCCCTGCATTAGTCTTACCACTCTTCTGCCTTGGAACAGTATCAATTCTAAGACAGAAAGTAAGAGTTTTTAAAGAAAGAGTATGTGGTAGTGTCTAAGGTGTAAGAAGAACAACTGGTAAGGCAGGAGGGGATTAGGCCATGAAGGACTTGAATGCTACAGGTTGGGTATATACATAGAAAGTTGAGATAGTCTCTGTTCTCAAAGAGCTCACATTCTCCACAACAGAGAGTGCTTGCCTTGGCCTCAGAAAGCCTAGGTGAACCCCTATCTGTATGTTCATGGATATGTGTGTATCTGTTCATCCATGTTAGTACATGTTTTTATATGTGTCCTGACCACAGTATTTCTTTCATCCAACATCCCTTCCATCAATTTAGGACTCATCCTTCCTTCTTTCTCTTGGTTTCATCCCTTCCACTCTAACTTAATCATTTTTTTCTTAATGTTTCTAGTTTGTCCACTGTTCACTTCCATGATCAGTTGGAAAGAAGATCATGGTACTGGTCATGCTACATTTTCCACATGCTTAATCTGTAATATAATTTTAAGTTCTTTGTTATTTATTAAAAGAAGAGTTCTTTTTTTCTCCACCTGGCTTATTTCCAATCCCAGTGCCCCTCATCCCCTATGGCCTGGACTATGGAAATGGTCTCCTAGCCTCCAGTCTAATCCTTCTAATTCAGTCTAATTCCTTCTAATCTTTCTTCCAAATACCTTAATCTCCCATATTAATCTTTCCAAAATACCGCTTTGATCATATCATTCTCTTTTGAAAAATTTTCTGTGGTTCCTGATCGACAACTCTAGAGGTCTCCAAAATGGGGGTGCCCACTCCAAAGGTCAATGGCATGCTTCTAAAGGGATGTGTGATCAACCAATCACTGGATGAAAAGATGGATCACATCCTATCCTCCCTGTGATAATCATTTGCATGACTTATCTCCAAGTCTTCCATTTCCTTCACTCATCAAATCGTCACTCAGTCCCTTCTCAAAATTGACCTCTGAGGCTGTGCAAAACCCCATCTTTTCCCTTTCTGAACTTGGAACCAGCTTTGACCCACATCACCAGTTACAACGGTGCTGGTGAGAAAATTCCCCACTTCTAGGGTTCTTGCCCCCTGCCCCCCAGATCATCTGTGGGTGCTACAGGCTTCCCTAAAGATAGGTTCTATGTCCTGAGGCAGTGGATGTGAGAGGAAATCATTTTATTTTGGTGGGAAAAGTCAGTCACACAGGCTACTGCAGGTATGTATTTATGGTTATAATCTCATTCACAGAGCTCGTTACATTATCTTGCTCCCCTAAGCTCACTCTTCTTTTGAACTTCTCTCTTTTTGTCTGTGGCACAACATGTTTCTGGTCATCCAGGTTAGCAAACTCTGTGTGTCATCTGCAGCATCTCACTCATAGCACATGGGTAATCCATCATCAAATTTGATCATTTTTACCAACACATCTTGCAATCTGTCTTTTTTTCTTAACTCACCCACACACCAGCTAGCTCATCGTGTTCTTCTCACCTCTGAACTAGCTTTTCCAACAGCTTCTTTATTGGTTTCTCTCTCTCACATCTCTCCTTACTCCAATCTCCTCTCCACACAGAAGCCAGTGCTATTCCTAAAGCCCAGTCTGACTGAGGATGTGTGCGTGTGCGTGCGTGTGTTTGATCTCCACATTTAGATTGTAAATTCTGTGAGGGCAGAAACTGACTTAGTTTCTCAAAGCCAAAGCACTAGTATTGTACCTTGAACATACTTAATAACCCACGTATCCTTTTAAATGATTTGATTGTATGTGAATCTGTATGAATCAATCAGTCAGTCTGGAAGTATTTATTAAGTGTCTTCTATGTGTCAGGCTCTATGCTAGGTGCTAGAGATACAGAAATTTTTTAAAGTTGAAATTTGTACTGACAAGGGCCTTACATTCTAATGGGGAAATAAGTATAATTATAAATATATTAAGAACACGTATAAGGGTAGGTAGGTAGTAGATGGAGCACCAGATCTGGAGTCAGAAGGACCTGGAAACCTAGCCTGAAACTTTTCCTAGCTGTGTGACCCTGGGCAAGTCAATTAACCCTGTTTGCCTAGCCCTTACTGCTCTTCTCTCTTAGAAATGATATTAAGGAGGGCAGCTGGGTAGCTCAATGGATTGAGAGTCAGGCCTAGAGATGGGAGGTCCTCCGTTCAAATCTGGCCTCAGACACTTCCCAGCTGTGTGACCCTGGGCAAGTCACTCGACCCCCATTGCCTAGCCCTTACCACTCTTCTGCCTTGGAGCTAATACACAGTATTGACTCTAAGATGGAAGGTAAGGGTTTAAAAAAAAGAAATGATATTAAGATAGAAGGTAAGAGTTTTTTTAAAAAAAAACAAATACAAATAAAAATAAGATAGTGATGGGGGAGGGGACTAAGAGTAAAGGGGATTGGGAAAGATTTCATATGTCTTTTTATATTTATATTTCTTTATATGTCTAAGATTTCAGCTCAGGGGATCAAAATCCGGGGTGGGGGGGCAGCTTAGGAATGGGAATGAGGTTGGTCTATTTCTCTGAGGTACAATTAGTGCCCCTTCCCAGACAGGAGTGACCACAGCACACTGTTGATGTTTTGTTAAGTCATTGTAGTTGTGTCCAACTCTTCATGGCCCCATTTGGAGTTTTCTTGGCAAAGATACTGGAGTGGTTTACAATTTCTTTCTCCAGCTCATTTTATAGATGAGGAAACTGAGGCAAGCAAAGTTGTGATTTGTCCAGGGTGACACAACTAGTAAGTATCTGAGGCCAGATTTGGACTCATGGAAATTAGTATTCTTGACTCTAAGCTCAGTGGTCTTAGCCTAGCATATGGTAATGGGTTCATAAACCCTTGTTGACTCGTACAGGTAATTTTTTTCATTGGTCTGTGTACCTAGGCACTTACCACTGATGAGTCCTTGGACGTCTGAATTTCAGTTTAATAATCTGTAAAATTTAGGAGGTTGGGTTAGATCATCTCTGAGGTTCCTTCCAACTCAAAATTTATGATCCCCTGAATATGTGTGTGTGTCGCTGACTACATGTGTAAACAGAATGAAAGGTATAGTTGGGATGGGTAGTGCTGCTGGATGACCACATATGACCACAGTCTGACCTTCACCCTGAATCTGATCCTCTCCTCTCCCTCAGGTTCGGTGGACCAAGACAGCTGGGAGTGCCTCAGACAAGTTCCAGGAGACATCGGTGTTTAATGAGACACTTAGAATTGAGCGAATTGCTCGAACCCAGGGTGGCCGTTACTACTGTAAAGCTGAGAATGGGGTTGGGGTCCCTGCGATCAAGTCCATCCGAGTAGATGTGCAATGTAAGTCTGGGAGGCAGATGCCTGCTCCCCGACTTGCCCTCTCCCAGCTCTACTGGCTGCCCTCATCCCAGGTCCTCCGCAGCAGCCTCCTCCCACATTGCTAAGGGGACAAGATAGGTAGCACCCTTGGGGTCCCTAAGTGCTCACTGGTACTTTGGAGGTATTGCCAGATTGCCATACAGACAAAAGATGGTGAAGTATAGGAAGAGAAAGGAAAGGAAAGGAAAGAAAGAGAAAGGAAAGAAGGAAGGAAGGAAGGAAGGAAGGAAGGAAAGAAGGAAAGAAGGAAAGAAGGAAAGAAGGAAAGAAGGAAGGAAGGAAGGAAGGAAGGAAAGAAGAAGAAGGGAAAAAGAAAAAGAAAGAAAGGAGAGAGGGAGGGAGGAAGGAAGAAAGGAAGGATGGGAAGAATTTACCAAAGGGTCATACCAAAGAATTTACCAAAGGGTGATAGAAGTCTCCTCCTCTCTGACCTCCACCCTGCACTCCCCACCCTTGCCAAATCCTGAGCTTGCTCCTACTGCCAGGTGTCAGCCCTCCACAGGTTGTTCTAGCCACCCACCCCCATGCCCACAGGGACTTGCTTGCCAATACCTGTCTTTTGTGTCTGTTTACACCTACCTAGCACTGGGCTCCAGAGAAGAAGGCAGCTCAGGCTGAAAGGGATGAGTTGAATTTTCTTCTCTGAGGTTTAGGGTCCTTACAGAGAAGGGATCTAGGGCACAAATCACAGGACGGAGCCTACATCCCCAGTGTTAGCCTACACGTATTCCCATTGCCTCCCTCTATGCCAGGGTGGGGGGGTATGGGCCAGGAGAGAACCCTGTAGTCTTTGGCCTCTGCCAAGACCCTGAGGTTGAGGGGGCCCATGATGCTGGTGGAACTGGAGGGGGGCTTGGCCAGAGCAACTGGGGACTCACAGAGACCCACACCTACTCTGCTCATGGACTTGGTAACTGCCCCTCCTCAAGATGGGGGGAGTGGGTTGTGGGGGGGGGACCATGGCTTTGAGAAGTGCCATATTGGGGTAGAGATTTTTGAAGTATTGTTCGGTACCTTGGGTAGGGATGGCTAGATGATAAATGAAGGCTGGGAAAGGAGTTGGATGGCAGGTCTGTCCAGAATCCTGGGAGCATCTTAAGAATTCATCAGATCCAGACCCTTACCTTCAATTCATCTAAATTCAATATTGTTGGGAGCAGCTGGGTAGCTCAGTGGATTGAGAGCCAGGCCTAGAGAGGAGAGGTTCTGGGTTTAAATGTGACCTCAAACACTTCCTAGCTGTGTGACCCTGGGCAAGTCACTTAATCCCAATTGCCTAGCTCTTATTGTTCTTCTGCCTTGGAATCAATGCATAGCATTGGTTCTAAGGTGAAAGGTAAGGGTTTTTTTTTTAATTCAATGTTGTTTAAGCACCTACTTGTGTGTCAAAAGTTATAGTAGGAACTAGGGAGGAGAGACATAGATGAAAAATGATTCACTCCCTGCCCTAATGGAGATTACAGACTAATTGGGTAAATACAACATATACACAAATAAATTCGATTCAAGATAGAAGAAGGGGCAAAGAAGAGATCCAGAATGTGCTGAGGAAATTTAACACGGAAGAGAAGATTTCAGCTCAAGTGATCAAAATCCAGGCAGGGAAGCTTGGAGGGCGGTGGGGAGTTTAGTCTCAGTTCTCCTGGGGTGCAATAAGTGCCACTTCCCTGACAGGAGTGACCAGTGAGGTTGGCTCAGCCCTTCTCCCTCAGGGGGCCGGTAGCTGGTACTTAAGCTCACCCCAGAGTTTCCTGACATGACAGCCCCTTGGGGGTCCTGATCTTCCAGACTTGGATGAACCAGTCTTGACAGTGCATCAGACAGTGAGTGATGTTCGGGGTAGCTTCTACCAGGAGAAGACAGTGTTTCTTCGATGCACCGTCAACTCCAACCCACCAGCCCGATTCATCTGGAAGAGGGGCTCCAGCACCCTGTCCCACAGCCAGGATGATGGGGTTGACATCTACGAACCTCTCTACACTCAGGTCAGCAGGGATAGCCAGCTCCCCATGCCTACCACTTACACACAGCTCTCTAGGATGAGGTGCTATATAGAGACAAAGGCGAGGAAGAGAGAAGATGCTAACAGAGTCATAATGGGGACAGGGGAAGGCTGCCTTCTTTTGCCTTTGGAAGGTCGCCCAGTGTTGGGCAGAGGAGCAGCAGTGACCTAAGGTTTTAGACCTCCCAGAAATTCTGAGTGTGGTCTGGCTTTTAGATTGTTTATGTGATGTATGTGGGGGCAAGGATGGGGGCTGGAGGTGGAAGGGTGGGATGGCAGAGGGTGGGGACAGAGACAGAAAAATCCAGATCTTGCTTTTGCTTCTGATGTTGTTATAAAATTAAAGCAGTGATTCCCAAAGTGGGCACCACCGCCCCCTGGTGGGTGCTGCAGCAATCCAGGGAGGGGGTGATGGCCACAGGTGCCATCTTTCCTATTAATTGCTATTAAATTTTTAAAAAATTAATTCCTAGGGGCACTAAGTAATATTTTTTCTGGAAAGGGGGCAGTAGGCCAAAAAAGTTTGGGAACCACTGAATTAAAGGATTGGCAGGGGACTGGTGTGTCCATCTATTTATTCCACAGAGGGAGAGTGTGCTCCAGGGCAGCCTCAGAGCCAGGGAATGGCTCCAGGGGTGGAGGGTTGGTGGGGTGAGAGCCTTGTTTTGGGGAAAAGGAGGAAATCCTGTAGAAGGGATGGTGAGTATGGCATTTTACCCTGGGCTAGGGCCTCTTGAGGATGACTTGAGGATTGGGGAAGTATGGAAGGTAGGGATTCAGATCAGAGTAAAAGCTCCTAGATTGTTTGCCCAGTCCAGTCTGCCCCAGGTCCTGAAGTGGACACCAATGGATGCTGTCACTACCCCATATCCATGATCCCTCCCCAGGGGGAAACCAAGGTTCTAAAGCTGAAGAATCTGCGGCCCCAGGACTATGCCAGCTACACCTGCCAGGTGTCTGTTCGGAATGTGTGTGGCATTCCTGACAAGGCCATCACCTTCCGCCTCACCAATACCACAGGTAGGACATCAAGGTGTGACATGATTTCCCAGTTCATTAAGCAAGTCCATTGTTCCCAGAGGAACTGCCCAACTGAACTCGTACCTACCTTACCACAGTTCTCCCCCGTTTCCCCCGAGTGCCTTTTCTCTAGTTTCCCCCTCTTCTGCTACCCTTTGGTGAACTTTAGGCCCTTCTCCTCCCCCCTCGATATCCTCCATTCCCCTCCCCTCTTGCCTAGATTTCTCAGATTCAGCCCTGTCTCCTTCTCAAGGTGTTCCCCAATTCCTTCCCTTCTTCGGCAGTATCTCCCTGACCTCTTTCCTCCACCCAGGTATCCTCTAACTCCCTTCTCTCTCCTCCAGTGTCTCTCAGGCCTCCTCTCCTCTCCATTTCCTTCCTCCCCCTTCCCAAATCCCCATAACCATTCGATTACCTTCTTCCTCCTGCCTTTTCCAGCACCTCCTGCCCTGAAGCTGTCAGTGAATGAGACATTGGTGGTGAACCCTGGGGAGAATGTGACAGTGCACTGCTTCCTGACTGGGGGTGATCCCCCGCCCCAGGTGCTGTGGTCCCATGGTCCAGGTCCTTTGCCGCTAGGCAGCAGGGCCCAGGGAGGCACCCTCACCATCCCGTCTGTTCGAGCTCAAGACTCCGGCTACTACAATTGCACAGCCATTAATAATGTGGGCAACCCGGCTAAGAAGACTGTCAACCTGCTAGTTAGATGTAAGTGACTGCTTCCACCAGGGGTGGGCACAAGGGGACCCAGTTGGGGTCTTGGGGAGGAAAACCAGAGGAAGAATCTGGTGGGAGGACAGACAGTCCCTACCCTCAGGGAGGGGGGCTCCCAGTCTGATAGGGACACACAGCCCCTATCCTTAAGGAACTCCCTTGTGTGTCTGATAGGGACACACAGCCCTTATCCTCAGGGATCTCTCAGTATGATGGGGATACACCGGCCCCAGGAAGCTCCCGGGGTGATTATAGAGACTCAATCTCTATTATTGTCAGCTTCAGTGCAGTGATCCTTTGAACAGAGAACTGATGAGGTTCAGAGCTTGGGAATCATATCCTAAACTAAGAAACCCCCTTAGCTTTCTGGTCTAACTAACTCTGCTCCCATCTAACTTGTCTTCGTATGGCCAGCTGCCATGCTTCCTGCCCCTCAAATTCTCTCCCTGACTTTGTCTCTACCCTCTCCGTTCCTTCTTTAAAATTGGCTCCTCTCACATGCCACTTGATCTCCTGTCAATAGCACGTCTATTAAATATCAACAAATGCCATTTCCCTCCGCCTTCCCTGTAGTAATCTACCTGCAATTTGGGTAGTTATCAGTTGAGTTGATTCCTAACCTCACCTCCACCAAGCAAGTCACTGGTGCTCCTACTTCCCCAATTACCTTTCCCAGACTCTTCCTCTAACAATGCAGGTCAGTACCTTCTTTGCAGCTTATTGTCTTAGAGATTTATTTAGTCTAGAGCCAGAAGTGTCAAACTTATAGCTCAATTCAGACAGCAAAGTTCTGAGTGCTACTGAAATTCAATTAAGATGTAATTAAAGGAGCAGTTTTGTGGCTCAGTGGATAGAGATCCATGCCTGGAGATGGGAGGTCTTGAGTTCAAATCTGTTCTTGGATGATGCTTCCTGTGTGACCCTGGACAAGTTATTTAATCTCCATTGCCTAGTTACTGTTCTTCTGCCTTAGAATCAATACACAGTAATGGTTCTAAGATGGAAAGTAAGAGGTTTTTTTTTTAAATGTAATTGAGAAATGTTTGCTATAATGAAAATATGATACAACATATTGTTCAGTCATGTACATCTCTGGTTTTCTTGGCAAAGATACTGGAATAGGGGCAGCTAGTTAGCACAGTAGCTAGAGCATCAGGCCTGGGATCTGGAGGACCTGGGTTCAAATCTGTCCTTGGATGCTTCCTTTGTGTGTGACCCTGAACAAGTCACTTAACCCCAATTGCTTAGCCCTTGCTGCTCTTCTGTTTTAGGATTGATAATAAGACAGAAGGTAGGAGTTTGAAACCAATAAGGATATTGAAGATACTAAAGTGGTTTACCATTTCCTTCTCCACTGGATTAAGGCAAACAGAGATTAAATGACTTGCCCAAGGTCACACAGCTAGTGTCTGAAGCCATATTGGAACTCAGGTCTTCCCAACTCCAGGTTTAGCACTCTATTCACTGAGCCATGTAGTTGCCCTACTATACAACATAGATCATGTTAATCTCTTGCTTTTCTAAGACAATATGTAGCCACAATGGTCTGTTTCTGTTTGAGTTTAACCACCTCTGAACTAGTTGAAGTGTCTTGTCCAGAGTTCTATGGCTAGGTACAAGTCAAAGGTAGCGTTTGAATCCAGATCTTCCTGACTTTATTCTCTAACCACGATTGTAGGGTTACCTCTCATGAGAAGATAATTCTATTAAAGCAAAACAAAGCATTCAAATGAACAAATGTGAGGAAAGTACTTTCTAAACTTAAATCATTATTTAATTGGGTAATTATTATACTATAAAGAGAGCAAGATTTAATGAAATACAAATATTTGGATACTGTCGAGCACTCATAGATGTCCCTCACGAAATTTCGTTTTTTATAAACAATTGCATAACCTAATCCCAATTTTCTCTGCTTTAAAGACAAATCTTTTTTTTTAAACCCTTGCTTTGTGTCTTATAAGCAACGCTAAGACATAAAAACAAGAGATAGACAAACAATGATAAGTGATTTTTTCAAGATCACTTAGCTAGAAAGTGACTGAGGTCACATTTGAACTTAGGTCCTCCTAGCTCCAGACCTGGTCCTCTATCGACTGAGCTCCCTAATTGCCCCTTTAAAGACAAATCTTTTACTTTTCTTCTCTCTTTCAGTGCCTTGAGTTTGGGGCTTGTAGATGGCTTCTTGGCACTTGGTAGTAAATCGATATCACAGTCTCCCTTCTGCAGCCAGTTTTAACTAAGAGGATCCTGATGGCAAAGGCTTTCTCTCCTTTTACTAGATGAGGTCCAGCTCTATCAACTACACAGTCCCTTCCTGTCTCGAAAGAAACTGGCCCTTTTGGGATCAGAAACAGAAAGGATGATCACAGTTAGGAACATGCTACATTTCCCCATGACTTCCCTGTTACTGTCTATTTCCCAATCGGATGAGTTCTTTTTTCTTGTACCTGGCTCATTTCTCTTTCTCTTTGAAGCCTGGGTTAGTTTAAAATCTTAATTTACATCAAATACTTAAGGTCATCCATTAACAACTCTAAGCAGACTCCCAGCATCCTTCAAACATGCTTTTAATGTTTTAAAGAGGCAGATCCTTTTGTTTCAGACATAAAAAAATTTTTTTTAAGCAGAACAGTTTTCAAAAAGAGCTATGTGGTGGTTTCTGTACAAGGAGAAAGTCATGGCATCATCCATAGAGATTTGGAAAAGACCTCAGAGGATATATTTCAACCTCCTCATTTTTACAGATGAGGAAACTGAGGCCCAGGATAGCTAGATTTGTCTAAAATCATACAAACAGCATTAGAGGTGGGATTTTTTTTAACATGTCAATTCAATTTTTAAAAGTTTTCAGACATTTTGCAATCTGTGTTCTCTCCCTCCTTCCTTCCCCCTCCTCCTCTTTCCCAAGAAGGCAGATAATATGATATAGATTGTACATGTGTTATCATACAATATATATGTATATATATATATATATATATTTCCATGTTCATCATTTTGGGAAAGAAGATATATTATTTACACTAGAGAAAAACTCATGGAAGAGATAAAGTGAATAATGGCATTCTTCAATCTGCATTCAGACTCTCTCGGTTCCTTCTATGGTGCTGGATTGCCTTTTTTCTCATGAGTCTCCTGGAGTCGTCTTGGATCCTTGCATTGCTGAAAATAGTTAATTCATTGTAGAGGAGGGATTTGAACCAAGGTCCTCGAACCCTGGAGCCAGTGGTCTCTCCATAGTGCAACATTGCCTCCAAGGGGCAGTGATAGAACATTTAGAATCCCTTTCTTCTATGAGTTAACAATTTGATGAGAGAAACACAGTCCCTGCTATAGTCAAGATAGAGAGAACCAGTAGGACAGCTAGATGCTCAGTGTATAGAGAGCCAGGCCTGGAGATGAGAGGACCTGAGTTCAAATCTTGCCTCAGATACTTCCTAGCTGTGTGACCTTGAGCAAATCACTTAGCCTCCATTGCCTAGCCTTTATCTCTCTTATGTCTTGTAACCAATACTTGTACTGATTTCTAAGATGGAAGGTAAGATGTTTTTTGTTTGTTTTGTTTTGTTTATTTGTTTGTTTTTAAAAGAGACAGAGAAAGAGGCAGAGATAAAAAGAGAAAAGGAGGCAGGAAGAGAGAAAAGGAGAGACAAAGAGAGGAAAAAAGCAAGAGTGTGTGTGTGTGAGAGAGAGAGCATGAAAGAGAGACAGGGACACAGAGAGACACCGAGATAGAAAGAGAAAAAGAGGCAGGAAGAGTCAAAGTGAGAAAGAGAAAGAGAGACAGAGACAGAGACAGAGAGACCTAGTGCCTGTTGTCCAGGGAAAGCTCTCAGGGTGATGAGTACAGGTTCCTACTTATAGGATCTTTGGCTCTGGGGAAATGCAATATCTCTCTGGAATTTGTCCCATGCATTACCTCTATTGTCTTTTCAGCAATGAGAAACGCCACCTTCCAAATCACGCCAGATGTGATCAAGGAGAGTGAGAGTATTCAGCTGGGTCAGGACCTGAAGCTCTCCTGCCATGTGGATGCTGTGCCTCAGGAGAAGGTGTCGTACCAGTGGTTCAAGAATGGCAAGCTTGCCCGGGTATCTGACCGACTGCTGGTGACTCGCAATGACCCTGAACTGCCTGCCGTCACCAGCAGCCTGGAGCTCATTGACTTGCGCTTCAGTGACTATGGCACCTACCTCTGTGTCGCCTCCTTTCAGGGTGCACCTGTGCCAGACCTCAGTGTTGAGGTCAACATCTCTTCTGAGACAGGTTAGGATCCAGCTGGTGAAATAGGGGGCACCCAAAGAGAGGGAGGATGAGGAAAGGATTTACCCAAGGGAAGGATGGGAGGATGACTGGAAAAATGAGGTTGGACAGGTACCTTGAGGAAAGAAAATTGGGATATAACTTAGTGAAAGGAGGAGGGAGGGTCACATGCTTGGTAGAGAGGACGTTTACCCTAGAGGAAGGAGAATGAGGGAATCACTCAAGGGAAGGGTTTGGGGGAGGGGGAATCATTTAACTTGCTGCTCTTAACCAAATCTGCCATCCTGAGCCTAGGTAAAGAAATTTCCTTATCAGTCTTTCCATAGGCATCATCTGATTCCTCAGAAATTCAAGATTTCATTTTTGTTCTTTTAAGTTTTTTTTAGAGTAACAGAATTTTGTTTTCAAGAATGAATGTCATTCAGATTTATATCTCTAAATTCCAGTAAACCCAAAATTTCCAAAATCTTTTAATTATTGTTATACATTTTCATGTGAGGATAGAGATTAAAAAAGAAAAGAAGGAGGGGGTAGAGAGAAGAAGAGGATAATGGAGATGCTTCCTTTCCCCCTCTCTAATCCCCATCAGTTTCCTCAAGAAAAAGAATTGGGATGAAGCTTGAGTCCTAGTTCTATTACTTTCTATCTGTGTGTGATCTTGATTTAGCCTCAGATTTGGGACTGGAAGGAATCTAAGAGGTCATTTAGTCCAACATCTTATTTACAAATAGAGAAACTGAGACCCAAGGAGGTTAAGTAATTTTTACAAGATCACCTTGATATAGATATTGGAAACTTCCAGATGGGGGAACTTTAACCATGCACATCAGCACCCTTTCTGCAGTTTATTTTAGAGATTTACCTCAAGCACAAAAAGTGTTAAATGACTTGTTTAAGGTCCTATAGCCAGTAGATAGCATAACCTGAAGCCAGATCTTCTTGGCTCAAAGGTCAACTCTCTAACCAATACCAGGAATGTGACTTAGATCTGCTGACTGCACCTCTTGTATTCTTTCTGTGGCAATACAATATCTCTCTTTGAGAGTAGCTAGGTGGTGCAGCGGTAGGACCTGCAGTCAGGAAGACATGAGTTCAAATTCAGCCTCAGACACTTACTGGTGTGTGTGTGTGTGTGTGTGTGTGTGTGTGTGTGTGTGTGTGTGTGTGTGTGACTCTGGGCAAGTCACTTAAATCTGTTTCCACCTCTGTAAAATGATCTAAAGAAGGAAATAAATGGCACACCACTCAAGTATTTTTGCTAAGAAAACCCCAATGGAGTCACAAAGAGTTGTACACCACTGTAATGAGTGAACAACAAAAAATCTCTGAGAGTCTCCTGTTTTTTAAATGCTTTAAAACAAAGAAGCCCAAAGTATCTTTTACCTTTAAACTCCTTGCTCCAATGGATGAGCATTCCAGCCAATGGAAATGATGGAGATAGAGACTGGACCTGTGATTTCACTAATATAAAGAATTCCCAGGTGAGGAAACTCCCTCTACTTTCTCCACAACTCATAGTGTCCCAGAGGTGACTAGAAAACTGAGGTGTTAAGTGACTTGCCCAGGGTCACATAACCGATGTGTCAGAGGCAGGACTCAAACTCAGGTCTTCCTGGCTTTAAGAACAGCTCTCCATCCACTATACAACACTGCCTCTTGGTAGAGAGGAACACCGCATAAACTGCGCACTTCAGAAGAGATACTTGTGTTCTGCTACTGTCAGGAATGGCTTCTTGAATGGCATAGGACTTGATTTGGACCTCGAGAAACAGAGAAGATCCGGATAGATGGAGGGCAGTGGGAGGTATTCCAGGCAGGACACTATTGCATGTATCCTCTACTGTTGCAGGGACAATGAGAAGATCAGCTTGGTGGAATGGATAGTTCACTGGACTTTGGAGTCAGCAAGACCTAAATTTGAATCTTACTTTGAGCACTAATTAGACCAGAACAAGAGCCATAATCTCTCAGCTTGTTTCCTCATCTGTAAAATGGAAAGACTGTTAATGACAATAACAATACCTCTTTCACAGAGTTATTGTGAAAATCAAGTGAGATAATTTATGTAAAGCACTTTGAACATCTTAAAGCAGGAGCAGCTAGGTAGCACAGTGGATGGAGGAGCAGACCAGGAGACAGAAGAACCCAGGTTCAAATGTAGCCTAGACACTTCCCAGCTGTGTGGCCCTGGGCAAGTCACTTAGCCTCTATTGCCTAGTTCTTGCCACTCTTCTGCCTTAGAATGGATACAAAGACAGAAGGTAAGGGTTTGAAAAAGAAAAGAAAGTCTTAAAGCAACAGGTAAAGGTTAGCTTATAGGGCAGAGGATGTCTTGGGAAATAATGGATGGAAGGATGATGAAGGAAGCTCTCTCTCTGATCCTCCCCATCCACCTTTGCAGTGCCCCCCACAATCAGCGTCCCTAAGGGCAGGTCAGTGGTGATGGTTCGTGAGGGGTCCTCTGTGGAGCTCCAGTGTGAAGTTCGGGGGAAGCCCAGGCCCCCCGTGCTGTGGTCCCGAGTGGACAAGGAGGCTGGCCTGCTGCCCTCTGGAGCTATCATGGAAGAGACACCAGACGGAAAGCTACGGGTGGAACGAGTGAGCCGGGAGATGAGTGGGACCTACCGCTGTCAGACCGCTCGGTACAACGGCTTTAATGTTAGGTCTCGTGAGGCCCAGGTGCAGCTCAATGTGCAATGTGAGTGTTTCCTGGAAGCATCTTCAAAACACCCACTAAACATACTTCCAACATCCCCCCACCCCAAACTTTCTTATTCAACAACATAACTCAGCCGCCTTGCCAGGAGAGTGCTGTTGTCAATCTGCCTGGCTCCTAGAACTCAACTGCCAACACCTCTCCATCAATAACTCTTCCATGACCTCCCCTCCACTTTTCAGCCAACAACCCAGTTTGACAAAGCATAAATGTCCTCAGTACCAGAAGCCCAACACCAAGTCCCAGAGACATCCCAGCCCTGATACCACTAGTCTATGTACCTCTATCCCCAATCAATCAATCATGCTTAGTACAATGCCTGGCACCCAATAATGGCTTAATAAATGTTTGTCAACTGACTACTAAACATCTATTATTTGCCAAGCACTGTTCTAGGTGCTGGGAATACAAAGATAAAGGTCAGAGAATTCCTGCTATCAAGGACCTAAAATCCAATCTACTTAATCTAAAATCCTCATGTACACTAGGCATTCTTAGGAAATTCAGCATGGATCCTGGGTAGAGCTATAGGAGGAAGTCCTCTAGGCAGGGGGAATGGTTGGAAAAGAGTGTTTTTTTTTCTGTCCCTGGAGGCTTGTCAGCCAGTCAAAAGCATCAATTACAGTGAGGGAAGCCTTATCCTGAACTCTAGGAGGGTGTTAGTAGATGTAAATGGGGAGAGGTGTGAGATATGTATATTTAAGAGGAAGCCTATGTATGCACATGAGCATCTGTGCAGGCTTATGAGATATGTGTGTACAAGTGCATAGCAGGGTATGTTTGCAATTGGGTCAAATCTTTTAAGAAAATCTTAAAGGGATAAATGTAAATTCTTATGCTCGTGCTCAAAAAATCAACCCAATTACAAAATTGGAGAGGTCTGATGAGTGAACAGTTCATTTGAAAAAAGATCTGGGTTTTGGGTGAAATGTAAAAGATCAATAAGTCAACAGCATCATATGACTTCCCAAAAAGCTGCTGCAATTTTATGCTGTATTGAGACAGTATATGAAACATGAGAGGCAACAAGTCCCAATGTACTCTGCCCAGGTCAACCCACAACTGAAGTATTCCATTCATTTCTGGGTACCTCTTAGGACAGACCCTAATAAACTAGGGAGTATTCAAAAGAGGGCAACCAGAATGGTGAAAGTCCATATTAAGATAAGTTAAAGGAAATAGGGCTGTTTAGTTTGAATATGAAAAGACTTATGGGATAATGGTTGCATTTTCAGTATATGAAGGGCTGTTACATGGATGGGGATAACACTTGTTTCTGCTTAGTCTGGGAACCGAATGAGACAAAATAGATGGATTTTGCAGAAATGAAGTTTTAGGCTTTCTGTATAGAAAAGTTTCCACAAAATGGAGCTACCCAATAGAAGAAATAGTGGATTTCTTCTTGTCTTGTCCATTTCCATTTTATTTTATTTTTATTCTGAACTCAACAAACACCAACTAAAATGAACATTTCAAAATGCATTTTGGAACAGGAGAGGATTGTATATGAAACTGGAAAATCTCCATTGTGTAGAGCAGTTTTTTCTTTTAAAGTACTGTAGATAATAAAGTCACCATCTTACCCATGATCTTCAAGAGAAGGCAGCAGGACCACTTTTTAGAGATAACGTAGATATTGAGGTACAGCTTAGACTAGATGGACTTTAAAGTTTTTTCTCCTCAGCGCTAAAGTCCTTTAATTCTGAAGGTGCCTTGAAGCTGTGTATATGTTTTTTGAGAGTTTTTCTGTTTATCCCTGACTTTGTATATACCATTTTTTAACCCTTCCTTTCTGTCTTAGAATCAGTACTGAGTATTGGTTCCAAGGCAGAAGAGCAGTAAGGGCTAGGCAATTGGGGTTAAGTGCCTTGTCCGGGGTCACACAGCTAGGAAGTGTCTGAGGACAGATTTGAATCCAGGACCTCTCATCTCCTGGCCTGGCCACACAGCTTCCCCTTTGTATTTTCTTTCTTGCTCATGTTCTCTTCTCTCCTTCCCTCTCTTCCTCTCTTTCTTCCTCTCTTTCTTCCTCTCTTTCTTCCTCTCTCTCTCTCTCTTCCTCTCTCTCTCTCTCTTTCTCTCTCTCTCTCTCTCTCATCTGTATACATGAATTTGAGTATATGAGTGCTCAATTGTCCTGTCACTTGCCCTCAAGGTGCCCCTGATTCCACTCTGTGTAGCCTGTGTAGTTCCTCCTAAAGGAAACCCTTACCCTATACCAATGCCCTCTGGTTTTCCGCTTGGGGAAAGGGAGGAGTAGGAGGAGGGGAGGAGGAGTCTTGCTGACCCCTTGGTGTACCCCTCCTACCTGGTTTTCCCCGCAGTCCCTCCCGTGGTGGAACCAACCAACCAGGACGTGCGCCAGGCCCTGGGCCGACCTGTATTGCTCCGCTGCACCCTGCTTCGAGGTAGCCCACTGCGCATCGCCTCCGCTGTGTGGCGCTTCAATGGGCACCTCCTGCCCACGCCGCCCGCTCCCCCCAATGAAGCCCCGGACCACGCGGAGCTGCGCCTCGACCCCCTCACCCGCGACAGCAGCGGCAGCTATGAGTGCACCATCTCCAACGACGTGGGCGCCGCCTCCTGCCTCTTCCAGGTTTCCGGTGAGTGGACTCACCTGTCCTCCTTCCCCAAACGGTTCCCTCCTCCCTGGTCCGCCCTTCTCTCAGCCTGGGCTGTTTCTTCTTGGCAAAGGACTGCCACAAGGTCTTGTTGCTAGCCCTCGACCAAGGTCCTCAAGTCTGGCCCCTCCTCATCTCAGCCCAGTCCTGATATCTATGCCCAGCTCGTCTCTCGGCCCAGGCCCCTATTTCTGAACCTTATCTGTCCCTGTCACTCCCCCCACATAATCCAAGAGGTCCTTTGCTCATCTCAGCCCCTTGTTTACCCTGCCTCCCCCTCCATCCGCACCTTTCTCCGTGCCTGGGACCTTGGCGGGAGAAGGCGGGCCCAGAGCCCTTCTTACCACCTCCTCCTTTTTTTATTTCTCTACGTGGAAGCCTTCCTGCTGCTGCAGGACAAATACCGAGGGTTTGAGCTCCAGACATGAGCAGCAAAAGTAGCCTCTAGCAGGCTATTCTCCAGTCCAATGCAGACGCTTCATTGGTCTGTCAGTCAACAAACGCTAAGCTTGTACATCGTTTTACTTCGTAATAAAGGATACTCTATTCACAAAATCTCTCTAGTCCCCTCCAATGTTCCCCAACTCCTTCCCCACACCTCGTAATATGCTCCAGCCCCATCCCTAGGATCTCTAGTCTCATCCTCTCTCCCCAGTGTGCCCCAGCCCCTCCCCAGTACACCCAACCCTTTCCTTCCCTTGTCCTTTCCCTTCCCTTTAAGTGTCTACCAGTTCTCCCTTGTCAGCCTCTGCCGAGCGCTCTCCAGTTCTCTTCCTTATCCTAGAGATGTCTCCCCATCTCCCTCGTGTCTCCCGGATGCCGCCCCTCTCAGTTCAACCTCCTTCTTTCCTCTAGTGCTCCTCCAACCCCTCCCTTCTCCCCAGAATTCCTCCATCCCTATCTTCTACTGCAGAGATCCCTCATAGCCCTTTGCCCTCTCTGTTCCTTCATCTCTATCCTGCTTCTCAGAGCACGGTAACCCTCCTTTCCCCAGTGTTACCTCGGCCTGTTCCTTACCTTAGTGCCCCTCCAGCCTCTTCCTGTCTCTCCTACATTCTCTCCACAGACCCTTTCCTTCTCCCCCCTTGTTCCCAGAGATCCCTTCCTTTTTTACCTAGTCTTCCCTTTCCTCCCCAGCCCCTCTTCCTGTCGCCCTGATCCCTTTTTCTTTCTTCTTTTCTTCTCAATCTTCTGACCAACCCTTGGCAAGCCAGGTTGGGTGCTGACTGTGGGCTGCTAGCCTGGGTTTCAACAGAACTGGGGACCCGTGGGTTGCTGGGTTGTGGGAAGCATAGAGGGTCGGGGGAGGGAGGGAAGTGATATCCTTGGGGTTGTAAAAATTGAGAATGACAGGGTTTGGGTGGGGTATGCCAGACTCCTGGGTTCTATCTTCCATGCAAGAAGATTGAATGTGCCACAATGACATTATGCCCAACTGTCATTAAACTCTTTGGAAAGGCACCTAGTGTGCCCACCCTCACACTCCCAGATTCCTATAGCTCCCCGCTCCACCCCTTATCTGGTCACCACCTCCAGCAGTTGGGGGAATATTTTCCTTCACCATTCCCCACCCAACCCCCACAACCTACCAGGGTGTCTAACACCCTGAGTGGCTGAAGGATTGGGGCCTCAGGTCACTGGTCACCTTCCTCATCCCTTCCCCTCCCTACCCTTCACCAGCCAGAGGGCCCCTGTGACATTTCCCGCCTCCCTCCCCCTTCCCTCTTCTCCCCATACTCTTCCCTATCTCCTTTACTCCCTTTTCTGTCTCTCCCTCCCTCTCTCCATCCCTTGTTTCTACCTAATATCCCATCTCTGTTTCCCCACAACTCCCCTCCCTCATTTCTCCCTTCTTCTCCTTCCCTCTCTGGGTTCTTCTTAATCATTTCCCCTTCTTCCCTCTTGATCCCCCTTGACTATTTCCTTTCTCCTCACTCCTCTGGATCCCTCTGCAACTATCTCCTCTCTTCTTTGCCTTCCCAACTTTCTTCTCTCTTCATTCTGTATCCTACATCTGTCCCCTCTCTTACCTCTCTGTCTCACCCAACTCCTCCCTTTCCTCCTCTATCTCTATCCTGTCCTTCCCTGTCCCCCTTGGCTCCAAACCCCCTTCCACACACCCGCCCTCTCAGCCAAAGCCTACAGCCCGGAGTTTTACTACGACACCCCCAACCCCACCCGCAGCCACAAGCTGTCCAAGAACTACTCCTACGTGCTTCAGTGGACACAGAAGGAGCCGGACGCCGTGGATCCTGTCCTCAGCTACCGGCTGGACGTCCGCCAGGTGGGCTGGAGACATACAGGCTAGCAGAGGTGGAGGCAAGGGGTGTAATGAGGATGGGAAAGAATGTCCTCATTCCAGGAGGATGTGAGACTAGGAAGTGAAGGTAGCTCTCCCCAGAATCCTTGTTAAGAACTTGGGTGAATCCCACCTCTGACACATACTGGCTTATGTGACCCTGGGCAAGTCACCATCTTGCAGAGTCCCAAAGAAATTCCTTAAGGCTTATTCTCATCATAAGATAACAGATTCAGAGTAGGAAAGGATCTTAAAGGTCATCAAGTCCAATACTTTCATTCACAGATAAAGGAACTGAGGCTTAGAAGTAACTTGCCAAAGATCAAACAGATATTATCAGAGATAGGATTTGAACCTAGGTCTTCTTGGATCCATCTCCAAGTATATAGCATGTGGGGGCAGCTGGGTGGCTTAGTAGATTGAGAGCCAGGCCCAGAGATGGGAGGTCCTGGATTCAAATCTGACCTCAGACACTTCTAGCTGTGTGACCCTGGGCAAGTCACTTAACCCCCATTGCCTAGCCCTTATCGCTCTTCTGCCTTGGAACCCTCATACACAGTATTGATTCCAAGATGGAAGGTGAGGATTTTTTAAAAAGTATATAGTGTGCTGTGCTATACACTATATGACACCATACTGCCTCTCCATTTATTGATTGAGCACTGATCTCCATTGGTTTGGGGAGTTTTCTCTTTGGAAGTTCTCTATGTCAAAATCACAGATCCCATCTTAAAAGGAAAAAAGGGGTCGAATGAGGAAGAAGACTGTGCTCCCTGATTCTTGGGGCACTGAAGGAGTTCATGGGATTGGGGATGTGTAGATGTATGGGACAGACTGACCAAAGAATAGTGGGATAAACCAACATGTGTCTCCTGAGGTTCGTAGATGCTTTTTCAGAGTAGGGAAAATGGCACAAGCTCTGGGGACCCTGGTATGTTTCATCCCATCCTGTACTCCCTCAGTTGTGCCTAATAGAAATGATAAGCCTGGCCTGGGCTGGTCATTAATCTAAGAACTTGGAAAGATCAGTGATGTGTGTCTGTGGGAGAGTACACCAGCCTTTTTCCACATGGCAAAGAGCTTATGGTCATCTGAAGAATGGAGAGCCTGTCTTTAGTCTTTAAGATTTCAGAGGCAGGGGATCATACCTACCACATTCTCTCCCATATCATGGCATGGTGGATAAGGCACTGTACTTGGAGTCAGGAAGAAATGAGTTCAAGTTCTGCCTCAGACATTTGCTAATTATGTGACTCTGGGAAAGTCACTTAACTATGCCTCAGTTTCCTCATCTATAAAATAAGAAGGTAGGACTCAATGGTTTCTAAGGTCCCTTCCAGCTCAAAATCTATTATCTTACCTCTTAGACTTTAGGGTTACAAGATAATCAAAATCAAGTAAGAAGATGAATATTTGCATAGAACTATGTGCACTTACTGTCTTACGACAGTTCAATGAGCTGGTCCAAGTCAGGGCTAATCCCCTTTAGACAGGGGAAGACATAGAGTCCCACAGATCTGAAGTGTTTTACCTAATGTCACACTGCTTGTTCAGGGTAGAGCTTAAATTCAAACTTAGTTCTCAAGATTTTTAGTTCAGAACTCCTTTTGTTCCCTAGTGGTTAGTGACAGTCTTGTTCAGTTGGTTCTGCAATTTTAGTTTTTATTTCCTTTTCTACAAGAGCTAATTTTTCCATGCTTTATTTTTTAAAAATTTAAAATTTTTGTTATTAATTTATTCATCAGTAAACATTTCCATACACAAAGATGAGCAAAAATAAGGGTGGTATAGGAAACCTTGGGCGCTCTCTCTATAACACCATGCCATTGAGGGCATTCTTGGAGAATGGGGGCCAGTGTGGGTAGGGGGAGGGAAGGGAAGAAAGGACTCAAGAGCCCATCATTGATGGGGACCCTACTGCCTCTGTCCTCAGCTGAGCCTTAGGACGTCTGTAACGAAGCCAATCCCAGTTCGCCGAGTGGAGAAGGGGCAGTTGCTTGAGTACATACTGACCGACCTGAAGGTGCCCCATAGCTATGAGGTCCGACTCACACCCATCACCACCTTTGGGGCTGGAGACATGGCTGCCCGCATTATCCGATACATGGAGCGTAGGTGGCTGGGGGATTGAGCATGGGGAAAAGGGGGTAGGAGGAGATTCCTTTTTTTTGTCCCAAAGCACTACTTCCCCTCAACCTCATGGAAGTCTCAGGGCTACTCCATTTCCTCTGCTTTATTTGAAGACTCACCACTCTCCTTAGAGAGTCTCTTTCTCTGCAGAAAACACCTTCCCAGCATCCTCCCCAGATCCTTCCCAAACTGGTTCCCAAGCTTCTTGTCTCTGGGAACAGAACAGAATTAGACTGGCTAGCTAGTCTTTTTGATCAGCTCTGCAGTTCATATATATATATATATATATA